>NC_009912.1:902500-1198945 GCF_000002415.2 Plasmodium vivax
GTGGGACGGTGAGACTCCTTTGTCACTGCTCCTCCCACTTCTCCAGCAATGCGGTTGCTACACCGTTGGAGTTATTCCGCGCCTCTGCCAAAATACCCATTGAAAGCGTTTCCGGGGGGGTTGAATGGAAAATTCCCCATACGTAAAAAAAAAAAAAAAAAAAAATAATAAAATAAATAAGCAATAAATAAGTGATACGTAATACGTAAAGAGGGGGTCACCCAATCCACCGCTACCCTCGCTACGCTCGTCGCTTCGCCACCCAATCCACCGCTACTCTCGCTACGCTCGCCGCTTCGCCACCCAATCCACCGCTACCCTCGCTACACTCGCCGCTAACCACACTTGCCGCCGCCGCAGCCGCCCTTGGCGGCGAAGGACAGGCCGGACGCGCGCGTGACGGAGAGGTTCATAAACGACTCTGCGTCCGTGGGGTGAATGCCCACGCAGCTGTCAAAGTCGCTCTTCCTAGCCTTCAGCCTCAGCGCCAGAGCCATGCCCTGAGTAACTTCCCCCGCATTAGGACCCACGTAGTGAAAGCCAACCACCCGATTGTCTTCACTCTTTAAGCAAACGAGTTTAGACAAGCAGGTGCTACTCACATCTGTATCGTACTGATCCTTCTGAGCCCTCACATGCTTCTCCCTATGCACAGCAGAAATTTCTAAATTGTTAAATTCTTGAAGGAACACCTCTACATTGGATGTGCCAAACGCTTCATATGCCTTTTCTTCAGAATATCCACAGGCGCCATACTCAATGGGGGTATAAATGGCCGTGGGAATGAAGGTGTAATCCATAATTTCTTGCGACTGTTTGAATAGCCTCCTGGCCAGGATTTCCCCCGCCTTGATAGCTACAGGAGCTAACTCAGGCACATCCACAGCGACGTCTCCCACGGCAAAGATGTTGGGGACATTGGTGCAGCTACCCTCATTGGTAATAATTTTATTTGCACTCTTATCAACGTGAATGTTTAGCCGTTCCAAGTGCAACATGGCGATGTCTCCTTTCCTTCCCGTTGCATACAAAACGGTGTCATACAGTTCTGTGGTGCCATCAGTGAAGAGCACAGCTACTTTGTCCTCCTCCCCTTTGGATAGCTTCTTCGGGAGAACTCCTTCTTTAAAGAGGACTCCCTGCTCCTCCATGTAATTCTTCACCTTCAGCGCGCACTGTGAATCGAAGCCGCGCAATACAATCGACCGAACCGCTACAGTCACGTCGAAACCTAGAGAGTTTAAAAACCCCGCACATTCAAGCGCAACGTAAGACGCTCCAACGATGAGGGTTTTCCCTGGGACCTTCTTCATAGAAAAAATGTCATCCGATGTTATGCTGAGTTCCCTTGCGCCTTCTACATCCTCCGGGATGTGGGGTCTACACCCAGTCGCGATGAGAATGTACTTGGCTGTGATCGTCTCCTCCTGAGACATGTCCCCCTTTAGGTAGTACGCAACGGTGTGCTCATCCTTCAGGGAGGCTAACCCGTTGATGTATTTCACCTGGGAAGATCTAAGCCCGGTCAGGTAGCTAAAATTTAGGGAGCGTATATGAGACTGAACCGTGGAAACTAGCTTCCCCCAGTTGTGGCTTAAATCTTTACACGTCCAACCGTATTGGGTAGAATCTAATTTGAAAAGGCTGCCCATATTTCCTGCGTAATGCATCAGCTTCTTTGGCACACAGCCTACGTTCACGCACGTCCCTCCTATTCCCCACTTGGTTCCTTTGCTGCTTGGCTTCACGTAATCGAACAGGAGTACCTTCGCCCCGTGCGCCGCCGCTTCCTTCGCGGACGCCATTCCGCCGGGCCCCCCCCCGATCACCACATAGTCGTAGTCGTAATCGCAGTGGTCAGATTTACATTCGCTGTTGTTGCTCTCCTTCGAGGGCGCTCCCTTCTCCAAGGCGCTCTTCCCTGCTGGGGGTTCCCCCCCTTCCGCCTGCACATGTCCGCTCTCTGTGCCACTCATCGTTGGGGTGAAAAACACTTCGGTGCAGTTCCTCCTCTGGGGGGAGTTTATATGCCAACTTGGGGATGTCACTAAATGCCGCAACGGTGGGATGACCCTCCGGGGGGTGATGCTTCCTCGGGGGAATCCACAGCTACGCAGAAAAGGTCTCACCTTTATTGCAAAGCGATGCTGCGTTGCTTCTAGCTTGATGGGCGATGCGGCCAGGCAGGCAAGCGCCCTGTTCATGCTTCTCTCTCTTCTGGGGGCGGGGAGATGAGCGTGTAGGCGCAGGCGCGGTGGGTGTAGTTGCGACCGGGGCGATAAACCTCTCCTCACTGGCGCCGCCTAACCGCATCACACCTAGCTGCTACACTTCGCGCTCGTAGGGGGATCCACGCGGAGGCCTTCTATTTGGAGCTCTCTCATCACAGGGTTGCTGACACCTCTCTCGCTGTCATTTTGCAAAAAAAAAAAAAAAAAAAAGAAAAGAAAAAAAAAAAAGCGGTCATGCCTACTCTCCCAGGTGCATACTCAATCGAGCGTTTAACATGTTCGGTAATGCAAAAGGGGATTCTTTTTTTCATTAATATAGCCGCTTCCCCATTGACACCGCGACGACAAAAAAAAAAAAAAAAAATACCGTGTGCACACGTTCACCCGCAGAGAGTGTGGGGGAGGGGAGCCACACAGATCTGCACACATTTGCGTAAACAGTTGGAGAGTTCAAAACAGATGGGCATTGGCAATTTTGGCTTGGCACTTTTTTTATCCTCCTAGGGGAGGCGGCCTTACCGTGGGGATATCTATATGTACGTATCGGCTGGGAGGATCCCGCCCTCCCCCTCTTCCTCGCCGCTCATCAGCAGGGATGTGCCTCACAGGTGGGTAACGCAGCAGCGCAACGGGGGGATTCCCTTCGTGTAGAAGCAGCTGAGGGGGCACGTGTAGAGGTGACAAATGGCTACGCTGTGATGCGTTGGCGCTTCGCTCGAAAGGCGGTCCGCAAATGGAAAACCAAACTGTCCGCCTGTCCCAGTTTGCATGTCCACATCGTCGCTGCCTTTTCAGTGCCACTTTTCTTTTCAATTTCGCTATGTACTCCTTAACTTGGGTCTGGGTGGTTGCCCAAAAGATCTCCTCCAAATAGAGACCCCCTCGGGGGTGTGTGCACATTCATGTGGCTTTAAATACCACCCTGGCACTTTTCCAAAGGGGAAAAAAGAAAAGCGTTTTGAAGAATGCTCACGTTGGAGCGAGGCATTAAAAGGGTTCACTCGGGGGGGCAACGAAGACGTGTGCAAGTGAGCACTACGGAAAAGAAAAACAAAAAAAAAAAAAAAAAAAATTAATACAAAAAAAATAAGCTAATTAACATGAGCAAGGTGACGTAACGGATGATAACGCGCTTCCTCACATGTCTGTGCAAAAGGGAAAAAGGACGAACACAACAGTTGTTAGTCGCTAATCGATGTGCTCGTTTTTCCCTTTCGCCAGGCGGCCCACAACGAATTTGTGGCGCCCGTCCACTTTAACATTGGCCGCTCAGCCACTTTAACATTGGCCGCTCAGCCATTTTAACGTTCGCCGCTCAGCCATCTTAACATTTGGCACTCGGCCATCTTAACATTTGGCAACCGACTATTTTAACTTCTTTCTATGGACCATTTTAACTTTTGGCATTTTCGCCGTTTTGCCTTTGGCCCTTTTGTTCCCGTTCACCGTTTGGCTGTTTCTTTTTTTTTTTTTTTTTTTTTTTTTTTTAAATGGGGATACTAAATTTTTTTCTTTTTTTAGCTAGATGAAATAAAACCATGCAAAGGGGGGGGAAAAAAAAAAAAAAAAGAAACACCATTCCTTTTTCCTTAATGCTTAGGTGTGTGGCAAAGCTTTATATAGTGTACAGCACACACCTCTACGTGCACGCAGGTACACTTCTTCACATGTCTGTGCGAATTTACACACGAATGTGAGGAGGTGGTATGGGCGATGGAAATGGCAGCGAAAATGGCAACGAAAATGGCAGTGAATATGGCAGTGAATATGGCAGTGAATATGGCAGTGAAAAGGGAGAGGGGGGGGAATCCCCCAAAAAAAAAACAACCAATGTAGAATAAATACGACGCTACGAGGGAAAACGAAGCAGCTTCATCCTTCAAAGCGCGCAGGGTGCAAAAATTGGGCACAGCGCGGCATCCACAAATCAACACATGTACATGCCTGAACGTGTGCACGTCCCCACGTCGCATTGGCAAACGCGCGCATATGAATGCACCTCCGCTTCGCACACATGGGAGTAAAACTGAACATGAAGGGAAAAAAAAAGCAGCAGCAGAAGCAGCAAAAGCAGTAGCAGCGGGAACAGGCTCTGCAACAATAAAAAGGATTAAACTACTCAAACGATGAAACTCAAATTGGGGTGCAGGCGGAACAACACTCAGGTTCACTTGGGTGCATGCGTGGGTGTTTAAAGCACCGTCGGTGGGTGTCGGCGGGAGTCAGAAGCCTATGCCAGTGGATCGCTCTTTTCTCGTGGCTCGCGCTTTTCGCTCTTGCGCGTCCTCATTCGTGCACACGGCCATTCGCAGGCGTCAGCATTCGCATTCGCATTTGCACTTGCATTCGCACTTGCAGTATCATTTGCACTTTCTTCTCTTCTCTTCTCCTTCTTACAAGGCCTTTTCTTGGCTTTCCTTTGGCTTTCCCACCGAGTGGGCGAGCGGCGGGGGTACTTAAAAAAAAGGGGCGACGCGAGCGGCGCGCCTTTAAAAAAAATTGAAAACGCTACAAAGAGGGGAACAACCCGGTCAGGCCCTTTCGTAGGGGTTCGTGACGATTTTCTTGTATGAGCCTCTTCCGCGGTAGAAGGGTCTGAAGCTCGGTTGTCTCAGTCTGCACGGGGGTAGAGACGAACATATGTATGCACGTGTGGTTACATAGGAGCACATATTAACACTTCTCTCGGGAGAGATGCATCCCGGTGAGGGGGTATATCCTCTTAGCACCAATTCGAGTGCACATACCTTCCCCTGGGGCCAAGGGTCGCCTTCATGGATCTACCCCTAAAGGGGCTAATCTTCGGTCGGTTGAATCCGGGGATGTTTCGCCTTTTGCTGCAAACCTGTTGTGATGAGGGAGAACAAAAAAGGGGAAGTGTCTCTGCCCGTTTGTGCAAATGCGCTTGGCTGAGGAGAATTAAACGATGTGCGCGCAGATTGTTGAGGGGGGGCAAAGACGGGTAAAGCTCCTCTCGCTCCTCACCCCCCGCACGTACCTTAATTTGTCTTTTCTTGAAGAAGGACTCGGATAGGGAGAGCGCCGTTCGCACGGAGGACGCGTCGGCGAATTCGATGTAGGCATACCTGGGGGGGAAAAAAAAAATAAAAAAATAAAATAAAAAGATAAAATATAATGAAAAAATAAAATATACGTGTCACCCTCCCTACATGTACGCATAAAACGACTCCCTCCTCGCCTACCCCTTCGAGTGCCCCGTGTTCTTGTTCACCAAGATGGTCACCCGGTTGATCAGGCCGCACTCCGAAAAGAGGGACTGCAGTTCTTCCGGTTGGGTCGAATAGTCCACCTGCGCGTAGGGGAAAAGGTCGATGATGTTAACGTGAAGATGGGAAGAAGCGGTCGAGATGGTGAAGCGGATGAGATGGTGAAGCGGTTGAGATGGTGAAGCGGTTGAGATGGTGAAGCGGGATGGAGCCTAACAGATGGTGACCTCAGTCCACTGGCTGCATTCACACAGCTGCTATGAGCAACCCGCTCGTCGCCACCACATGGCCGCTTAAATTCTTACGTTCCCAACGAAAATGGATCGGTTGTTTATCTCCTCCTGCTCCATCTCGTGCGAGTCGAGGGCACCCGACTGGTTCATTTGCATCTCTGCGCCTTCATTCATCATCTGGAAGGGGGGGAAGAGAGAAAAATAAAAAGCGTTCGAATGAGTGATGCGGAGACAACCACAAGGGGAAGGGGGTCCCCAATGGAGTCGCCCAACACAGGTAAAAGCGATGCCTCCATCTAGTGTGGGTGATCCGCATGGCGGTGCAGACGGAGAAGGGCATTTCATATGATGCGAGATGTGAAAAGGGCACACACACACACACAGGAAGGGGTGGCTAAAAACCAGGGGGGGCAAGACTCACCTTCAACTTCTGCAAATCGCTGAACTCCTTGTCGATGCTGTTTATATCGTCAACAGGCACATTAAAATTTGCCCCATCATTGTCTCCCTTTTCGTGGTTCATTTGGTCTAGGTTCATTGGCTCCATTGTGTGTGTTTTCCTTGGTGTTCTTTCGGTGAGGCGGTTTGTTAGGCTTCGCTTCGGGTCACTTCGGAACGCTTCTGTTCACTTCGGATCGCTTCTGTTCACTTCGGATCGCTTCTGCTCACTTCGGATCGCTTCTGCTCACTTCGGATCGCTTCTGCTCACTTCGGATCGCTTCTGCTCACTTCGGATCGCTTCTGTTCACTTCGGATCGCTTCTACCTGATGGGAGGAGTCCCACGCGCTTACCTTCCGGTGACACGTTTCCTTAACTGAGGTGTGCCCACAACACGTGTTGCTCCGCGACTCAACTGGTAATTCGGTGTGGCTTCACAAACTCCCGTTCAGCCTGCACGATTGACATGTGCCTTTCTCGCTGTGCACCTGGTATTCCCTCTGCGCGTGTAGAGATGGGAAGCACCCGACAGACTAGACTGAAGCTGACGAGCGGAGAGCCCTCTTCACCTCGCAAGTGCAGTCAACAGGGGGGCCCAAAATGGTCACGCGGAAGAGCGACACGCAGGGGTGGAGAAGCAGCAGAGGGTACCCCGAAATGGTACTCATAAATGGCACGCAAAATGGCCCACAGAATGACGCGCACAATGGCCGCTTTTTACGTGAAAAACCTCGCAAGTACCACCTTCACATGCCTGCCAAACGACCGACGCGCGCGCGCACGAATGGAGGTACGAACGTACATATGACCATGTACATATGCATATACGCGCATATAAATGTATATATGATATGTATATATGTATGTACTACCCTGCGAAGGAGGAAAAACTCAAAAAAACATAAAAATTACGATCAAGGAATGAAAAAAAGCAGCAAAGTCAGCCGAACTCAATTTTCATTTCTGCGTTATTCAAAAAGAAGAAACATGAAAAATCCGAAGAGGGGAAAAAAAAAAAAAAAAAAAAAAATGGCGGGTACGCATTAATACTATATTTAACTGCGCACATTTGTTTATTGGGAAAAAGTAAAAGCGCTTGTGCGTTTGCCTCTTCACCGTCACTCCGCAGGGAACAGAAGTTGCGCCTGTCAGTCGATTGATTCATTAATTGGTGCTCCTCGGAAGGAAAAAAAAAATATACATATAGATATATACGCGCGTTTTTACATGTACAGATATGCGCATTTTTACATGTACAGATAGGCGCGTTTTCACATGAACAGATAGGCGCGCTTTTACATGAACAGATATTTTTCCTGTGCGTGTTTGTTCCCCCTCGACGCGTTCGCAACTTCGCAGGACTGCTCCAACCCGCGTGGTACGTTACATCGTGTACACCGCGCCGCTACAAATGGCTGCGCTTAAGCAAGTTTACAGGTTTTACCCCCCGCGGGGATAGTGGCCTATTTGTATGTAACTGCCCAGCACGGAGTTGAGAAAACGTCAGGGTAAGATATATGTTGGCTGAGCAACCACTTTTTTTTTTTCCCTTCTCTTGTTATAATTTCTCTTTCGTGAACCTCTACCCTCCATCACGTGAATTCAACTGTTGTGTTTTGCATCACCGGAATGGTAGCCCTTCATGGTAGTAGTCCTTCATGGTGACCCTTCACGGTGGACATAACCGCTCCACCTTTGCAAATGTTCAAAGGGGTACCCACCAGTTGTGCCCCTCCCTTCTGCATGTACCCGTTGGGGGCTGGATCCCATACAGTTGTGTTGAGCGACTTCCAAGTGGAACGGGTCTGACGCACTGCAGATTAGCAGATGGGTGCCAAGGAACATATAACCATGTGGGTACTAATTCCAACGCGAGCGAAGCCGTTGCGTGGGTCTCTATTTACGTGAGCCCGTGGACACACCCGCACACGCGCGGTTAGAAGAGCAGCAGGGCACGCGGGAAATTGCGCCCACATTAGCCCTTTAAAGGAAACCACACCAATCCTGCGAACTGCAGTTCCCATCCGTTTATATATTTACACGCAGGTGACTAATTTTTCCAGGTGCCCACTCTGCATGATAAACCCGGTTGGAGGTACCACCAGGGTGGCAGTTCGTTGGTATATTTTCTCCACCTGCTTATCTATCCGCCCACAACGTCCCAATGGTGGCCACGCGTTGGAACCCCATTTTTAATCATTACTGAGAGATGCTCGGGAAGGAAACGCGGAGGAAGTAAATCGACTTAGCTCACTTGGCGATTTGTTAAACTGGCGTCCCCCACCCCTTGGCCCAATTCTCCCTTTTTTCAATTGCGCCCATGTGGCGAGGGACATAAATGCATACCTATGCATACATATGAATACCTGTGCATACCTATGCATGTGCACACATGCGAGTCCCCTTTTGACGCACCCGGAGTAACATCACAACTGCCGGCACTTGGACCAGCACCGCTTTTGAGCAGCCAGGCAAGTCACGCGTCACATTAGGGGATACACAATTAAACGCCACAGAGAGGGGGCGGTGGCCATAACTACCACAACTACCACAACATTGTACCGTTTTATGTCTTCCCAAATATTGGTACAAAATTACCAAACGCACACACGTGTATATGTGTGTGTGGATGGATGGACACAAAGTGCCTGACCAGGCAAGGTAACTTTTGCCTCTTCCATTTTGTCAACCCTCGCCTCCACGTTGGAGTATACACCCCCATGAGCATTTGCGTCACCATCGAACACACGTGTAATCAACGCTCACTCGAAGGAAGTGCCTTTGGTACACCTCGTGTTGTTCCTCGTCCTCCCAAAAATTAAAATGCCTTTTCGCAACAGGGGAAAAAAATGTACAAGAATTGCCTGAACAGGCTAATAAAAAAAAAAAAAAAAAAAAAAAAAATACTAACCTTTTAAAGGGGGTAGCCAAATGGGACACAAAATTAACAAACGTGATGGATTGAAAAGGAAAAAAAAAAAAAAAAAATCCCCTGCTTATATTTTTACTCTCGTGTAAAACATCGAAATGGGAAAAGTTATTATCCCCCCTGGAAGGAAGCACATACATAGGGGAAAACAAAACATAACGCAGATATCATCGCCTATTTATTCCCCCCGCCCCCTTATTTTGCGAATTGATCAGTTACGTGTGATGCTGCTTGGGGAATACCCAGGTGAACGTTTAAGTTGTAAAGAAAAAAAAATTCCCCCTCCACTGCAATTTTTCTTTTTCTTTGCGTCTTACGAATTAGTTTTCTATGTTCGCCTCTTCTGACCTCCCTCGTTCGTGTAAAATCGCGCTGGGTTGCACAGGAGTATGCACATATGCGAGTGTGTACATGTAATTACATGCTCAGTGGTGTACGTATGTTCATCTGTACACATGCACGCACGTGATTTTTTTTTTTTTTTTTTTTTTTTTTCCACAACACGGGCATGCGAAAAGAGTAAAGGACGCAACTGTTCAAATGTGAACCGGCTGAGGGTCGCATATGCCAATGAATTTCCCTCCACTTAAGGGTGAGAAGGACTGAAAAGGGGGTAACCGTTACGTGAAAGTACTAAATGGTGTTATTTCCCCCCACATTGGAGTAGCCAACACGAATCTGCCTGTACCCCCATGTGCATACTACTGTGCATACTCATGTGAGGACTTCCTACCCCCTGTGGAAACAGCCCAGTGGTTCGCCTTTTGCCCCATTTTGTTGCCTCACTTTTGGGGCGGGGCAAAGGTCTACATATGCTCCTTCATTTTCCACTGCGTTGGTTGATTTGCTTTGCTGTGGCGCACATCATCGTATCATCGTATTTCTATTCCGAGCAAAAAAAAAAAAAAAACACATAAGCGTGGGCCATTTGCAGGATTGTAAATGCAAGTACGCAAATGGGTACCCTTTTTTTTTTAAGTTGCCTGTTGGGGACTACCTGCTGTTGCGACGGCGACAGCCTCTGGGTTTGCCTCTTAACCATATATGCATGTTTGTGCCTCCAATTTATCATTTGAATTGAGAGCGTGGGTCCTTCACTGCAGATGGCTTTCTTCAGCCTAATGTGATTTGAACCTGCTTGCCGCTTTTTTTTTTTTTTTTTTTTTCTTCGTTCCATCATACGCCACGCAGCAGAGCGGGCATTTTTATTTTTGTGCGCTTATCGTTTTGCCATCCTGGAAGAAAGTTTTTGCTTCCCTCCGTTTCGTCTTTTTTATTTCTTCGCTTTGGTTTCCGTTTCTCACTTCTCCATTTTTTTTGTTCGGCTAACTCGCTCCGTGTTGCCTGCATTGCATGGGCTAGCCGTTTTTAAGCCACTCGTCAGGAAGACGTGTGCCGATGGACCGCTTGTTTAGTGATAACTCCCCGTGGGCTCTTCGCGCACGTATGCGGGTGTAAGTGTAGGCGTCGCACGCGTCGTACGCGTCGTATGCATGGCAGGTGTCATAGGCAGAGCGGGCCTCGGGAGCACACGCGCGCCTATCATTAAGCCTACCATTGCGCTTACCACTGTGCCTACCACTGTGCCCACCATCGCGCGCCCCTACCCCAGCTCAAGCAGCGGGCACGCACGTACGTACGCACGAACGCACATGTGGCCGTGCCTACGCCCATATATCCGCACACCTGCAAGATCGCCGCTTGCACTTGCGCGCGCGGGCCGTGCCCACATGAGCAGATGACGCATAAACGAGTAACGCATAAAAGAATAGCGTGAATGCTCAAACGCGCGGACGAGAGAATGTAAGCTTAAGGCCCATTCTTACAGAGGTCGCCTGCGTAGGGCTTGAAGCTTGTGTAGGTGACTTTCCCCCTAGTTTATCTCCCCTTTTGTTTTTTGCCCTCCTCGTGGATTTACCCTCCGTTTTGTTCTTCTCTCCGCTTTGTTCCTGCGACTTTTCTTTTTTTTTTTTTCTTTTCTTTTTTTTTTTTTTTTTTTTTTTTTTCATTTCGCTTGATCGCTTATTAGTTGAGCGCATCGAGTGGGCCTCCCCTGAGCGCGGCGCGCCTGGCGAAGCACCAATTTTGTAAATTCCTTTTTCCGCCGCGCAGAAGGAAGCGCCCATGTATGCGCAGATACGGCAGCGCATATGTATACGCAGATGCAGCGGCGCACATGTATAATCAGATACAGCTGCGCATACTCTTTCGCCGTCTTCTTCGCCTCCGTCACCGCCTACTTCTTACCCCCCTTCACCGCCTACTGCCCCCCCCCTTGCTGGCTCCCGTTCTCCTTCCTGGGCAGCAGCCCGTGACTCATGCCAAGGCAAAATGAAAACGCCCGAATTCAGTCTAGACTCGCTGAAGAAAAAGCGAAAGAAAAGGAAGAAGAAATTGGACTACGAAAAGCTGAGTGCCCATTACTTCTTGAAGCTGCCCATTTTCATCATCCTCATGGCTGTGTTCTTCCTGAACGCGTTCATATACATTTTCATACGGTTCTGCATTTTCCTGTTCGAGAATGTGTCCTTCTTCCTCATAACCAAGTACAGTGACTTTTGCAGGTGCGTGGGGAGGTCGCGCGGTGGGGGAAGCGGTGGAAGGGGCGGCGTAAGAAGCAACGAAGCAGGGGGGCGGGAAGGCCAAAAACGAACCCGTGGAAATGCGCGTCACCCACAAAGCACGGACAAAGCCGAAGAGAGCATATTCCAGATAGACAGGCTGATGCGCTCATGCAGCAGTTATAAGGAATATATAAAATATGCCTACCGAATGGATGAGCTTACTGGGAAGACGATTCACATAAACGAAAATGATGATTACATAAACACGTATGATGTAAATTTGTTAAAAAAAACGAGCCAGAGAATAAAAAAGAATTTGAAGAACAGCGATGTGTTGAGGGTACTGGAGGATATAAAAGTAGCTACCTCACCAACGATTAAGGCAATTTTTCAGGAAAAATATTATTGCAAGACCTATTCTACCCCCCACATTATAGTGACTGATTTTATAACCCATGTGATGGAGGGACTGGAGTTTGTAGATCGGTACGTACATCAGCAGAAGGAGACGAATTTAAGTTACGTCTTCTCAGATGAGTACCTACTCATTAAGAGGATCTTTAAGGATGTCTTTCGGCAGTGGGGAAATACTGCCTTGTTCCTCAGCGGAGGCGCCATCCTGGGTCTCCACCACTTTGGCGTCTTGGAGGTGTTTCTCAAGTCCTCGATTAATGTGAACTACTTTGAGGAGTGCTCCCCGGGGGGGGGGCCGCCCGCTCGAGAGGGGGAGTCTACCAAGGAGCGGCAGTCTGCGGCGGATCGGCAGAGCGCACCCATGCCGGAGGAGTGCAAATCGGACTGCACCTCTAACGATAAGGGCACCCGTGCGGAATGGAGAAACCGCAACCCAAAGGGAGGCCAACCCGCCGTGGGGAGGAACCCCCCCCCAGGGGCCAAGCCAACCAAAGGGGCTAAGCCAGCCAAAGGGAAGGATGCAAAGGTTGCCAAAAATGCAGAAAAGGGAAAGACGAGCAAGGTAGACCTAATTAAGAAATTTCTCTTTAGCCGCAACCGATTTGGCAGCCATTCGGGATACACCCCTGTGGAGGGGGCGCCGCGTGGCGGAGGGGATTCCATGGGCCCGTCGAGCGAGGGGAGCTCGGGTGAGTTCTCCTTCAGCACGAGTAACTCTTCGCTGAGCGAGTTGGACTTGGGCTCGGCGCGGGGTGGAAGTGGTGAACAGGTTGGAAGTGTTGAGCGGGATGCCCCCCGCTCGCCGCTTAACCACATCGGGGGAGAAGGGAGGCCCAGGCCAAAAGGCTTCCCAAGCAGCCCCCCCAAGAGTGTCCCCCTCTCGAACAAAGAAAAAGACTTCGTGCCGAACTTCGATGACAACATCCTGCCGCAAATCATATGCGGGACCTCTGCAGGGAGCATCATCGCAGCCTGGGTGTGCTCAAGAACCAACAAGGAATTGCTTCAAGAATTTAACATCGAATTTATATACCAGATTGTGTCTTGTTTTTCTTCCGAAAATTGGCTCTACTCCTTTTTTAATATTTATAGAAAAGGAAATTTTTATGATATTGACAAATTTGTGAAGCTCATTCATAACCTCTACGGGGACATGACCTTTCTGGAGGCTTTCATTAAGACTAACTTGGTCTTAAATATTACAGTGACTAGAGCAGAGTCTGGGGGATCTAATTTCCCTTGTGATGAGGATGGTCATATGGTTTTAAACTATATGAATAGCCCTAATGTATTGATTTACACGGCTGTTTTGGCTAGCTGTTCCTTTCCGTACCTTCTGCAGCCGTTTAAATTGTTGGAGAAGAAATACAATCGGGAGAACGTCCATAGGTTTATGTCCGTTAAGGAGGTGAGCAATGCCAAGTTCATTCTGAATAGCAACAGCGCGTTTAACCAGAGGAGCCTTTTGCGCGAGACGGAGCGCGGGCCCAGCGGCACCAGCGGGGGAAGTGCGGTGAGCGTACCCAGCGCAGCGGGGGAAGCAAGTGCAACGAGCGATACGGGTGACCGGGGCGATCCGGGCGATGTGAGTGATGTGAGCCATCCCGGCGAGCTGTCCGAAGGCGGGATGCAGTCCGACCAGGCGAAGAGCGGCCCCCCCAAGGGTACTCACCGCGCAGCACAGAAGAAGCACTTCCAAACACGCGAGAAGGTGAACTCCGTGAGCGTCACGACGGATGTGAGCATGAAGGATGAGGGGGATCCCAGGAAAAGCATTTCAGATAAGGGCGCTGCCCCCCCGAGCGGGCGCGCCCAATTGGGCTCGGCGGGGTGCTCAGATGACCCAAAGGGGGGGAAGAAGAGGAAGGGCAAAGGGGGGGTCTTTCCAGGGAAGAGTGGCGTAACTGGCGCGACTGACGCTACCACCACTGCTCTCACTGCCACCACTCCTGCCAACCGCGTGAACGACCCGGAGCGCAAACCTAGGAGCAAACAGGGAACGGCGGAAGGAGGCGTCACGGGGAGCACGCCGGCCGGGAAACGCCCAACCGGCGCAGACGAACAGGAGGA
This sequence comes from Plasmodium vivax, assembly GCF_000002415.2. NCBI lineage: Eukaryota > Apicomplexa > Aconoidasida > Haemosporida > Plasmodiidae > Plasmodium > Plasmodium vivax. Next base: position 916,608 of record NC_009912.1, read on the forward strand.
CCATTCGCAAACAGATCAGCCGAAGAACAAAGCAAGCGAGTGCATCGACCTTAATGAGTACAAACATATAAATCTCCTGGATGAGGACTACACCATTATAAACAGTGTGCAATTTAAAAATACCTATTTTCATGATGGGTCCCTAAAGAGTGACATTCCTGCCCATAATTTGAACCAAATTTTGTCGGTGAAATACAAAATCGTGTCTCAGGTGAATCCCCATGTGTTCCCTTTCACAGGGGTTCGAGTTCACGGGGAAGCAGGCAAGCCCGTAAAATGGAGGGGCAATTCTGGCCACTGGAGGGCCGGGTTTTTGATGTCCTCTATGGAAATATTATTTAAAGAGAACATGCGGTACATTTTGCGGCTGATGGCGTTGCTGGATCTGTCCCCCACGATTCGGGGCCTCAACGCGGGCTCGATCGCGATGCAGGTGAGGGGAGAAGCAGTTGTAGCAGCTGTAGGGCGGCTCTCATGGGAGCAGCCGTTTTAGAAGCTGCATATGCATACACCTCTTACGCTTCCGCTTCGCCTTCGCGATGTCATTCACTTCACTGCCGTTCCCTGTTCACTCCCGTCCCTCCTCACTGCCGTTCCCTGTTCACTCCCGTCCCTCCTCACTGCCGTCCCCCCCCCCCCGCAGAACTACAACGGAGACATCACCCTGCACCCGAAGCGGCTCTACCTCAGGCACTTCAAACTGATCAGCGTCTCCAGCTACGACGACGTGGAGTGGTACATCCAGCAGGGCCGGCAAATGACCTTCCAGAAGCTCCCCCTCATTCTCAACAGGATGAAGATAGAGAAGAAGCTCATCAAGATGAAGAAGTCCTTTTGGGGGTAGCCAGCCGCGTGGCGCGGTTGGCGGTTCCTTCGCTTCTTTTCCCGTTTTCCCGTTTTCCCCCCCTTTCGAAGCGCTTATTTTGTTTCGTGCCGTTTGGGGACCCCCCCTCGGAATTGCGCGCGGAGGGGTCGATTTTGTGGGGGGAAGGGGCTCAGCAAAGAAGGGCGAACAGGGAGAAGCATGCAGGGTGGAGCCAGGAAGAGTGAATTGCCTTTCTCCCCCGCTTTCCCTCCCTTCGTCCGCCATTTTTCCAGTTTTCCTTTTTTATGTCCATACGCATGTGCGCGTTTAACGTAATTAAAACGACCTGCGCTGAGTGATCAGGCAGTTTGCTTCCCGAGAGGGGGGGGAGGGCAGTACTCATTATGTGAGGCCTTCTTCGTGGCAGTCCCCCCTCCCCTCTCTCCCCCGTCCTTTTTTTTTTTTTTTTTTTTTCTTTTTTTTGTTATCCCTACGTGCGACCTTTTTTTAAAAGGTTTAAGGCGATTCCCCCGATTGTGCGCCTCTCATCGTTGTGCCAATCTTTTGTTTTAACCAGCTGCACAGATGGCAGTTTCATTTTTGTGTTTTCGTCTTCTCCGCCCACTCCACCATTGATTGCATTTTCGTGCCTGGCGGGTTGACCAACTTTTACCGCGTCTGTGGTAGCCATCCCTCGTGCGGCCCCAAACTGTGAGTTTTTTCTTTTAAATCAAATTAGACCAGCTTCCATGCAGGTGGACTGCCTCCAAACGGGTTGCCAGCAGTTGCTTTGAAAAGGAAAGAAAAGGAAAGACGAAGAAAACTGCAAAGTTGGCGCTAAAAGTGGGGTCCATCCCGCCTTGTTATTGAAAGCGGTCGGATTAACCCGGGTGAACAAAAAAAAAGGGGAGGCAAAAGGAGAGACAACAGGGGAGACAAAATAGTACCAGTGGGGGTGCGAGTGAAACGGAGAGAGGAGCACTATTCCGCTGGCACACCAAATGTACCACCAGAGCCACTACACACCACCACGAATGGGGCCCCGCTTCCCAAATCACACGTGGCTTATGTATTGGCAAACGTCATCCAGGGAGAGCCTCAAAAGGTGCCCCCCTTCAACCTGGACGTGCGCGCAATCTCCGTTGATCTTCTTCAACTTGACGGTCTGTTTATACAAAGACGTGTCTCCCTTCGGGTGGCAGACACCTCTCCGGACTACCTTACATTTGACTGTGTCCTCACTGATGCTCGTTTCTACATATTTGGGCTTCACTTCGGTCAGGTGAAATGGCTGCTTAGATTTGTTATTCCTCTCCCCATGGTCATCCTTCCTATCTCGTTCAACCTTTTTTATTAGCCGTTTGAGGAAGAGCTCCCAAAATTGCTTCCTCTCGTGTTGGCGATCCTCCACACGGGGGTCGTCTCGGATGGGGTCATCCCCCGTCTGCTTTTTCCCTCCTCTGTCCCCCTTCCACGATAGGTAGTCCTTTATCTTCTCCTTAATCATCTCCTTGTACAGATGAATATATTTGTGGCTTTTAAAAAGGAGCAAGCCGAGGACGCACCTCGTTTCGTCTGCTCCCCCCCCGGTGGTCCTCCCCTTGGTCTCCACTCCCCTCCTCCTTCTCCACCCCCTGTACAGTATGACCCCCTTTCGTTTGTAAAACTCATGCGTTTTTAAATTAATTTTCACAATGAGTCCTTCAAATAGGTCATCCGTGTTGTCCCTCGGGCGGGGGTCCGCGCACCTGGCTTCTTCTCTGCGTTCCCCTTTGCCTTTGCTCCTCTGGGGGTGGTCATGTGGCTTATCGTTTCGCTCGCTGAATCCGCTTCGTCTGTTCGTTCGCCCCGTCCTGCTCTCACTTCTACTCTCACTTCTTCCCTTACTTCCGCTTCCGCCGCTGCTCCCGCTTCTCCCCCTAATCCGCTGCATATTCTCCTTCATCTCCCCCTCCGCGCCCACTCCGGTGAACCGAAACTCCCTGGCCTGGAAGGACTCATATATCCTGTCAAAGTAGTTCTTGTCGCTCCGTTCCTGGTAGTACTGATTGATGTACCGATTGTAGGCCTCTTCATCGAATCCCATTTTGCGCAGAATGCGCTTCCCGTAGTTTTCCACCTGGATGTGATGGTCATCAAAATCTGTGTACATGCTCATTTCGTTTTTAAAAATGGACTCCTTTTCGTTTTTGTGAAATTTTTCGAGGAAGAGTTTCCTCTTATACGTCAGGCTCTCCTCCGAGATGGGGTACTTGCGCGCTTCGTTTTGCTGCTTTAGGCCCTGGGGGAAGTCGGCTGCTAATTCGGAGTCGTCTGCCGCTAGGCCCGATGAGTCCTCTCCCTGCGAATGATCACTTGGCTCCACTCCATCCGCTGAACCCGCTGAACCCGCCGAACCCGCTGACAGCTCGTCGGGTCCTCCCTCCTCCGTTCGACTTCCACCCCTCTTCTTACCATCCGGGGTGCTAACTCGGACAAGTTCCCCATCAGGCTGCCTTTCACTTAACCCGGCTCCCCCTTTTTGGGGAAAATTCAAATAAACAATTTTCTTCTTATTTTGAACTCGCTCAAGCTTCTCCTGTAGGGAACGAATAAAATGGGACGTTGCTGAATGGGTTTGTTTCTCCAAATCGTCCCTGGGCTCAGTTATAATTTGCCCGTTTTTTATTCCCCTAATTTTTTGTGCCTTTGCAGCTGTCCGTTCCTCCGTCTCATTTTTATCTTTCCCATCATCATGGCTACCATGTAACCCTTCAAACACGTCCAGTGTCTTTCTCTTCCGGGTGCTACTCTTCTGCTCGCTCTTCTTCAACTTGATGTGACACTTTGCCTTCCCTTCCTCCATATGGTGTGTAAAGAAAGAACGGGTGAGCTGCTTAGCAGCGGAGGGCATGGGCGAGTTAACCTGCCCTGGTTGGTTATACGGGTTAACCCTGGAGGGGGTCCACGATGGGAGACCGACAGATGGGGGGCTCTCACCAGAGGATGAACTATGGCTAACAAGGTAACATTGTCGTGAAGAGTATCCCTGAGAAATGCTCCAGGTGATTGCCTCAAAGCGAGCTTGCCTGCGCGGAATGGCCATCCACCAGAACCATTTTTCGATGGGTACCTTATATGGTGAAGGAGTGGAATAAATGAAAACGGATCAAAGGGACGGATGTTAAGCAAACCAACGCCTGCTCCTTTGCGCCGTGTTATAAATGAAAGGGGGAGGGGCGGTTTTCTCCCCCGGGGGTTATGGCAAATGGCTAGAATGCCTCGAAAAGATGGGCACCGCGGAAGGGGAAGGCTCTCTTTTGCGCGAAAAATGGCAAACAACTCGCAGGCGCGCTTTGCTCCCTTTGGTGGAAGTTCCGTCAGCATTTTGCTAGAAGTTTCCCTCCCCTCTTTGCCGCGTCGCGGCGGAGCGGCATCCTGTTGCATGCGCGTGGTAGCGGCGAGGAAGGTGCCCCCAAAGGGGGCTAATGCGGAGGAAAAAAAAACATAAAAGGGGAAGAAGTAAGGAATAGTAAAAAGGCAAAGTAAACGGGGAAGCAAAACACGCCCCCTGGCAGAGGACCCATTCACAGTTGCCACACCAATTCGCAGCAAACGCAAGCGGCTCACCCTGCGTGTGATGTGGAAGCCGCGTCGCATCTTACAGCGCCGTCATGCAGAGCGACCCTGGGAGGGGAAAGCTTTTTATAGGCCACACCGCATCGAATTGGCCAGGCGAACTGGTTAGGGCTCTACTTCCCGGAAAATTTTCGGGGAGAGCTTAAAAAGGCTGGCGACAGATACTTTTGTCCCTCCTCTCTCCAGCTAGCCAACTGAAATGGCTGTAGTACCCCCCAACGTGGAGCTGAACTTGCGGTGCAACATCTGAAGGGGGTGAAGTAGGGAGGGGGCCCAGAGCTGCCATTTCGAGTCCTACGTTGATGGGAGTGTCTACCAAATTTGCAAAAGATACAACAGGGTTGCTCTTTCCTGTAGATTGCGGTTCACAGGAGAAGCGGTAAGTGTACATGTGTACACAAATTCATGTGTGTAGTTGCCCCGTGGGAGCGCATAGGGTCTACCCGCAACCCTACCACCGTATAGCCACCACCCATCCGCTACACAAATGATGCGAATTGGGGGCTTGAGGCCTAGCCGCAGAAAGACGCAGCTGCTGCATGGCTTCAAAACTAATGGCGGGAGGAATCGCCCTTTCGTCAGCGCCCCCAGTTGCGCGCCGAGCGACGATCGGGGACAGTACGACGATATAGGAAAGGTTAAAGATGAAGAAGATTTGAGGAACTTTTATTTTCGCTATAGTAAAAGGGAACCCACCGAGCTGATGCGCGACTATGAGTTACTAACCAGTGGGACGTTAAAGAGGAAGTGTTCCCTTGCAGAGGTGATTGAATGCCGCAAAATTGTTAATTACCTGCTGGACACGGCGTCTGTGGTGCACTTCTTACATTCGAAGGGGGGGGGCCAGAAGAGTAGGGCTACTCTCCCTGCAGCTAATGAGAGACATCACCCAAGCGGACCAAACAACGTCTACTACATCCACAACATTGAAAAACCAAAAGTGAATAGAAACGAATTGATACGGACGAGCAGGAACAACCGCTGCATGAATGGCCTCCTGAACAGCAACATGCACAGATTTATTTATAGGCTGAAAAAATGTGACATTTGGAATTATAAAGAGAAGCTAATAAATAAGGAGCGTGTGAATTACTGCTCGCTGCTATTCCCGTTAACATATTTGAATATGAGGAGGGCAAACGGATCTGAAGCTGATTCGTACTACGCGGATGTAACCCTCTTCTATCATCATGTGCACAGAAGGAACAGTAAATCGTTCGTAGAGATACTCAGACGAGCTAACTACAAAATTTTGTCCGCGCAAGAAATGAAAAATGGACTCCTCCTCTTGACCGTCTTACATCACAACAACATCTCCATGTCAAGTGACAAAAGCAGCATCGTCAAGTGTGCAGGCACTTTGGAGGTGTCCTACAGAAATGAAGATTACGTTAATAAAAAAATGCTGCAAGATATTTTCATGAACTTGTGTCAGGCGATTTGCTCCAAGGTGGAGTCCATTTCGTTCCTCCAGCTGTACGACTACCTGCTGCTCATGTGCGTGAACGAAGTGAAGAGCAAGGGGGTGTACGCAGCCATCGTGAGCCGCCTGTCGCACTACGTTAATGTTGTTAACAAGGTCAGCAACGACCTGAACAGGGCAGGCGAAGCGGGTGGGGGGGGTGCAATGCAGAGCGGCAATCCAGGGGAGGACCCACTTGGCCGTGAAGTCGAATCAGTCGACGGGGAGGCAGACACTTCAGAAGCGACAAACATGGCAGGCGCTGCAGATATGGCAGGCGCTGCAGATATGGCGAACGCGGCAGATATGGCAGACGCGGCAGATATGGCAGACGCGGCAGATATGGCAGACGTGACAGATATGGCAGACGTGACAGACGAGTGGGCGCAAAGCATCGCGCCGAGCGAGGAGGGCCGCTTTCACCTGAGGAGGGACCACCGCCAGCACATAACGAGCAACCTGCTGGGCATCAAGAACATCCTGCTGCACAAAGTGCTGCTGCTCTACATGGCGAAATACCTGTTCAGCCACATAGACAGCAACATCTTGTACGCCCACTCCGACCTGATCTGCGAAAACTTGGAGCTAATGACACATCATATGATAACAAATTTTATTTTCACCATCGGGACGTGCAAACACATCGACGAATTCTGCATGTTCATGTTGGCCAAGTACGTACAGAATTATGTGCACACGTACTCACCAAATGAAATTACCATCATCGTGAATACCTACGCGGATGCCTCTTTGGAGGACGTCAGTTTTTACGAAACCATTTGTGAGCATATGAAGAGGAACTTCGAAACGTTCTCCTCTATTGACATTATCAAAATAATTCATGCATTTTCCAAGGTGAGGATTCGCGACGTTGAGTTGTTGAAAATGGCTTATGAAAAGATAAACGGTTATTTGGAGGAGAGGGAGAGAAAAATTGGCGACATGTCTGTGCAGGCGAAGGGGTCATACGCACAATGGGAGAGCGAAAAAAAAAAAAAAAACTTCAGCACAGACATCAGCGGTGATGCGGTCGTGTCAGTTGGCGGCAACACCTGTAGCGCCGGTAACGAAGCCTATGGGGACAAACAAAGCAGAGGGGATGCGAAAAGGAAGAAACACGTCATCAACAAATACCTGTGCGCGTACGCGTTAATTGCGGCGGGCAAGCTGGATTACGTAGAGGAACTGGACAAACTGTTCGTGCACCTAAAGAATAGCATCCGCAGCGAAGGCATCGACATAAGAGGCGTGTTGTGGATGCCCATGGCCATCACGAGCTTGCTATCTTCGGAATGTATTTTTCGCTTCCTTCCCATTTATGTAAATTTAATTTACAACGCTTTCAAAAAAACGCAGTCCCCCAAACTGCTTTCGCTGCTCATACGAAGGCACAGCATTTTATTGCACACAATCGAGACGGACATCATTCCGAAGAAATACATCAGTAAGGGGACCCTCAACAATCTGTATTACATTTGCAGAACGAAGAAGGACAACTCGAAGGAGAAGGTGTTCATCCCAGATAGCTCCACCTTCCACATTGAAGTCTCCAACGCGCTGTTATCCCTCGACATTGCGCACAGGAAGGAGGTTAACATTTACCCCTTCACCATTGACATTTTTATTAGCAGGCCCGGAGGTGGCTCCGATGGCGCACCGAAGGGTGGGCAATCCAACAACACGCAGAGAGACGCACGCAGGGTGGCCGCACCCTGGAGCAACGGCACGATGAGTTTTGCCCCTGACCATGCCGCGAAGGGGAAGAAGAAAGCACACCCGCATGACAGCAACGGCATCGACAGCCACAGCGACTACGACAAGGACGACACCAACTTCGAGCACACATTCGAAACGAAGAAGGTGAAGAAGAAGTCCAAGAACAAAAACGAGGTGTACACGGACGTGCCGATCGCATAGCGCGCCAGCCACTTCCCCTCCCCCGCTTATTTTTTTGTTCCGCACGTCGCTTCTTCAGCCACTCGATGCGGAGTGCGGCCCTTTTTAGGGCAGCTAGCCATTTTGCGCATACTCACCAAATGGGATGAATAAATGGAAAAAAAAAAAAAAAAAAAAAAAAAACCAAAAAACCACATGAACGCATTTTAGCTAGCTGTGTGTGTGTGACTGCGCATCACCCCTTAACTGGGCACTCCAAACAACGGGAGAATCGTTAAAAATTTTGACCTCCCTTTGGACAACTTCATTTGACGAACTGATGAGCGTATCGAAGCTGAGGCATTCATCGTTCAAATTGTATTTTAGCCCCTCCGTTTTAATTGTACACTTGCCGCCAAAGGGTAAAATGCCGCAGCCTTTGCAAAAGACGTCCGGACTTACGTGTATGATGTGACTTCCTTGCTGGAGCAAAAAGAGGAAGTTATTCTCCCCAATTAGGTACAAACTATTTAGGGAAGCATTTTTATATAAGCAAGAAATATTTGCACACGTGTGGTCAAACCTGTTTCCTGTGGCGCCTAAAATTAATATTTTGTCATTTGTGCGGATGTATCCTCGTATCACGTCGATGCATTTATCAAGGTCTGTGTTTTCCTGGTTCGCGCACTTCTCAAATATGACTGACTTGTTTTTGTAGTAGCTGTACACGTGTGCGTTTATGCTATCAAAGTCGCCGCAAATTATGTGCGGCACTATTTCGGTGGGGCGTTTCAGCGCCTTTTCCTTTTTTTCCACTGGCATGTTGAACAGATCAGAGATGGTGTGTCGTCCACTCACATGGTGTGAACGCTCATTTGTGTGCGATGCATGCAGCGCTGTGTTTTTGTCTTCCTCCCCTTTCAGTGAACTTCCCTCATCATCAATTGCGCCTCTCTCCGTGGCTAACGACTGGCATAAGTTGTACAGCCTGTTGGCGCCCCCATCGGCGCATATTAATACATCCGAGTTGGCAATAAATTTGGCCGAATGGGCGCAAAGCGTGTTGTTCAGGACGATGGTGATTATTTTGGGCTGGTGGGAGGATTCTGTTCTGCCCTCCCCTGGGGCCGACTCTTCTCCCCACTTCCTTTCATCATTTAGCAAAATGCGTTTCATAAAATCAAGATCATGCACAATAAGGTTTCCTTCCTTTGAGTTCCTCATGCAGCTGAAGTGGGCAGAACGTAACTCTTTGGTGTCCCCTGGTGGGTGGTACCACCTTGCGCATGTGTTCGCAAATATTCTCGCGCGCTTGGTCTGGTCGATCGCCTTGGCATTCCCCCTCAGGTGCACACTCACTTTCGCGCGCACGTTGAAGAAACTCCTTTTCATTTTTACGCCGGAGGGGGGGCAGCCTCCCTCGCGGGTGTAGCGAGGTGATGCCGCGGGTGCCTCTCAAACGGCCCTATTTATTAAAACTACCTATTTTTTTTTTCCCACAAATTTGCAACTTCTGTGAGGTGGTAAACTGGCTGGAAGTAGCGCACCCATTTCTTCTTCGTCTCTTAATTTTTTTTTTTTTTTTAAACAGTAGGAACATTCCTATGGTGCCTTTTTCTCGCCCCGACTGTGTAAACACGCGCGACGTTGCTGTCACGATTTTGCGCAGCATGGCGGACGGCATACGCAGACATCTTTTCTCCGTTCAGGGTTTCTCACGAGTGTGTATTCGTTTCATCAGACCAAATTTTTTTTTTTTTAATTGAACATAACGCACAAAAATGTGGGAGCTGCGCGAAGAGCGTCGCACGGGTGTTCCCTTCTCATTTAGTAGTTAACCGTGTGGGACGCATACCCAACTAGTGTAAGTAACAAATGTAGCAACTGAACAATTCGTAATGAAGCATTTTTTTTTTTTTTTTTTTTTTTGACATACCGATAGAGTGTCCCTTCCCCCTTTGCGAAATTGCTAAAATGTGAGGCAGCCAGACATGTGAAAGGTCTGCACCACGACAACGGTTTTCCAGATGATGACCAGAACGCATGCACATTTTTTTGCTACTGCTTGTGGCCACCTATAACTGCGCGCTGAGCCTCCTTCAGGCGGGTATAAAATTAAAGTGGTTCCCAAAAAGGAAGGTGATTAAAGAACATCGCGATGGTGTAGACTCATCGAAGGGGGTCTTTTTATTTTTTCCCCCCTTTCTCCACGTCTTTACCCCCCCTTCGTCGATACTTCAAAAACATGCAACTGCGTTTTGTTTCACGTCACGAGTAACGCTGTGCATGCACACATGTGAATATGAGCACAAGGGGAAGAAGCGCGCTTGGTAATTTGGCTCCTCGCCCGTCCGCTTCTACTGCATCGATGCGGCATAATTCCAATGAACTGCTTTTCTCGTGATGAGATCGTCCCAGCTGTTCACAAGGCTGCAGAATTTACGCGGTTAAAAAAGGGGCAGTCTGACGTGGCTGCTGTGGAAAAGACACTTTCACCGATTTGTTCGGTTGCCCTGTTGGTGATTTTTTTCCCCTTTTTAAAAGTGGTCCCTTTTCATCTTTCGATACGGGCGAAGGGGCGCATCCAACTGTGCCGGGATTTGTGGTCTCCATTGGCCTTTTCCGTCACCTTCCCTATGCAGTTTGTTGGTCAGTTTGTTGGGCCACTTCTTCGTAGACCCTTTTCTTCCCTCATTTTGTTCTCCCCCGCCTGCGTTTCGCTTTGCCTCCTCCGGCACGTGTACAGAGAAGCGTAACACAGCGTTGTGTCAGCGGACGATCAGCGAAGAAGGACGCTTACGTGTGCCACTTACGCAGCGGCTATGGCTAACCGTGCATCGTTCATCTTCATCATCGTCACCTTCTTTTTTTCCCCCTCCGTGTGTGTGCCCCCCGATGGCCCGCAGCTGGCGTGAACAAAATGATGTTTTTTTAAATCACAAAAAAAAAAAAAAACTACACATGTGCAGATAAATTTTTCCATACACGCACATGCGCACACATGAGCTGAGGAAGCGGGCGAGAGGAGGACGCGCACAGGGGAGCAACGTCACTTGGTGGGAAAAAAAAGGATGAACAGGGGCAGTCAAAGGGGCAGCCAACTGGGCAACCGAAGGGACAGCGAATGGACCATCAAATGGACCATCAAATGGAACAGTGGAGGAAGAAAGAGTTCAAAAGGATGAGGGAAAAAAAAAAAAAAAAAAAAATCAAATCGAACGAAAGTCGAAAGTGGGATGAACGGAATGGCAGAATAGCGGAATGGCCGAATGAACGGAACGATCACGGCAAGCGCAGGTTTCACATCATAGCGTTTTTTTGAATGCGAAGAAAGATTTCTCTCGCCCTGTACACTTTAGCAAAATCTAGCTGCCCATTTTTTGTGCGTGTATATTATATGCAATCCTTTACGGCCACCAGTTGATCCACTGGTTCGGCGTGAGGACGCTTCAGCTGGCGCAAAGCCGTGTTTGCAGTTTGCCTGGCTGTGCGGCCGCGCAAACGGCGCCACCGTGCTGCCACAGTACCGCCACAGTACTGCCACTAATCGGGTCACCACGCAGTGGTGGCATTGCTCACCTGTGGCATTTCTCAGCCGCTCGATTGCTCAACCGCACCTTCGCCCAACTGCACGCTCCCATATGCGCATTTTTTTTTTTTTATTTTCCCAGGCAAGCTACAGCCATTGCGCCCATGTGGATGAATGCGGCCCAATAACTTACGCTCCCCTTTATGTTTCCCTTTTTTTTTGTTTCTTTTTTCGTTTTTTCATTTTTACCTAGTACCATTGACGTGCTGCCCAGTCCGCATATGAACACCGCAATGTCGACGAGGCAGTCCTTTTTGCCTTTTCTTTAAAGCGTTCAAAAATCAGGACATGTTTTCCTGCGCGATGGCGAATAGCCCCACACGAGCGCAGGCCAAGTAGCCCCTTTCCCCCCCAGTTTTCGCCTGTTCCCCTTCTTTTTCCTACCAGTTTTTGCCCATTCCCCTTCTTTTTCCTACCAGTTTTTGCCCATTCCCCTTCTTTTTCCTACCAGTTTTTGCCCATTCCCCTTCTTTTTCCGACCACTTTTTGCCTTTTTTGCCTTTTTTGCCTTGTTTCCCCCATTTTCCCTTCTTTTCCCCCCATTTTTCTTCCCATTTCTGTTCACCCCCCTGCGTCACCCCGTCTGTGCCGCTGGCCAAATAAAGGGGCATCCCCCGTGGGGAGTACTTTTGCCGCGCGTGTGGCATGTCAGCGGCGCCGGGGCAAGCGCCTGCAGCTGTGTGAAAGCTAGTGCGCCTTCGTTTCTGCGTACGTGCGTACATCCGCGTAGCAGCACATCCAATGAGCAGCACATGCGTGTACGCACCCTTTTGCGTTTATGTGCCCCCCTGCGTGATGAATAACCAGGCGAGCTGTTCGCTGAACGCCATCACGGACACCGCGTCCGAGTGAAAAGCGAGTGCACTCCTTTGGACGCGGCGAGTAGTCCTCCAACGCGCGCGTGTGGCGATGCCGATGTAGATAAATGCCCAACGCAGGCATCCCCCTTTTTTTGCGCATCGCCATTTTTGCCCCCCTTAGCGCGACGGAAGGCAAACGGGAAACAACAAACGGAAAAACGGCAGAGGGCAAACGGCAAATGGGCCCTTGTACACGTGCCCCTCCACATGTGCAAATGTACCTCTGGGCGAGCGAAGTACCATCGGGGAGCATCTCGTTAGATACACCCCGTTCAGCGAACCCCCCTTTTGTGTAGAAACCTCCCTTCATAATTATATGACCATTTTTGCTTAAGCGCGGAAGTGGTAACCCCTTTATGTGCCCACGTGCTGTCGACGTAAGCACATGAGCATAGCTAATTGTGTGTAACCATTTGCCTGTAACGTCGTGGTTGTAGTTACCCCTACGTACCCTTTTGGATTTTCCAGCCTACCTATTCCTGCCTGCAAGAGAAGTCCCCTTTTTGATCCAACCCAGCTGCTTGCCGAAGGGTAGCAACTCTCCCACGTAGTACTACCCTCCGAGGACGTCCCTTCCTCAAAACAGTGTGGACGGCCACCCCAGGGAAACACCACCATGGGTACCTCGGATTTAAATTTTTACATTAACAAGCATCGGAAGGCATATGAGGAGCGGCTGAAGAGGGAGCAGCAGAATCAACAGGGGAAGCCCTCCGAGGGGGAGCCAGGAAGGGAAGTGGAGAAGGCCCCCCCTAGCGAAGTGACCAATGGAGGCGCTAATGAACAGCCCATCGAAACCGACAGCCGGAGCAAAAACCCAAATGAGGAATTCAGTCAGCATGCTAGTCAGAGCGACGCTACGAGGAACTCCACGAGGGAGGAGCATATGAATCAAGGTGAGCTCCTTTGGGAAGAGACCAACGAGGGTGAAGGAGTTTGCGGCGTGACTGCGCGCGAGGGTACCCATATGATGCACACACTGTGTGCACTACTAACAGCACAGTGTTGGTCATGCCGATGGAGCGACCCTCATTTGGACAGTTACCGCTAATTTTTTTTTTTTTTTTTCACCTCCCAGTTGACGCGGACTACCTGCTGGCCCTGAAGCTGAATGAGGCCCTGAATGGGCACGTGGAGCCCCCCAGCGTGGTGAACGAAAACCAGTGGAGCAGTGGGAGCCACGCGAGGAGTGCAGAAAAGAACGAAGACGCAGAGGATGATGTTAGGAAGCCGGACAATTCCTATGTTGAGTGCCTCCTGGGGGATAATAACTACATGCCTTTTTGCGTAAATTACAACGTGGGAAGTGCCCATATGAATCAGAACCCGCTGCCCCCCGGTGGGAGGAATAGGAGGGGTGGCCACTACGTGGACCATGACGAAGGAGGGCAGATGTACGGGCCCTACAACCTTCGTAGCAGGAGCAACCGAGTGAATGGCTTGCAGAGTAGCAACCAGAGCGGCGGCAATGGTGACGATCGCTATGCACCCCAATTGAGCGGCGGCAATGATGACAGGCGCTATTCACCCCATTTTAGCAGCGCCCACGAACCGCTTAACATTTCCATAAGCTCAGATGACGAGGAAGGGGAAGTCCAAGTGAAGAACGTAGCGGCGAAAAGTTACCTGTCGCAGGACGATGGGGTGAGAAGCGGCAGCGACGTTTTCTACGTTCATGACGAAAATTTGTCCCTGACGCCAAGGCAGGGTAAGCCAAGTGGGCAAGGCAATCTGGGAAGGCCAGTTTCCACCCGAGGGGAAGACTCAAAGGGGGAAGTAACCATCGTTGAGGGAACCACCGTTGGGCGAACCACCGTTGAGCGAACCATCGGTGAGGGGCCGAGAGAGGGACGCTTTTCCAACAAGGGGGCCCACCATCACGAGCAAGGGGACCCCGATGTGTATATTCAGACGCTTAGAGAAAACGGAGGAGAGATGATCCCCAGGGTGATGGGAAATGCAAATAATTTTTCCTTCCAATCGGTAGGGGCTCAAAGTGGTGGAGGAGGAGACCCACTCCCCGGACAGTATAACAATTGTGGGGGGGGTCTTCAAGTACCCAAGTGCACGGTGGAGAAGGCTGCCTATAACCTGGGCGATGTCTATAACGACCACTTTGGTTTCTCCAATGGTGGGCCATTTCAGCCTCTCCAAAGTGCAGCCACAGAGGTGGGACACCCCAGCGGGAGTAGCCAACTTAGGGGAAACTACGTGGATGCCTCCCCTAATGATGAGTACACAGATGAGGGAAGATACTACGCGCACTACGAACGGATGAACCTACATGGAAAGGAAAAGGAGAAAAATAAATTGACGATTGAAGGTGTATACGATGTGGATGCATACGGGGAGGGGGTGCACAACGGGTCGTTGTTCCCCTCCAGGGGGAGGAACCGCAACGGAGGAAAAGGAGCAGAAAGGGCAAAAAATGGGGAAGGGGAATACTACATGGCACAAGTGCATGGCGGTAATGATGTGATCCCCTTGGAAGGAGAGGACCTCTCTGGTGGAGCCCCTTCGCCGTATAAGGCGAGGGCGAAGAAGAGCAGGAGGGGAGAGAGGGACACCGCCCAGGTGGAGAGCATCCACAGCGATGAAGGGCTGTCTCATGGGATGGTCCAACCTGATGGCGCACCGCAGATGGGATACACTATGAAGTCGTCCGGAAAACCCCCCACGAATGAAAAAATTGAAGACCCATACTGCTGCAAAGGTGAGAGTTACGAGGCACCGACGGGGCGTGGTTTGGAGGTCACCCATGATGATGGACTTGTTCTCTTCAAGACAGGTTTGGGAAGGAGGGGCGAGCCACAGGAGGGGACAAACAGCCCCACCATGGGGGGATGCAACAGGGGAGGACGGTACCCAAAGAGTGGCTTACCCTATGCTGACGTGGGTGGGGCCATCACGCAAGGGGAGCCTTCCCCGTTTGGTATGCTCCCCTTCGAGAAGGGCAACCCTGTGGAGCGAAGTGCAAACGGTTACCTTCTAAACAACGCTATGATGCACATGGATGACAGCGCAAAGGTGTTTGCAGAAATGGCTAGCATGTGTGCCCCTGCCCAGAAGAGTAGTCGTGGTCTCCCCTTTGAGTCGTTGCACCCTGGGGGGGGGGCCTCAGCTGGGCCAATAACATCGGAGGGGGGTCTTCACTCCAGAACGAATGAACAGACGGAGCTGTTTAGCGGCAGCCACGTTAAGTCAAGCGGGAGGGCTTTCACACTTAACCAAGTGGAAGATAACAAAAATGTAATTTTGTTCCACTGTAAAGATGGAGGGTTGAGTGAAGGGGCTCCTCACGCGTTGCCCAATTATGTAGAAGGGGGGAAGAGCTGGTCTGGTGCCCCCCGAGGTATGTCAAATGGGCAGAGTGGCGTCTATTTCCACGGGGAAGTGTCATCATCGTCATCCCGCTGCATGGTGGAACCTCCCCCCCCACGTAGTGAATTCCTCCAAAGGGTGGAAATAAACAGGGGAGCCGATTACCAAGGAAAAGCGGAAGAGAAGAACAAAGGTGAGGGTCCCTACGGACATGTGGTGAACGGCATGACGCCAAACCGATTCAGTGGGAGCGGCCACAATAAATATTTTGCAAGTGGGAAGAGCCCCGTTGTTTACACTTTAGGAGAAGCCCAAGGAGGGGCAGCACCGGACGTGTACGTCATTGACGAGGGCACAACATCTGGTGAGCCACATTTTACGCATGGACGAAGCGTTTACTATAATCCCATGGGGGGCTATCGCCAGGGGATGATCCCCAATGAGGATGCACATCCTGTTGGTGATGTGCAGGGGGAAAGCGCAGGTTCGGTTAAAGTGGAAGAAGCGGAGATGGAGCAGGTGCAACGTGGGGGGGACGCGAATGACAACACGACGTCTGCGATCGACCAGTGTGATGAGGAGAGCGCCAACGACGAGGACCTCAGTGTGCAGCAGGCCATCATCAACAGCTTAATTGATTTGTAGGCCCGTCGCGGTGGCAGTGTGAGCAGCCACGGCAGGCCATTTTGGTGCAGGTTGGCCCGTACCGTGCGTGCGTGTGCGCAGTTGCCTATGCGTAGGGTATCTTTACTAGCCCTTTTTTTTTTTTTTCCCTTTTTTTTTTTCCTTTTTTTTTTTTCCCATTTTTACTAGAAATTAGTGTTTAATTAGCTCCGCACTTGCGCTGGCGATGAGTTGTGCGCCGCGAACTTGAGCAGAGTTTACAGCGGGTCTTTGCAGACTTTGCGGCGGATCTTTGCAGACTTTGCGGCGGATCTTTGCAGACTTTGCGGCGGATCTTTGCAGACTTTGCGGCGGATCTTTGCAGACTTTGCGGCGGATCTTTGCAGCCTTTACGGCGAATCTTTGCAGACTTTACGGCGGACATTTTGCCAAAGGGACCAACTGGGCCATACAGCTCAGCGGATACAAAGTTTGCAGTGGCTGCCCGGAGGGGGGTGTTCTCAGAGGCGGTAGTGAACCCCCCACCCCACCGTTTGGCCACTTTTCATTTAATTTGTTTGAGCGGCGGTGGGAGGTAGTCGTGCGTAGTGGCCCGCGTTAGTGTGCGGATGAGCGGTTGGTACGTAATCCTCTGCGCTTGGCCCGCGGGTGCCGTCTCGTGGGTCATATAAAATTGGGAATCATGTTGCCTGCGAGGGAGGGAGGCGTACAGCGGTGTGGTGAAGTGGTGAAGTGGTGAAGCAGCAAAGTAGCTAGTGATGCCGCTTCGCTAGCGTGCCGCTTGACTGCGCGTCGGGCTTACCCTCGGAGGAGAAGAAGCCCTCCTCGGAGTAGTACTTGAGGATGTCCCTGCAGGTGACGTAGGGAGAGGTCTTGTCGGGCACGAGGGGGGCCTCCTCGTACTTGGAGATGAGGATGTTCTTAAAGGAAAAGAGGATCTCCATTTTGCGAAGAATTATGTAGCGAAGTATCTGTGCGTGGATGGCATAAATGACGTACAGGAGGATGTGCAGAATGAAGAGGCCAATAATAAAGTAGTTAGTCTTGGTCATCAGAATTTGGGTCCCTTTGAAGAGCGAGAGCAGAATGATGTTGACCCAGGTGAAGCTGTTTATGTTATCAATGAGGAGGATGTTGTTGAGGATATTTTTTCCGAAGAGCAGGGTGTTCAGGTTGATCGGCGCGTGGGCGTACTTGCACAGGAGGAAGAGCAGGTACACGCTCACGGAGTGCCGCAGCTGGTTGCGCCGCCCGTCGCGCGCTGCGGGGGGAGGGGAGCGGTGTGGGTGAGCGGCGTGAAGGAGCATGCGCCGCGAACAAACTCTGGGTTGGCTCCGCGAACTCGCGCCGCTGCACCGCTGTACCGCTGTACCGCTGTACCGCTATACCGCTATACCGCTATACCGCTATACCGCTATACCGCTATACCGCTATACCGCTATACCGCTATACCGCGGACTGGCTTACCTCGGCCCAGGCCCCTCCGGTAGTAGACGAACCTGCAGTTGAAGAGCACACGCAGGAAGAGCGAGGCGTGCTTGCAGATGGACGCGAACTGCTGCAGGTTGAACAGCAGCAGCAGGAGGTACTCGAACTCGTAGTTGAGCTTACGGATGTGCCCATCGTGCAGCACGTAATCGCCATTATACACATTCCCATGAAAGGTAAAAAAAAATAAAACAAATTGCTTTAGAGAAAAATAAAAAGACAAATGACTCATCGTGTTCAGTATGGCCCCAAAGAGGAGGTCAAAAAATGTAGAGGTCCCCAGAAGCAACACAAAATAGAGGAAGAAGAATCCCAAGCAAGCGTACATATACAGTCTATCCAATTTGAATGTTTGCTCCCATTTAGAGTGGAACAAGCTATCTGGCATTTCTAGTTTGACGTACCCTTTGGGTACATAGGTGCAATTATAAAATTGCTTCGAATTATCTTCCATATCTTTGTTTATATAATATATGGGGATGGGTTCCTCTGGGAGTTGCAAATGTGTGTGATTGGTCACATCAAAGCTGTCTGGGAAGGTGAGTGTGTCTGTTCGGCCCACCCCAGGAGGGTCGAACCGCTTCACGGGCATCTCGTACATGTAGACAAAGTCCTGCTGACTCACCCGTATGTGGTTATTCAACAGGAGGAAAATAAAAAAAATGGTGATGCCAATCTTCATCATATAATTTAGAAGAACGAGAAGCATAAGGCGGAGGTTGGTGAGGTATGGCAATACCAGCTGGTCATCCAAATAGAGAAAATTTGAACTGCCAAAGCGTTTGAAGAGTAGGCTACCCATAGCTCGGATGTGATCCCACAGCTTGAAATGATAAATGGGTATCTTCCTTTTGTACTTTAGCTTGTAAATGAGGTTGCTGTATTTCTTAAATTGACTTTTCATTTGCCTGCGTTCTTTCCAGGTGAATTTTGCCGGCGGGGTCTGTTTGCTCCGTTTGGATTTTCCCCCACGTTTGGGCTCTCCGTCGTTCCGCGTTTCCGGGTGTTCCTCTCCGTTTCTCTTTTCTGGGTGTTCCTCCACGCCATGCCGCTTTTCTGGGTGGTCTGCTCCCCGCGTGGCTCCTTCGCTGCTCCCCTTTGTTGCCATTCCCTGCAGGGCGGCCTTCTCCAGGAGCAGCTTCCTTTTGTTCTCCCTGAATTCTTCTTTGAACACCTGCATGACGGTGTGTTTTTTTTTTTTTTTCCTCTTCTTCGCCGCCTTGTCCGCTTTGCCTCCCCTCTTGGTGTTCCCCTTTTTCACCTTGCCCGCGCGTTGGTCCCTCTTGCCTTTCGCCTCCGCCCCGTCTTCCGGAGCTTGGCCGTTCGCGGCTCTTTCGAATGGGAGGGGTTTCGCCCGATGTGCATTCCGCGGCACATTCCGCGGCACATGCCGCTCCTTCCGCTGTACATGCCGCTCTCTTCGCTCTCCCCCCGCGCTGCCCCCCTTTGGGTAGGCGCCCGCCTCCGAGTCTGCGCCGCAGAGGTTGTAAAAGTGGAAGTCCAGGTTGCTCTTGTTCTTCTTGTATTTCTCCTTCTCCACGAGCCGGTACTCGTTCAGCTTGTAGGACCGGAACAGCAGGAACAGCACGTTCTTCACGATGAGCGTCAGCATCATTTTGTGCTTCAGGCAGAAGAGGAGTCTGCGAGGGGGGCGGCGTAACAAGGCGGTGAGGCGGCGAGTGTAACGAGGCGATAACAAAGCGGTGAGGCGGCCACCGTAACGCGGCTAGAACAAATCGCTCAGGCGGCCACCGTAACGCACTGCGCCGCCAAAAGGAGAGGCACGCCTTCCCCTGGCGGCCTACCTGTATATGAAAAAGGGCACGTCGATGAGGAGGAACCCCACGATGAAGTGAAACTTGGCCGTTATGTACACATCCGTGTAGACGTCCTTATATTTCTGCTGGTAGGATTTGTTCGCCTTGGCCTTGTTCCCACCGGAGGAGAAGGACAGGAGCGATGGCAGGTAGGACGAGGAGGACGAAGAAGACGCGGAGTGAGAAGAGCCAAAGTTAGAACCACCTGAGGATAAGTAAGACGAATTCGCAGAGGAGGAAGAAAAAGAAGAAGTAGAAAAATCCCTTGAGAGTAACTCCTTGGACATATCAGACGATGCGTAGGTGGACTCTTTAGAATTGTTAAATACCAAAGAGGAGGGATTCATCTTGTCCCCCCCCCCCATGTTTGTTTCATTTTCCGAGTGGAAGAGTTTAGATGTGGTGTTTGTCTTCATATGCCTTACGTTTGATTTACCAAAGAGGGATGCATTCGCTCCACTTGGCACGTTGGTCTCACTCATTATTGTGGTTCTTCTTTGACTAGGAACACTGCTGTTGCTTCCGCTTTGATCACGTCTACTGCTGCTTCGGCTGGGTGAACTATGTGCACTACTCTGTCCACTCGCGCTGCTCCTCCCCGCGGCACTTCTGCCAATAGCCGTGCTGCCACTTCCCCCATTGGTGAGGTAAAACAAGCTGCCCTTCTTCCTCTCCCCCGTTTCGTGCTTTCCATATGAGTCACTTTGGCGAACAGGCCTTTTCTTCCTCATCATTTTACCATGCTTATCTTTCTGCCCATCCCGCTTGGTAGTTTTCCCCCTCGATCTGTTCCGCTCCCCAGGATTGTCCCCCTTGAGAACCCCCACCGTCTCCTGGGTGTACGAGGAGGCCTTATCTATATTAGTATAAATGGGAAAGTAAAATCCGAAGAGGGCAATATCCACGAGCACAACGACGAGCATGATGAATACGTTTTGGAAGCTGTGCGTCTTCACATGGTCCAACATTCTGTAGAGGTTGGTCAGGTGGGAATACATAAATATTAAGTCAATCAGATCGAAGAGATTTATTATGTTCACGTCTATGCTGAGGATGTTCTCCACGACGATTTTGTTGTTGAGGATGTGCTCTAGAATGTTTCTGCTCCTCAGGGAGAAGAGGAGGTAGATGAATGGCGTCAGGTAGATCAGGTTGTACACCAGCACGTCGTTCGACAGGTACGAGAAGAGCAGGCTGCCCTGGAGGCCCTGCTGGTGGCCGCTAAGGCCGCCGCTATAACCGCCGCTATAACCGCCGCTATAACCGCCGCTATAACCGCCGCTATCACCCTTGATGAGGAAGCAGAAGACGCCCATCTTGGAGCTCAGCGTGGTCATGTAGACCATCCACTGAATGGATATCTTGACCCCCGCGTTGTTCTCATCGTACAGACTCAGCACAATGTACACGCATAGAAAGACATCCACGACGAGGAACAGCAGGTACAGCTGGTTGCTCCTCGCGCTGCTCAAAATTGCGTAGAGCAGGCACATCTGCTGCGTGATCAGCAGGAACACGGTGAACAGCACGTTCACTATTTCGTCCTTTTTGTTGATCCTCATTTTGGCGCTCTGCAAAGGGGGGTAAGCCAGAGCGATATGAGAGGACTATGCTGGGAGGTTTACACTGTGGGGAGGTTTATACTGCTTTCGTTATATCACCGCGCTTTAGGAAGTTTCCCCGTGAGGGTCACTCCCCACATGGCATCCCTCGCGCGGGGCCAAATGAGCCGACAGAAAACGGTGCTCACAATTCCGAGCAGCTACGCCCCTCCCGTCCAGTGCAATGTTGCGCGGAGAAAAAGTGGCAATATTTTGCTTGACAAGGGGGGTAGGGCGGAGTTAAGAGAGTTGCTCGGTGGGGCGGTATTAAGCGCGTCGCTTGGCTGGGCTTCATCGGGGGGCACCCTTGGGCGGACAGGCAGGTAAGTTGCCAAGCTGCTCCCCGGAAGTGTGCAGTCGAGGGGGTAAAGCGGCGGGCATGTTAGCGGCGAAATTGCCGAATGTGCCAAATGTGCCGAATGTGCCAAATGTGCCAAATGTGCCAAATGTGCCGAATGTGCATGAACTGCCAGGAGACAATCGAGTTTGTTTTCCCGCCGAGCTGCCCCAAATTATGCACGCAAACGCGAACAAACGGAGGGGGGAGGGCCTACTCCCCTATTTCACAAAATTAAAAAAATGAACATGGGTCCGCCTTTTGCGTCATTCATTGTAGCACCATTTTTAAGTTAACGTTTGGCCCGCATTCTTTGTCCAAAAAAATTCGTCAAAGTGTGTTTCGGAAATTGCCACTTTTTTTTTATTTTTTTTATTTTTTTTTTTTTATTTTCCCCTTTGGAGTCTCGCCCCCAATGGAACACACCCCGCTGAGGTTTGGAAACTTGGGGGGAAGAGTTACCCGTAGCTCGGCTCGTGTGTCCACGAATTGGATTTCTCCCCTGCTCGTTTGATTTTTATTGCATGCCTGCTTTGTGCGATTTTGTTCGTTTTTCCATTTCTGCCAATTTGGCAGTTTTTCAAATTTGCATGCTTAGTGTGGCCATCCGAGTGTATGCCTGTTTCTTTTTGTTTTTTTTGTTTTTTTTTTTTGTTGTTTTTTTGTTGTTTTTTTGTTGTTTATTTTTGCTTTTTTTTGTTTTTTTTGCGCGCGCCCATCCCTGCTCACCCCGCGTGTGTACGCCTCGTCCTGTAGATACATACCATTATGCAATCGGCCCGGAGGAAACTGCCGTTCTGGGGGCGCAAACAATCTCGCCGCTACTCTGTGCACATCTCGCCGAAGTGCGCGCTGCGAACGGCCATTTTGAGTGTGGCATTTCCAAATAAGACTTCACGTGAAAAATGTTGCAAAAAGACGCAAACAGTGCTACAACACGACGCGAAATAAGCGAACGCCACCCCTTTCTTTTGGCACATTTTTCTTGTCCCATTTTGTTTCCTTACCAACTTTGTCCCAAGAGTGGCATACATGCATGGCATGTTTCCCTTTCATTTGTCTCGTCCCTTCTAAGGGCAGCCTTTTTGTTTAAATCACAAACTTGTTTTGCCCTTCACACACGGATGTTCGCTAAGTGCACAGTTGGCGGAAAATTCCAAATGGGTGTATAAGCGTGTGCAAGTATACACTGTTTGGGATAATCCCCTTTTTTTTTCTTTTTCTTTTTTTTGTACACCTGCCTCGCACGCACACTTGTGTGAAGAGGCATAAACGGGCGCAAAGCAACCCAACAAGCACAGACACGCAAAAAAAAGGGTAAAAAAAAAGGGCAAAAGAAAAAGAAGCCCCTCCACACAGATACACACATTAGCCCATTCTGTGTACACTACTACGTGGTGCGCACCTAACCAAGGAGAACCCTACACTCGGCAAAATGAATACAGACTTAACAACCAGGGAAGCCAAAACTGCGGAGGAAAAGTCCCCCCTTGGTAGACTCACCTTTTCCGAGCTGGCCCAACTTTCCGATTACCTAAAACCAAGTAGAAATAACGAAATGTCGTTGTTAGAAGGAAAACCCGAGTTGCCTGCACAGGACGAAAGTTATATGAACAGGTCAGCAAAAAAAAATTTTCTCTTGGAAAATTATGAACTAGCTAGCCAAAATGCACGAAATAGCGCAAAAAAAAAAAAAAATTCCGTGTGCAGTGATAAAAGTTGCGTAGCGGATAGCTGTATAGAACAACCAGAGCAAAGTTACAATCCTTTTAGGAATAAACTCATTGATGAAGAAGAGAACAACCATTTGAAACCTGCAAAGTGGCACATGTCGCACGGACATGACTCCATCCAGGGGAAAGAAAATTTACCAAACTGTGAGTCACATGTGAACAGTTCGCTGATAGGAGAACAAAATGTGCTAACACGAAACGATGAAGATGCGCATAATAACCTCTCCAGCAATTCCACGCGCATAGACAGTTCCGATGTTTTTTTCCCAACAAAGGAGAATGGAAACAGTGTCAAGAAGGAATGCGCCTCGTATTCGCCAAGCATAAGTAACAGCCGAAAGTGTGAATGCGATGAAAATGGTAAAGCTGGGCAATGGGGAGGCGGTAAGGCAGGGCCAAATGCAGACACGCCGTTTGGGCGCGGGATAAGCGGAATAAGCGGATTAAGTTTTTCTGGAGGAAGTGCACTGGGGAAGGAATGCGAAGAGGTGGGCGAAGAAGAAGGAGGAGAAGAAAGGGAAGAGGAAGAAAAACAAGCGGAATGTGAAAAAAGCGAGGATGAAGAAAGCGAGGAAGAAAGAAGCGAGGAAGAAAGAAGCGAGGAAGAAAGAAGCGAGGAAGAAAGAAGCGAGGAAGAAAAATGCGAGGATGATCAAATTGATGATGATCAAAGCGGTGATGAACGAAGTGATGACGAACAAAGTGATGGAGACCAACTGGATGAAGACCAACACGATGAAGACCAACGCGATGGAGACCAACGTACGGACGAAGAAGCAGACATGCCGATCGACCCCACAACCGCAAAGGAAAAGCGGCCTAGCCAAGGCAGCAGACGCAAGGACAACCGCGCTATCTACACGAAAAGGGAGGAACAAACTGCAACAGAAAAAAAAAGCATGCCCAAGGAGAAGACGAACAAGTATAAAGACAATTTGAGTTTATTTAATGAACTGTTAAAGCACAAAGGTGAGTTAAGCTACTTCCACCAGAAGATGGTGGAGGATGAGCAGCAGGATGAGCTGCCGGATAAACGGCAGGAGCAGCGGCAGGCGAATCGTCTCCTAAGAGACGTGCGTGTGAAGAACGATGGCCACTTTGACGAACGCGCGAGGAGTAGCAATGTAGTCAAATTAAGGCAAAACGGAAATGCGCATCTGTGGAATAGCAGCCGTTCTAATGCTGGAGCCTTTTCAGGCAAGCACGACATCGCGCAGGTGGGTGTGAGGTCTAATAATAGCACGTGTAGTGCGCTTGCCGTGGGTAAAAATGCCTCTTTTGTGGGAGGCCCCCCCGCAAGCGAAAGCAATGAGGGAAACGGAGACGACATGAATGGCACCTCCGGTTCGATTGAATTGAGTGGATCTCCAGACCCGCGTGATGGCAGCAACCGCAGCACCTGCAGCTGCGACCACCTCCCCTCGAAAGGGACCCATAGGGACCAATTCAACGGAGCGGAAAAGGAAAGCAACGAGAAGAAATCATTGCAAAAGAAGAGGCACCCGAACTTGTACAGCTATCTACTATTAGAAAATAAAAAGGAACAAACACAAAATGTTCAAATGAAAATAAATGTAAAATTTAAAAATATATATTTGGTAAAATATAAGCATGTCAAATGTGTGGTGACTAACAACTCGGGGGTGATTGTCCATTCATTTTCCTTTTGCAAAAACGGAGCAGATTTGGAGGCACAGAATCGAATTTTTAAAATGTATAATAAGGACAAGGAGAGCTTCCACATGCTGCGTCATGATGAGGTGCAGGTTCTCCTGGAGGAGCTGAAAAGAAGAGCGCACACAGATGTCACCTTTGAGCTGCTCTTCGATGCGCATGTGGTTAATGGGAGGGTCGAAATATCTCCATCGACGGTGAGAATGATGCACCCGCCTTTTGCATAATCGTTCTTCTTACGTTTTGTTATGATTGTCACTCCTATTCGTGTGTATATTTTTGAAATGCTCCTACTTTGGGGCGGTCGCGTCTTCGCTTTGTTTGCATAAGTGTATGGCGGCGCATGTGTAGTAGTCCCCCCGCGCCATGTCCTCATATGAGGTTAGCGCCTTTGCGTATGCTCCCTTTCCGTGTGCGCGTCTTCCTCACGTACTCCCTCATTCTCCGCTCCAGTTTTACAGGCTAAGCTTTTACGGCGTCGAGGAGGTGCCCCAGAAGGGGGTGGAGCCAGATGCGAAGGGGACCAAGAGCAGAGAGACGAGTGCAAGGCTAACTAAAGAGGATGTGAGTGCCCCCGGTGGGGGAATCAGCGGGGTGGTCGCAAAAGGTGGGGCTGCTAAGGGGAAGACTCCCAGGGGGGAAGTCGCTCAAGGGAAGGTCGCTCATGGGAAGGTCACCATCGGGAAGGCTGCTAATGGGAAGGTCGCTCAAGGTGGGCCTACCAACGGGAAGACTGCCCATGCGAATGCTGCCCACGGGAAGGTCACCAGCCGCGTCACTAGTAACCGCTTCTCTACCAACCGTGCCACTAACCACCGCGCAGCTACCAACCTTGCCGCTAACCACCGCTTCTCTGCCAAAGGAGCAACGGGCCAATCGGGCAAAAGCAGCGCCACGCCCGTCACAAAACCGAAGGAGGAAAAGGAAAAGAACTCCTATATAGGGTTCACCATACTACACCTTAAGTACCTCTTCCAGATGCAGGAGAAGGGATCAGTGCATCTGAACATCTCGAGTAACAACAATGAGGGGCTCGATTTTGTGAAAAGTTATAGCAAAGAGGAACATGCACATCAAACGGATGGAAAAGCACTTGCAGAAATGTACTCAAATAATTTAAGCTATGTAGACAAAATAGGGATGCTTTTTAAAATATTATTTGGCCACAGTTTGAACATCTCCTCTCAGAAGGTTTTCTTGGAATATCAGTTCGTTTCAAATGATGTGAGTGGTTGGGATCTTCGTGTAGAGGGGGACTCCCCTGACAGACACGCAGATTTTAAAAGTGCTCTGGAAATGGTCCAAAAGGGGAACGTCTCCAACCAGTTAGAAACGAAAAAGGGAGTGGAAGAATGCATGAAGAATTACCTTAAAAATTGTTCCCATTATATTTACGACGAAATTACCATTTCGCTATTTGGCTTGCCAGAGAGAAACGGAGAGGAGAGCGATAAGAGGTGCTCTGTGGACGAGGTGAAGGGTAGAGGCACATGTGGAAGACCCCGCTTTTGTAAGTCCCCAAGTGAGGCAACCATTCAGGGTTCTTTCTCCAAAGGGGGGCCTTTTCCCTACACAGTGTGTAGCGTTGCTAGTAGGGAGGGGACCCCATACAGAGAGGCCAGTAAACTCTCCAATAGCGGATGGGACCACCACGAAGAAGAGGTAAAGACCTCCATCCGTCTCATCTCAGAGGCGTGTCTACCAGACTCGTGCGAAGCATCACAGAGGTTAAAACCGCACCTGGTGAATCTGCTGAATTGGTTAGAGAGGACGAATGAAAAAAGAAACAAAAAAAACAAAAAAAACAAAAGGATGGAAACGTTGGAACATATTATACGCAAGTACACCACAGGCTTTAATGACTGCCTCGATTTTGCGGAAGTGAGCAACGGTAGTAAGGCCTACAAACTCTATGAGGAGAATAAGAAGCTGAAGGAATATATAAAAAACTGCAACTGTTTCTTTATCAATACGTTGATGAGGAACCACCAGGAGATACAGAAGTTGAGGCACAGCAATAAGACTGTTAATATACTGTACAATAGGGAGAGGATGGGCAACCTAGGCAGGGGGGGAGTCAAGGGGGGCCCCTCCCTGGCGGGTGCCCACTCGGGGGAGGTGCGTCACGCGGATGAGATGCGCCATGTGGGTCATATTGACGAGCTGCATACACCCGTGGAGCTAGATCGGTTCGGCGCGATAAACACACTGGAGCAACAGAATGACATTCTGAGCGGCATGATTGGTAGGCGGCCCGTTGGGAACTTGGCCGGCTCCGCGAGCACGGCGAGGAGGGGCGAGCGGGGATGTCCCCCCGTTTGTCCACACGTGACGAGGCAGGATAGTCAAAGCGGCAACTACCATGTGGGTAGCAAAGTGGGAAAGCCCTTTTCGAAAAGGAACTTCCAGACGCCCACGGCGGATGGCGGTCGTGCAGACAAGCGGACTGATCTGCTACATTGTACGTCACATTGGCCGAAAGAGGGGGGAGCGCCCCTGCAAGACCTTCAGGGGAGAAACGCGTGCAGCAAGTCGTCCCCCCAGTTGAGCTCATTCAGCGCGTTTCGCTTCGGCGGAAGTGGTGGAAGTGGTAGAAGCGGCCGAGGCGGGCGCGCCTGTTCCCACTCGTGTCACCTCGGAAGGGGGGAGTCGCGCGGTGGGCCAGCGGATATAAGTGGTCGAAGAGACCGAAGCGATGGAAGATGCGGAAGCGGTCGAAGCGAGCGAAGCCGCCTGCTGACGCTCTACTCGAACCCGATCGGCGCAGCCCTCCACGCGCGCGCGCCGAGGAAGGAACGGCGTGATGCCACCACGGGCAGCCTTGTGAAGAGCTCGAAAGATGCGTGTCTGCTCGCAAATGCGAAATGGAGCGCGTGGAGGCGGCGAACTGTTGGGGGGCAAGGCAGTAGGGATGGCCATGTGAGGCTGGAAGCCCCGTCTAGCAGTCATGAAATGAAGCCAAGACAATCGCTTAGTATGTTGAAGAAAAAGGGGGGCACGACGGTATGCAGTGGAGAAGCGATCCATGCTGGTGGTATTGCGAGGGGCAAAAAGGGGGCGACCACCAGGGGGGAATGCAGCCCATGGGAGGCGCGCCCCGAGTTGAAGAGAGAAAGACGCGAACGGGAGGGGTCCACTACCAGTTGCAGGAGCAAAAGGGGCCCCAGAGACCCGCCCGAGGGGGGGGCTAACCCTGGTCGAGATAACCCTGGTCGAGATAACCCTGGTGGAGATAACTTCGGGGCAAGTAACCCCAAGGGGGATCTCCCCAGCAGAGCAAAAAACAACTACGACACGAGTGAAGTGTTAAAGAAGGAGTACTTTCACAAAGCGCAGATGGGGCCAGGGAAGAAGGGGCAAACCTTGCCCAATTATTGGCTCAACCCGAGAGGTGCAAAAGAGAAAGGAAAGGAACACCCCACTGAGGGGGCGACTAACAATTCGAGTGAAGACAAATCTGGTGAGTGGAAGGTAACGCATGTGGGGGGACGTGAAAACGCATCTGTCTCAACTTTGAGAGGTGGGAAGTCTGGGGCCATCACGGGCGGGGGTTCCACACAAGTGGGTCCTACACAAGTGGGTCGAATTTCCAATCACCTCCATGGGGGGAGAAAAGGAACCAACACGGTAGTGACAGCTGGAGGGGCAAACAAAGAAAACCACATGAATAACGTAGATTACAAAAAGAGGTACATCGAAAGGGTTATATCTACGTATGATGAGTACATTCCCATAAAGAGGGAACAGCCCCATGAGGGGAGAAAAATCTGCACAATTAGCGGTTCAGCCAGTAGGGTGCAGTCCCCCGGGGTGGGCAAAAATGATGTTGCTAACGTAGAAGGGGTGGGCACCAAGGAGAGTCCCCCAAACGACAATGCCATTACGTCAATAAAAGAAATCATTCAGAATAACCTAACGAGGAAAAGCAACTTGGATCTAAGCTGTATAGAAAAAAGCGCGCTCCTCAAAAATTTGCACAACGGTAAGGTGCCCCCTAGTGTGTACCTTGAGGGGGTGAAGTCGGGCGGACAGGAAACCCACCCGAAAGCTGCTCCGGGGGGAGAGAAACGACGCGCCCCCAACTCGAAGGACGCCTACATCCTTGACATCATAGATAAGAATTTGAATAAGTCCTTCAGCCAGCTGGACCGCATAAAGAAGAAGATGAGCGAGCACTTGGTTGTGTAGGTGAGGCGTGGGGACTGCGTTAACGTGTAGGAGTGAACTTGGCAAATCGCTTAGGCGGTGGGAACTTGGTTGATCGCATGCTCCGTCTGCGCCGCCATTCCTGCGCCGCTATGGCTGCACCGCTTTGGCGGGCACGTCTCACCAAAGCCCTCGGTGGCGCGCACGAATGTTGACGTCCACCAACGGTTGTGGCCCACGAGGGGCGTCTCGCCGGGAACGTGTGGGAAGCGAAGCAAGTGTACGCCCAGTTGTGCGCTTAATAGCACGCTTAATGGTACGTTGTGGGAGTGCTGCACATGTAACGTGGCCATGTCAGTGGGGTCACTCAGTTGGCAGAACTTCTTTTCCCCGGGATGACCGATCACCCCGCGAGGCTGCGCGCCTCTTTTGTGGAAGCCCCATCAGGGTGACACTGGCGTGGCTCCTCCAAGAGGGAAAAAAAAGAAAAAAAAAGAAAAAAAAAACAAACATACATACATACAAACGTGGTCATGCATACGTGATTGTGCGCCCCGATTTTTCCCTACGGCTGACGGTGCCACGTTGGTAAAACGCTTTTCGCGGCATTGCGAGCCGGATTGGGTTTTTTTTTTTTTTTTTCCTCTTTTTTTCCCTATTTTTTCCCTTTTTTTTCCCTATTTTTTCCCTTTTTTTTCCCTTTTTGAAATTGAACCCCCCAGGGGTAGATGCTCTAGCGCGCAAAAGCACTAGAAGGCGACAATCGGGAGAATCGCGCAAACTCGAAAAGAAGCCAACGAGGCGAAATCTCAGAACAGCTGTGTAGTTGGGGGTGCGTGGCGGCCGAGTGGGCGAGAGAGAGGACCCTTCCGTTGAGAGTACACGAATTGTAGGAGAACAGAAGGGGGATCCGCCACTCACTTTTACGTGGAGCGTGCACGTTCGCATTTGTGTTTATCCAAGGGGGGAGAGAGCCGCTAAGGGGAGGCACACGGACACCCCCTCCTGTGAGTTGCCCCCGCTGACTGGGCGAAGCGCAGAAGGGTTTTCCCAGGACGGCTTGGAACACCGCCCCCACTCCCCCAGGTGAAGCGGCGCCCCCAGTTGTAACCGCTCCCCACCACCACCATGGCGCAGTTCCTGGTGGAGCAGATCCGGTACCTGCACGAGGAAATCGAGATGATGGAGAAGGCGATCGCGGACCTGATCGAGGAGAAGGTGAGGAAGAAGAGGAAGCGGGGCATCCGTTACGACTACTCCATCAGCTACCTCGTGGAGAAGATCCAGAGCAAGTCGAGGCTGCTCCTGCAGTACTACGGGGACGAGGACGGCTTGAAGAGGGAGGAGATGCAGTTCATTTCGGGGAAGGCGGGAGGAGCGGCAGGAGCGGCGGGAGCGGTAGGCCAGGGGGAAGGCGAAGGGGGGGAGGAACACGAAGAGGACGGCGATGGCGATGGCGAGGGAGAGGGCGACTGCAACGACCTGTGGAAGAACTACTACGAACGGGTGAAGTACATCCGGGACTACCACAAAAAAACGAACATAAAAAAAATTGAAATCAGGAACTACAAGGCCTACAAGTACGAAGCGCTGAAGAACAACCGCCTGAAGGAGAGCTTCTCCCCGGTGGAGAGAAAAGGCAAGTACGTCGACATGCAGAAGTTTTACGACGATTTTGTGAATATGAAGAAGGTGAAGCAGTTCAGAGTGAATATATTTCGGAAGAAGGAGTTGGCTAGCCAGAAGAAGAGAAACAGTGCCGAAAAGGAAAAGGGAAAGAGTTCCTCCAAGGGCGGTAGACCCAATGAAGGCGAATTTAAAGAAATGGACTTAGTAACCTATCTTCACAATTTCACCCGCTTCTACTACATCCCAAGGTATTGCAAGTATCGAAATGAAGAGTACAAAAGGTATGTGCAGAGTGTGCTGGCCTATTTGGTAAATTTTTTTTCAAAAATTAATGTCTTGGTGGACTGCCAGAAAATGTACGCGCAGTATGAGCAAACCTTTGAACAGAAATTTAAGGAGAAGGGGATTGAGCAATGGGAGAAACACACATACGATTTGGACCTTTACTGTAATGTGAATGATAAGCTGTACGCCTCGGAGGGGACCTTTAACTCTTATAAGAATAGCAAACACTACGATGAGGATTTGAAGAAGTACATGCAGAAGGCCCTCACCGTGGAGCAGCTTCAAAATGTGAAGAGGCAAATCGAAGAGGAGGATAAAGAACTAGCCAAATGTGAGTACCTCATCGAGATGTATAAAAATGTGTTAAGTAAAATATTTCAGAAAACCATTCAAAGGATACAGAGGAAGCAGGCCTTCAGTGTAGACGAGTTGCAGAAGAGAAAAAAAGCGGAGAAAAAAAATGATCATTTTTTAAGTTTACGCGATCGTGGGGGGATGTACGGTGCTGAGGAGTTTGATGAGCGAGGCGACTTTCCCCATCTGTACAATTCGCACACGTTTGGCCCCTCCTCGGGGGATGATGACTCCTCCACGGATGAGTCCGACGGGGGGAGCGTAAGCGGCGAGGGGGATGGCAAAGGGAAGAAAAAGGGAAAAGGGGTAAGCGGAGCGGGTGGAGCAGACGGAGCAGACGGAGCGGACGGAACAGACGAAGATGAGGAGGAGAAGCCCATTTATAACCCCCTGAATCTGCCCCTGGGACACGATAATAAACCCATCCCCTATTGGCTTTACAAGCTACATGGCCTCTCAAAGGAATACACATGCGAGATATGCGGGAACTACTCCTACTTTGGCAGAGCCCATTTCGAGAAACACTTTTACGAGTGGAGGCACTCCTTCGGCATGAAGTGCCTGAACATCCCCAACACGCTGCACTTTAAGGAGATTACCAAAATTGACGACGCGCTGAACCTGTACGAGCGCCTGAAGAAGCAGACGCAGATGCACGTCTTCAAGCCCGACCAGGAGGTCGAGTGCGAGGACTCCAAGGGCAACGTCATGAACATGAAGGCCTACGACGATTTGAAGCGCCAGGGGCTGCTCTAGCGCGGTAGCGTGGTTAGCGGTTAGCGGTTGTTGGTGGCGGTTTGGTTAGCGTGGTCAGCGGCGGGTCGGGCGATCACCCGCTTGTGTTTGCGTTTACGCAGCGTTGCCCCTTCTTTTGCGCGCACGAATAGCTAGCGCGAGAGGCACCTTTGTTTTTCCTCTTCTTCTTTTTCTTCTTCTTTTTCGTTTTTTTTTGGACAGCATAATCCCACATTGGAGAGGGCGGGCAGGTTACTTTTGCCCCCCTCCTACCGATAAAGAACCCCGTTTGACGTCAACCCCGTTGCGTTCATTTCGCGCGCACAGTGGCGACGCTGCGCCTTCGTCCGTACGTACATGCGAGGGGCGTCTCTCTGTGTGTGCTAACCACGTTTGAGCATCCCCCCGGGTGAAGCGGCGACTGGTATTGTCCCTGTGGGGGGGGGCGCCTCGGTCGGCGGGTCCCCCCACCAGGAGTGACGCCGCCCTCCACAGGCGTTTACTTCACCCATGTGTGCTGGCACACACATAAGCGCAGGTTGAGCAACGACAAAATTTACCTGAACAAGTCATACTCTTTCATTCCACGTGATATTTTTACCCTTTGGGGATGCACTTTTTCAAGGGGGCTAAAACTCAGCCGTCCTAAGCAGCTGGCGAGCGGAGGGAAAGCCCCCCTTTTGTGGACACGTATCTCGAGGGGTTCTCTGCGGAAAAATGGGTAGGCTCAGCAGGGCGGGCGGCGCTGCTACGGGTGCTGCGGGAGCAACGGCTTCTACGGCTGCTATGGCTCCTCTTGCCGCTTTAACCCACTTATGAGACCCCCCTCGTTCGCGCCCCCTCACAGCCGACCAGGCAAACCTCAAACTGCTGAAGATTAAAAGTTCCATCGCCATAGGTACGACGGCGCGCAGCTGTGTAGGGGCTGATTTTTTTTTTCTTTTTTTTTTTTTCACCTCTTTGAAGGCGTCACTGTTGCTTTCGCGGCCCAGTTCACCTCCGCGTATTTCCCTTTTGTGTAACTCCTTCCCAAAGATGAAGCGAACTCCCCCGTTGTGATCGACAGACAAGGGATGGAAAAGACGTCCAAATTAAAGGAACGAAAAAGGGTACTCTCCAGGGGGGGCTTATGGTCCACCTAATGTGAAGCTCACCACTTGCCCTTTTTGGGGGGAGTCCTCCACACAGTGATCATACAGTGGCGCCGCTTCCATTTTCCTCCGCAGAAGAGATACAAAACTCGCGTCAAGTGGGACCAGCGGGAGACGGAGCGCCTGATCGACGGGATAAACGTAAGGGGGATAAGCGGCAAACGTGCTTATGGGCGTCTAGACACCCCCTTTTCTGCGTGCACACGTCGGCACCACTACGTTGCCACTCCTCTCCCTTCCCCCGATAGAAATACGGAGTGTCCAACTGGCGCAAAATTATGGAGGCCTACTCCTTTTCGGAGAGCAGGTTTTTGCAAAGGAGAGTGGTGTGAAGAGGGCGCAACGGTGAACAGCGCTTTCTCCATCCCAGGCAGAGATTAGTTCGCGGCACCCGATTAGTGTGTGGCATCCCATTACTCCACCCCCGTTTCCGCCTCTCCCCCTCCTTTTCCACAGAACCAACGTGAGCTTAAAAGATAAGTACAGGAACTTCAAGAAGGTGTTTATCATAGAGAAGGACTGAGTTGGTGATGGCAGTGGTCTTCTGCATAAAGCTAACACAGCACAGCGAGGTTACACCTTTAAATGTCTCCGTGGTATGCCCTCCCCCGTCGCAACCATCATGGTGTCCCTTTCCATGTGTCTTCCCCCCATCGATCTGGATTGTCTTCCCACACATGCTTCGTCATCCCTGTTATTTATTTATGTGCGTTTCCACGTGGGGGTAAATTGTACGCTCAGTGGAAGGCGTGACAGTGGGGAGGAAAATACCCAACAAGTCACGCCTGCACTTGTGCGAAACGGAAAAAGGAGGAAACAAAAATGATCGACTGGTTGCATGAGACTGGCATAACTGACGGTGCTATTTTTTTTCCCGTGCGGTGGTAAACTGGGGGGAATAATTTCCCCCTTTTGCGAGTTGCCAGTGTGTGATTTTTTTTTTTTTTTTTTTTTTTTTTTTTCCCTCTACCTTTGCACGATCACTTTTTTATTTTTCAAACGCAAAGAGCAAAACTGCGCCACCTCCTTAACCGACCAACGAACCAAAGAAATGGACACTCACGGCGAAAAAATGAAAAACCTGGAGATAAAGAAGCACTCAAGGGGTGACTTGCTTCTCCTGAGGAGCTCCGACCTCCATTCCTGTACAGCAAGAGAAGTGCCTCTCGCGAGACCGCATCGTGTGCGCCTTCACTTTGCCTTCCTCATTTTACCTCCCTCACTTTGCCCCCCACACTTTGCCCCCCACACTTTGCCCCCCACACTTTGCCCCCCACACTTTGCCCCCCACACTTTGCCCCCCACACTTTGCCTCCCTCACTTGGCTTTATTTTTTCCCCCCAGTTCGGAAGCTCCAAAGGGAGGTAGACAAAATGGGCCTCCTGTCTAGCGCGGTAGGGAGCAGCTCCCGCGAGAAAGGGGCTTTTCCCAAGGAGGCTTCCCCCGAAACTTCGCAAAACGGTGAACGTCTCGCGGGGGGAGGGGGCACACCATTTGCGTCCCCCCCGAATGTTTATCCTCCCCTTCTTTCTCTGCACCCCTTTAAGGAGCAGCACCTGTCGGGCATTTTGACGACCTTAGAAAACGTCGCCGACCAGGACAACACCCTATACGTAATTGCAAAATATGTGAATCCTCTGAGCGTATGTTTTGTATCTCCAATTTAGTGAGCCTTAACAGGGGGAGAAATTACACAAGGGAGATTGCCCTACCGAACATGCCCTTCTCGTGTTTTCCCCCGTCAGTGCTTAACACAGCGAGGTGAACTAATCGGGATGTTAAAGGTGGGGAGAGGTGCTTTCAGGATGATTTTTTTTTTTCTTTTTTTTCTCCCCGCTTCCACCGCCACACCACTTCAATGCCACATGCACCTCTCCATCATCTCCCCTCTGTTTCTCCACAGATTGGGACAAAACGGCTGTACTTGTATAACGGGAAAGATTTACACTGCCGGAGTTGTGCGTGTTTATTAGGTAACAACATGGAGGGGAAATCACCTGGCGATTTGGCAGAACAGAACCCTCCCCTCTGTTGCAGAGGGCTCGAAATGTGTATGTTCAAACGTACCTACGCATCTGCTTTGCTATGTCAGCTACCCTCCCCCCTTTGCAGACTTTTACATACGGAGGGACTTCCGGAAGAGGGGCCTTGGGCTGGTTAGTACGACCCCCACTCCGGGGGAGAGGGGGAGATTGTGGAAAAGAAGCAGATTGTGCTAATAACGGCTGATGCATAAATGGGACGCCCGCCCCATCCCCATGTGCACCTGCGCGGGAAGAGGCCTGCAGATGCCTGCCCATTCGGTGAACCACATTTCGTTTTACTTTCCACTTTTGTAGGAACTTTTTAACTTCATGCTGAGAGACAAGGCGATCTCCCCCTCCCGATTATGGTGAGCATGCACAATGGGGGGGAACAGGGGGAAGGGAAATTTCCTCCGAGTTGTCCCACCAGGCTGAGACTCTTCCGTCTTTCCTTTTGAAGTCGGCGAGGATATTCCGTAGGTGTCCCCTTGCATTTGCGGCATATCTGCCTCTATACATCGACGCATGAACATTGGTGTGTTTTTTTTTTTTTTTTTCTCCCCGCGGCAACGCAGCTACGATAACCCATCCCACAAGCTGCGGAGCTTCCTGAAGAAGCACTTCTCCCCGTGCGCGCTGATCAAGCAGGTTTGGCCTACAATTGCATGCGCACGTAGGTCCATCTGCATATACATATACATATACATATACATATACATATATATATATGTATATATATATATATATGTTATTTTTTTTTTTTTTTTTTTTTTTCCGCGAAGCCGAACAATTTCGTCATCTTTGCGGAGTACTTTGGCGAACCGGAAGCGGCCCCCTTCGAGCGATGAGCGCCGGTGCGAGTAAACATTTGGCGCTGTCCCTTTCGGACACATGGCAGGGACTGCACAAAGGGGCAATTCGTCTTGTCGCCCCTTGGGTTCATCGTGTAGAGCAGCCCGTTCCAACCAGTTCGCTCTAACGAAACTCTTTATTTAGAACTCTCCTTTGTGAGAAAAAAAAAAAAAAAAAAAAGCGCAAGACAGATAGACATCCCTTTTGGGCGAAGTGGGAAATCACATTTTGGTTATCCAACTGGTCCACACTCATAGCTGCCGCTTAACCAGAGCAGTTATTTAAGCTTCCCCCCTCTTCACATTTGACTGGAATGCGTGTCGTGCTGTTGTGCATGTCGCGCATTTCGTTCCTTTTTTTTTTTTTTTCCCTCCTTTTGAAAACGCCTTCTCTCACGCACCTGTCTGTGCTAGCCATTTGTGCTGTTTCCCCATGAACGTGCAAAACCGGGGAAACATGTAACCCGCGCTGAGCAGAGGTGACTTCCACTCGTCAGTGCGTTTCGACGTTGACGCAACATATGAGCACACCGTGCTCGAGCGAAATAATCGCTCCCAACTTTGTGGAGGCTGTAAGATGGGGCCAAAGGGGAAAAAGACTTCTGACTCCGCGAAGGGGGGCAATTTATCCGCGCATGAGAAATTTGTGAGAAAAAAAAAAAAAAAAAAAAAAAACACATACAAATGAGGAGAAGCGTATGCAAATGTATAGAGGCACACGTAGCCGATGCGCCACGCAACGCACCTTCGGCCTCATCCCCCTCTAACGATCATTCTTCGGCCGCACCCAAAAAAAGGACCAGCTAATCGACGAATACTATTCCGACTTGAAAGATGACCGCAAAAAAGAAGAATGCCAGCCCAGGTGCACACGGGGGGACCACGTCTTTAAATCAGTGGAGAGGGACAAGGCTGACTACGCGGTTAAAAAAATGAAGGCAACACTCAGTGTATGGAGGGCCGGCATTTGCTCGGTTCATGCGTACGACACATCACATGTATCACCCCTGCATATGCTGTTGACGCTGCCCCATTTCAACAGAGACTAGATGAGAATGGAGAACCTCCACCCTTCACCGACTTGGTTCCAAATGGTATATCCCCTTCCGCTAACAGATGTGCGCTTTTCGAAGAGGCACTCATGTGATCCTTTTTTTTGCAAAATTTCCGTCGCGTCGTTTTACCCCTCTTCACCTCTTCCATGCGCAACTCCCCTTCGAGCAGAGGCGAAATTTGGCACCGTGAAGATCACCAACCCTTTGCCCAAAGTAGAGCGGGTAATGTTTCATTCATGGTGCGGGAAAAGGGCAAGAAAAATGGGGCAACTGCAGCGACTCCCGGCTATGCAACATGGCCGCTAATCTGAATCACAAGCAAATGAAACACTCCACCCCTTTCAGCGAGACCAACTAAAGGAGGGCTACATGCAGTGGCTGACGACGGAGAAGCTGATGGTAAGGCTCGCCTGTTCGATGGCCATTGGTGAGTAAAGCAGCACCGCGCATCGTTCAGCGACACTGTCTAACATCTCCCTTTTTTCCCCACGCCCCACCCGCAAAAAAGAGGCCAAACGAAAGAAGACTAGAATACGAACAAATGCAGGAAAAATACCTAGAAGTAATAAACGGACCCTCAAAAAAAGAAATGAAAAATTGCGTAAAGTACCACCCACTGTGTTGTAACCTAACCTGTGTGAATGTACGTCTCGCCATTCGCTTCCCCCGTCAGACTTTAAAACTATCGGAAGATATAAAAAAGGATGTAAAGCTCGCGCGAGTGGTGAAGTCGCATTACCCTAGAGGAATAGTTGGTTATCTGAGCATTTCGTTTGGATCATTTAATAGGCAGAAGGTGTCAGCACAAATGGGGGGAGCAGGACAGGGGGTGCTGAACACCCTGAAATGTTCCCATTGTTGATGGGCTCTGTGCTGATCAAAGATAACTGCGTCATAGTGGGCAACGCAAAATGGAGTGCGGAAAAAATGTAATCTTTCTTTTTTTAATTTTTTTTTTTTTTTTCCTTTTTGCGCGGTAAGGCGTCGATTCCATATACAGTGAAAACACCGTGCTGTACAAGGACAAATATGAGGAGCATAAAAGTAGGCAGGAAGTTCGGGAGAAAAAAATGAAAGAACGTGCAGAAGGTATCGGCTTAGTCTTTCCTTACACAAAATGTTTTGCATAATATCGCATTTCGCCGCGCTTTCTCTTTGTTTATTTTCCGCCCCCTCTTGTGCAGCGCTGGAGTGGCAAAACAACAGGAATGGGAACTTCCTGGCGTTCGAAGCAGACAATAAGTGAAGCGCCCGCGATTTGGCCGCGCAGAGGTGCTAGGCTGCGGCTGTTTTGCGGCTGCTTCGTGGCTGCTTTGTTACTGCTTTGTGGCTGCGTCTTCGCTACACCTCTTCTCTTTTTTTTTTTTTTTTTTGAGCTAGCCAAACGGCGGTTTCGGCAAACTTTCGAGGTTTTTTACCTGAACAGTTCATGCACCTTTTTAAGCATTCCCAACTGCGTATGCAGAACGGCAAAAACGCACACAACATTTCAGAAATGCTCGCGTAAAAAAAAAAAAAATTAATTCGATAAATTGTACACTTTACAATTTATGCAGATTTTTGTTCTTTGCTTCGTAAAGGTGTAGCCAAAAGGGCAACCAAAACGGAGTAAGAAGTGAAAAAATTACGGCAAAGTGGAGTAGACACAATATCACAAAAAAGGAGTTAAAAAAAAAAAAAAAAAAAAATTAACACACGTACACGCATAGGCGAAGGTGTGCAGGCGGAAGCGGAAGTAGAAGCTGAAGTTAAAGTGGATGCGTTGCTCCACCTCCCTTGGGTGAAAGCCCAAAGGTGAGTTTTCTCCCGATCTGCCTGCGCACTGAATTGCGGACGCGTCACAAAATAATTAGCACGTCCAGCGGCACGCGTCCTCATCTGTGTTATTCAGTTCCATAAAAATTTCAAAACGCAGTTTGACATCATCTTAAAGGGGCCTTCCCACGAAACAAACTTCTCTCGCCAAATGGGGCCACTTTGCACATGCCTGTGAGCCGCCCCTCCGTTTGCCGTGCTGCGCCGCACGCTCGCTGTACACTCGGTTGGCCGCAACATAGCTAAGTGGGCTGGCCCCCCATCAAAAGGGCAACCACAACGCGCACCATCCCTCTTATGACAAACATTTTTTGTGCTGAAAAAATTTCTCTCCTCGGATGCCCCCTCAATTGGTTATTACTGTACAGGTTAACCGGGTTGTCAAGGGAAAGGCAGAATTTGGAGCGGTTAGCCACCATGTCCCTTTCGATTGGTTGGGGGGAGTACCATAACGCTGCTTCTTATGCCCCCGCTTGGTATGCCCCTGCTTGGTAAGCCCCCGTTTGGTATGCTCCCGTTTGGTATGCCCCCGCTTGGTATTCCCCCAATGGGTACACCACCGATGGGTACACACCCGATTGGTAGGGTCCCATCTGTTGAGGCCTAACTTGGTATGGATCCCTATCGTCGGGCAACTTATTCGCAGGGTAAGCGTTCAAGCCGCCATTATAGCAAGCGTTAGCAGTTGCATTT
The DNA here is from genome assembly GCF_000002415.2 of Plasmodium vivax. Taxonomy (NCBI): domain Eukaryota; phylum Apicomplexa; class Aconoidasida; order Haemosporida; family Plasmodiidae; genus Plasmodium; species Plasmodium vivax. The sequence goes on from NC_009912.1 coordinate 956,150, forward strand.
CCGTAGGGGCCTTTATTCACTTGTTGACTCTCCGCCCCCGCCAAGGCAACGTCGTTTCCGTACAAGCTGTTGCTGTTGGCGGCGGTGGTGGCGGTCGTGTAGCTACCGCTGTTGTTTCCGCTGCAGTTGCCGCTGTAGTTGCCGCTTCCGATGCTGTTGTTGGGCACTACCCACGGGGAGATGTACTGCCTTCTGTAGGTCTCGTCCAAGCCGTCATCGACAAAGGTGCCGCCGCTCAGCGGCTGATTAGCTCCTAACCCGTGCGCATTACTATCTACACTTTTGACGCTGTAGTGGCTGTATGGAAGATGGTGAGGGGGGACTTCAAACACTTTACCCTGTGGACTGGACACCGCAGGAGGAGGAGGATGAGGCCTCTCATCCTTTTGTATAATCGGAATGGTCACATGTTTTAATATATACCCTTCTATCACTTGTGTTTTCTTCAATGGGTCGTCGTTATCTAGCGTGTGCTGGAGCGTGCTCGTGTGGGTGACCCCTTTTGGGATGAACTTTCCACCAACAGGCAGTACGCCGCCATATCTCAAATCGTCAGTTTTGCATTCCGGTGAGTTCCTTCCATGCGCCGTTTGCGCGTTCGTCTGCGCGTGCGTCTGCGTGTACGTCTGTGTCTTCTTCTCACTCGAGCTTGACTTGGCCAAGTCCACCTGCTTCTTCCTTTTGAGGTTGCTCATGTGCAAGTAGTAAAACAGCAGGAAATTAACGGTGGCAAATATTCGAATGATTAAAAACACTTTGCTAAACTTATAATCCATTACATTCGCAAACGAAGAGTTTTGGTATTCGTACATTTCCACTAATGATATGACGATCACCAAAAAAACGGAGGTGTGTACTAATCCGGTGGAGACCAGGGAGATGGACAGAATGGTCGTGATTAGCAGGACGCTGAGCATGACATAGTCCATGTTGGAGGAGAAGATGAAAATTACTTCAAAGCTGTACAGTCCGAAGTAGAAGAAGAAGCACACGTAGAAGAGCAGGCTAATTATGAAGCCCGAGCAGGCTGGTTTTTGGTTCTCCATTTTGTTGATGGTGTATGTGGGGGGGGTGATGGTGATGCCTTGTCACGGTGTGCAGCTCGCGTCTGTGTATGCCCGCGGGGTGACTCTTCAAAACAATTGCAGGGAGTCCGCGGTTCGCGCGGTTGCTACTTGGCGGGTCAGACACCTTCGTTGGGGGAGGAACTTAATTGGTGAGCAGCTAAATTGGTTGTCAATTAATCTGCCTTGGTGTAGCTTAATTCTTTTTTCGAATGGTACTTTTTTATTTGTTCTTTTAAAGTGAAGTTGTTTTTAACTGAAGTTTTTTTTTTTGCACTTTTTTTGGCTCTCTTTTGCACTTTTTTTGCCCCTTTTTTTGCCTTCTTTTTGTCCTTTTTTGCTTCTCTTCAGTCGGTCTCCCTCATGAGCAGTTTTAAACCCGCTGTTGGCGCGCCGTCCAGGCGATTTTGAGCCCTTCCGCGAAAGCGAGCAGGCGGGGCGAACAAACGCGCGCAAAAGGGAAGAAGTGGAGGAAGAAGGAAGGGGAAAAATGGGGGAGCAACAAAAAAGCGAACGAAAACAAATAAATACAAATAAAAGCAATCTGCAACAAGCTGAAACAAAAACAAGCTGGTACGAGCTGGAACGAGCTGAAAAAGCTGAAAGAACGTAAAAACAACGCAGAACAAACAAAGCAAGCAAAATGAACATAATCGCCATGCCAATTTCGATTTTTTCGCTCTTTCCGCTCGTTTCGCGTGCGAAATGTAGTCGCCCATTCGGACTTTTTCAGACCCTCTGCGTTGCCCACGCGATGTGGACACTTTCGCGCGGACCCCCTCTCATGTGCACAACTGCATGAACTGTTCATACTTTTTTTGGCATGCAAACATGCATGTTCAGAAAAAATGTCTAAAAATGTATGAACAGTTCAGAAAAAAAAAAAAAAAAAAAAAAAAATTCGAAGTGGCTACTCAGTTATGCCATCACGGGTAACAGTACACACTATTCCAATGACTCAAAAAAAAAAAAAAAAAAACTTCATCATGTGCTTATGATGCATATCTACATGGTCGAGTTAGACGCCTCGACTGATCGGTTTGCCTTGCGAATAATGCTTTCCTCAAAATTGGCTAACAGTGGCCCTTTTTTTTTTTTTTTTTGCCATTAAAAATGTACCTCTTTTCTTTCAAGTTCAAATGGCACGTTATGCACGAAGTTATGGGAAAGGATACCAAATGAGACACATGAAACAGTACAGTGATGGTCAAATTAAAAGGAGTTTTTTTTTGTCCCCCTAGGCAGATCGCCGCTACGCGAAATGTGCATGTTGCCCCTTTAAGACATGTCTTTGGGGGCGTATCATAATAATGGCATATCTCCCAATCGTGGGAAACCCCTTTCCGTTTGCATACATGCGAAGGTACATTTGAACAGCATATGTTTTAATTTTTTTTTTGTTTTTTTCCCCATCCGATGCTCCTGTTCCCAGTGGCACCTTTGCATGTTTATAAAAATGGCAAAAGAGTACTTCTGATGAATCATGCCACATGGAACACTCCACTTTGCTTCGCAGTTTATGCGCGAATTTAATACTTTGCAATCGGGGGGAATGACAAAACGGTTACGCGTCCCTTATGTAGCACTTCCCCCCTTTGAAAGGTCCCTTTTTGCCGGTGACCTCTTCCATTTGGGACTCTTCTTAAAATTGTGCAACATTTTTGGTGTGCCATTTTTTAACCCTTTCACATTATGGGGGTATTTCAAAAGGGCGGAATGAGAAGGAGAAAAAAAAAAATGACCTTCACACGGTTGGCAGTTGTACGTAACTTCTTTCTACACAGAATGGATTTGCGCTGGACTATTTCAGGTTTGTGTACAGGGGGGAGGTGGCGGCTACGCCTGCCTAGGCCCATAGCGTGGCGATACAAAAGGGGAAAAAACGATGCGGTGAACCGAACAACTTCTCCTGTTCATGTCGATTCAAATGGGTACCTCTTCCTCTACCTCCACCTGAATGGGTGCCATTTCTAGAAAAATGCACGCGCATCATTCGCCTTTTCGCTAAAACGCTGTTGATGCGACGTTTGGGGACAAAACTGGCTGGGTCGTTTTTTTCCCCTTTTCACACAGGGACATACATATAATGTAAAATTGGACTTATGTGTACCTGCCTTTTCACCTCGGCCAAAAAAAAAAAAAAAAAACGCATACCTTTTTCATGAACGTACATTCAAAAAGATGCAAAGTTCATTTGCCAACAAATTGAAAGGGCATATTTACCTTTTGCAATAAATCTTCCAAATCGCAGAACTAATCTCCGAAGAGTGGAAATTACCGGTGCGCGGGGGCACGAACTGTATGCATGCAAATGTACAGGTTGCATAAACATATGCGCTGCTTATGGGTTGGTAGTTTTACCCCCAATGTAGAACTCTTTTAAACGGAGAAAGGGGACCCCTCGTACTGTTTACCCTTCAATTTGTAGCTGCGCAAAATGAAACTTGGCCTCATTAATTTACTTTGCCACATGAATTTACCTTGCCATGCAGAGGGCACGGCGAAAATGAACCTTTGGGGATCGCCTGTGAGGGGAAACGTTCCTCCGCTTCGCTGCCCATTTTTCGAGCGACGCGTCCCGAGGACATACGATGCCACGCAAAATGCGGCAATTTTAAAATGGTGATATGGAACAAAAGGGAGAAAAAAAAATAATAAAAAAAAAAAAAAAAAAAAAATGCGAACGAGCTTATGCTGACTGCTCAAATTTGCGTGGTGACAATCGCGAAACTGCAGCAGTCCCCAATTAAAAACTGAACCAGCTTTATTATTTAAAAAAAAAAACATACAACGGAAGCGCATGCGCCGCTAACCCAAGGCGCGCATCCCGAACAATTAACTGCATAATGCCGAGTAAGCAATAACGCCAACTTCACTTTTACGAAGAATGAGCAAACAGAACGGTTCCCAAAAACTGAAAAGGGTCAGCAAAGATGGCTTCAAAAATGGCGGCAAAAAAAAGAAACCCTTTAAGAAGCATAAAATGAAGGAGGCAAAACAGGTGGGGATAACATCTCAGCCCTGTGGTAAATGCCTGAACAGCAAGGGGGAAATGCGACGTGCAGACCAACCCGACGCAAAACTCAATTTCGCGAAGAAGGAAGAAGCAGAGGGGGGGAAGCACCCTCCAGTGACCAACAAAACGGTGACTAAAAGATCCAAGTCAGATTTTGTCGCTCCTGTCTTGAAGAAAAGAATGATAAGTAAAAAGTTATCCAAAAAGAGGAAACATGGGGGGAAGGCCCAAGGGGGGAAAAACGAGTCGCACTTCCAACCCATTCTAAATGGATCTCCTTCACGAGAGGATGCCGCTAACCGAGGGAAAAACACGTGTGAGGCCAGCAGCCCGTTCGCCTATCGAACTGATGGAGACCAACCAACCGATAGGGCCGTCTTCCTTGACGAATATGATAGCCATTACGGAGAAAAGAAAAAGCAAAAATATAAGAAGAAAAAAAAAATCCAACAGGACCCAGAAGAAATAGTGAACTCATCCCTGTTCAGATACATTAATGAGTACATGTACACCAACAGAAGCGAAACTGTGCAACAGAAGTTGAAGGAAACAAACAATATTTTTAACATTTACCATTCGGGGTACAGAAATCAGAAGAATAAATGGCCCAAAAATCCCGTTCATGTGATAATCAGCCATTTAAAAAAGAATTTTACAAAAAAAAGTAAAATAGCAGATTTGGGATGCGGAGAAGCAGAAATAGCCCAGACGTTGAACGGCTGGTCTGTGACTTCCTACGATTTAATTCAGCTCAATGAGCACGTCACGGCTTGTAACATAACGGAGTTGCCGCTCCCAGACGATTCTCACGATTGCTTTGTTTTGTGCCTGAGTCTTATGAACACGGACTGGCCGAAAGTTATATTTGAGGCGCTTCGATGTCTTAAAAAGAGGTTAAATTGTGGGCACTGAGCGGTCGCCACGTTAGCAGCCATTTTTGCTTCCTCCTTCGGCAGCTCTCTCCATGTTTTTTTTTTTTTTTTTTTCCTTTTCCTCAGCGCAACCTTAATAATAGCCGAGGTGGTGAGCAGGTTTACGAACTACAAGGCGTTCATGAAGTTCATGAAGAACGTCGGGTTTACCTTCACCAACAGAGTAGGCCTGTCTTACGCGCACCACCGTGTGGGGAAGCGGCCCCATGGCCCTATGCGCACATTTGGCTGATGGGCGAAATTGGCCGTTTGTGCAATTTGGCTAGCTGAACAGCCAAAATGCATATTTTTTTTTTTTTTTTTTATTTATTTATTTATTATTTTTTTTTTATTACCCGTTCAGGTAAATTTGGACGATTTTTTTTATGTGCTATTTTTTGAGAATAATAAAAAGGAGGACGCATCCTACGCGGCGAATGAGAAGAGAATTAGGAAGGTTTCCAAGTTGCTGGCTCCCTGCGTTTACAAGAGGAGGTAGCCCGTTTAAGAAGTGGCGGCGAAGGCAAATTAAGCGGTCGGTTGTGTGTGTGCACGCGAGGGGGGGGGGGGGGGGGGTAAAAGGGCGGCCTCGACGCGGCGAGCGCACGGCGCGCCTCACAAACGCAGACGAAAAAAAAAGAAGAGGAAGCGGCGGTCTAAGCAGACGAGGCGGACTAATCTAACGAAGCGGACGGGACAACTTAGCGCAAAATACACTGCGGAGTAACTGCGCGGAAGGGGGCACCCCCAAACGTGGGCCTCTCGGAGGCGCAACAAGCTAAATGAGCCCGAACTGCCTGAACAACTGGTGAATTGTCATAATTTTTTTTTCCGGGGAAAATCGACTTTTGTACTCGACGGTGACGTCCCGAAAGGTCATGTAGAGCTTGTTGGAAAAAATAGCATTCGGAGTGTCCATGTAGTTATAAAAATCGGGGGGGAGCTTTATCTTTTTTTGCTCGCTGCTGAGGTTTATTATAATTCGGTTGGGGACCCCTATCAAGTCGCAATTTTTCAGCTTCCGCGAGAGGTGCAAATCCGTGTCGTCGTAGTAAATGTCCACGTCGCTGTTTTTAAAGGAGTTGTACAGCCACAGCGTGAGGACGTACTCGACGTCGTTGCTGTTGAGGGGGGGCGTCGGCGCGCTGGGCACGTTGGGCGAGTTCACCGCCTGGACCGCCTCCACCGCTTGGACCGCCTCGTTCGCCTGGGCCAATTTGCCAATTTTTGCCACCTTGGCCGCGGAGTACTTGCTCCTCTGGTTGGTCTGAATGAGGTAGACGGAGAAGGGGGCGACCTGCGCAGGCAGCCGGATGCCCTCGCCGTCGTAAAAGGAGTCGACCAGAAAGTAGAGCAGTCTGTAAATGCCAATTCCGTAGGAACCCATAAAAATGTTACTTTTCTCATTCCGTTTGTTTAAGTATTTGATGCCCAGCTTCCTGGAGTAGTAATCTCCTAATTTGAAAATGTGTGCAGCCTCTTTGTACTTCCCATCCCGACAGAGCACCTGAAACTCGTGACTTTCAAGTGCATTCATTTTGTCCATTTTCCTTTTTTTTGTAACCTTAAAAGGTAACTTCAAATGGGAGAACACTTTTTCATAACATTCTTTATATGCTTCGTAAGTTTCACTCAGGCAAATGTCATTGCTATGAAAGGAATAGCCATCCTTCATCAAAAACTCTTTGCTTTTGAACAGCGTTTTTTCTAACCTCTTTTCATTTCTAAATTTATAATTAAACTGGTGGATTAACAAGGGAAGTGATTTCGCTGGTATGTTTTCGTTATACACTTGGTTGATTAAGGAGATTGCCTGTTCTTCACATGTGGGACTTAGGATCAGCCCATCATCTTCCATTTTTTTTTTCCCCATTACCGCTTCAGTGCCTTTGTTGCTGTCCCCTTTTTGCTGCTTCTGTTTGTATACGTGTAAAAATTCATCGCTATACAGTTTGGAGCGATCTGAAATGTTCCACCACTTTTTGGCTTGCAGAATGGACATAAAAAGACAATGCGAATTGACTCTCTTCAGGTGGGTATTTAGAAAGCTGATGATCTTTTCGATCGACTTATACCCAAGTGGAAGGAGGTTATACAAGCCGTTGACATCTCTTATGTAGTTTGCCCTCTGCAGCAGTTCGCTTGCTTTGTCTCCGCTCTGCTTATCCGTATCGTTGCAGATTTTGTTGAAAATGGATTCAGAGCCCATGCACGAGTGGTTGCTCCTCGTGTACACTGCTGCGCGGGGGGATCTGCCGCTGCATCCGCTTCCCCCGCCGCTGCCTCCGCTGCCCCCTCTAGTCAAGGGCGCCCGAGGTAAGAATGCCCCTTTTCCTATGTGCACTGACTTCACTGCACGGAGGTAATTCGCTATGTGCAGGAGCAGCACAAGTGAACAGAACATCATATGCACAAGGTGTGTCGGCTCCTCGGGACGTCCAAACCGCCAAGGGACGCACCTCTGGAGACTTCGTGCCCCTGCGGAAAGAGTCCCATGTGAGCATACGCCCGGGGGTGGGAAGCACAGAAAGGGGAAGCTATCCTCATCACACGCCTCATCAGTGGCTATTTCGCTCGGTATAACACTGCTGTGGCGGGTTTGCTAGCCAACGTGGAGGCGCCACCTCGCAGCTGCCGCAAGGTGAGAGAAAAATAAAAAAAATCCCGTCCCCTACGTGATACGCGAACCTTCTTTCACGCCATTGTGCATCTCAAAGGGGGCCACCTTAGCGGTGTTCTTTCGTTGCTTTCATTTCTATGTTTTTCTTGCTTTTCTTGCTTTCCTTTTTTTTTTTTTTTTTTTTCCCAATTTGGTCTCCACTTCGCGTGGAACTGCAAAACGGAGCCAGAGACCCAACTGCGTGTAGCTAAACAAAATGGGGACAACTATTTAATTCAAAACGGTCCTTGAAAGGACCGGGTAAAGGGGGGGGAGTAGTCCTTTGGCGAGAAAAGCGCAGCTACGCAAAATTCATCACATCACAAGAAAAAATAAAAAAAAAGGGGCCTACTTATTTTTTGGCTTGCACAAGGTACATGGTGGAGGGGGGAGCAAAAAAACAAAAAAAATAAACGCTTCGCATGGGAGAACGAACGAGTGGCAGTGGAAGGGGCGCCAAAGAAAAAAAATAAAAAATAAAAAAGTAAAAACATATATATATATATACATATGTGTGTGTGCGTACCTGCTGACACGTGTGCACGCCGCCGGGGGGCGCGCTCAGAGCATGTAGCCCACGTTGCGCCGCAAAGCCTTGGCGTTGGCTCGCAGGGGGGCGGTGTTAAAGGTGACGAAGTCCTTCTCCATGTACTCATCGACGAGCATGAGGGAGGCGGAATTGCCACACCTATAACAATAATTGGGAGCACTAAAGATGGTGACCACCTTGTCGTTGTGCATCCATAAGAAGCCATCCTGCACTAGTTGGTGAGCCCTACATATACAGCTGAGCTTATTCAGTCGAAGAAAAGCATTCGTTCTCTCTTCGCTAAACACAACACCAGCACCCCTAGGAGATGCTTTCCACCCTTCGATGATACCATCCTCAGGACCAGCAGGGTCACTCCATAGTAAGTCACAAATGGGGCCATCCTGAGGGATTTCTTTAAATCGATCCAAATTGTTAATTTGATTAATGGTGTGCAAATAGGGAGAGATTCCCCCATGGTCACAGAAGATTTGGTTGCTAATGATGGCTGTGAGGGGTAGGTAGTCGAAGGCGTCCGTTATGTACCTCCAGGCGTTGTAGTCTCCATCGTATTTCCTCATGCACTCATCGTAAAAGCCGTATACCTTGGTTATCTGTCTGCTCTCGTGGTTCCCCCTGAGGATGGTCACTCTGCTGGGGTACTTTATCTTCAGGCAGGCCACCAGGCAGAAGCACTCGCACGAGTAGTACCCCCTGTCGACGTAGTCGCCCAGGAACAGGTAGTTCACGTCCGGCGGGAATCCTCCTTCGGAAAGAGGAAAGTGGAAAGAGCAATAGTGTGGAACGCGGCGAAGATGAGCGTGTATACACCGGGGATGGTTGTACGCACCGGCCAGCACACCTCCTCATTAATTACTAATCACATGGGGGGTAAACAGCTTGGTTAGCCCTTCCCCCCTGATGGTACACTTACCTATGTGGAACAGCTCCAGGAGGTCGTAAAACTGGCCGTGGATGTCCCCCGCGACGGTCACGGGAACGCTCACCTGCACACAGTTGGGCTCCTCCTTCAGGATGTCCCTGAGCAGTGTGCACATGAGCTTGACTTCCTCGATGTGCAGCAGCTCGCATTTTAACAATTTGTTAATCCATTCGTCTACATTGTGCGAAACTTTTGTGGAGCATGTAGCGGGCGGACTATTCGCCTCACTCTGAAGGAGCTCTTCAAACCGCGCGTCATTTTTTGTGCACTTCTCACTGACCTGGTCATCATCGTTGCTTACCAGAAAATCGTAAAATTCTTTGCTTATAAGTAGGCTATTCTGACTTCGCTTAATTTTCTTATTATATTCATTCTCCGAAAAGACTTCCTCGTCACTCAGCTCCTTCACAGACAAATTCTCGTACGTTGTGTAGTTATCTTCATTAACGAACGTTTCGCAGGTTGAAACTTGGACTCCTTCATCGTTTGACAATTTTTTTTTTTTTTCTGACTGTTCATAATTTTTCTCCCCCTTTTGCCTGACCTGTTCAGGCGAATGGGTCTTCTTTTCGCTCCGCCTTTCCTTTTTTTTTTTTTCCATATATGAGTTGTCGTTTTGGCTGTTTCGGTTGCTTTGGCTGTTTTGGATACTTTGGCCGCTTTGGCCAATTTCGCTTCTTTCGCTTCTTTCGCTGCTCTCGTTCGGGCGCGTGGGGTTGCCTTTCGAGTTAAGCGCGTCGCTGAGCTGGCAGTCTGGACTGGGCGCAAGGCAGTTGCTCATCGTTCAGCGCGCGAGGTATTTTTCGAGGGCGCTGTTGGAGTGGGTTGTCGATGGTGTTATCGAGTTGTGTTATCGGTTGTGTTATTTGTTTGTCACGTTTGTTTGTTCGTTTCGCCGTTTTTTTTTTCCTTTTATTTCCTTTTTTTTTCCCCTTTTTTTTGCTTCTCCTCTCCTTTGTCCGATCGGAACACCTCGCAGGGGGGGACGTCCACTCGCCGCGACTCCTGCGCGCGCTTCTTCTCCCTCGCTCGACTTGTCTCTGTACGCGTTAGCGTAACTTTGGCTTACTCAATTTTCGCAGTTTTGTTAACTGGGCTCTTCGCGTAAATGCGCTAGTGAGCACTGGGCACAAAAAATTTGCATGCGCAATTGGGACGAATTCGCGCAAGAACATTTCGCATGGATTTTTTTTTTTTTTTTTTTTTGGCAGCTTTTATCACTCCCTATTTGTGATGGGAATTCGCTCACTGGCAACTGCGCGTCGTTTTTCGTGTGTCTCTTTCTCTCATTACAACAAAAAAAAAAGAAAAAAAAAAAAGGGGGGAAAGAAAAAAACTTTGCCGTTAATGCTCTGTTAGTTTTTTGTTAACCTTTTGTTAGCCTTTAATTCGTGCGCCTGAAATACGTCGGTCCGTCTGTCTATCCGCACGCACAACGCGTGTGTACATATGTGTGCATGCAGTTGACGGTGGTGTGTAGGAAACCTCGTAATAGCGCGAATTCGGGAAGGATGACGTGGCTGCTAACACCCTGCGGGAATATGCAAGCTGTGATTTTTTTGCAAACGGCTTCGCGAGGGCTGCCACACAAATGACGCATAAGATGGTGAAGAGACAAATTTTGCGGCTCACGGGGGTCACTAAAAAATTAATCACAACATATCAGTACGCATATAACAAAGCCGAGCTGGCACATGTGCATACACTTACAACCTCGAAATGGGGAAGGGCACAAAAACACGTGCTGCGCGCTGAGCAGTTCATTTAATTTTTTTAAACGCATGTACAGCACTGTAGACATGAGAGGGGTGTGCACATATGCGTTCAAGGAGAGTAACAATTAGCGAATTATGCCTTTTTGGCTTATCCTTTTCGGGGGACGTTAATTATATGCATTCGGCAAGGGGATAGGTTTCGATTGGCAGTTAATTAGTGGGGGGTGGATGGAAAGATAAGAAAGGATAAAATAAAATATAATAAAATATAGTAAAATACAATAAAATATGGTAAAATCGCGCCATCAGAGGGGGGCGGCGAGCAGGCTGGCGATAAAACAAACGGGGAGCAAAACGGCGTAGTGGGGTGCCACTCGCAGCTTAATTACGCTGCAGAGTAGCTACGCAACAGCTTGATGGCGCAGAAAATCGCCTGCGCAGCGTAGGTGGGGGGGAAAAAAATACCACATAAAACAACGCAAACCAAAGGAACGCGAAAAGCGAAAAGCAAAAAGTGAATAACGAAAAACCAAATAAACTAACGCGGGGGAAAAACAAAACAAAGCGGACTCGGTGGGAAACTATCGGCGAGGCGATTTAAACAGAACACAATGGGACACATTCAAAATTAAAAAAAAAAAAAAAAAAAAAAGCGGCGAAATAATACGCACAAACGAGTTCGTCGTGTTTGCATAGGTGGATGTGCAAGTATGGCATAATCCCGCGGGGGCGTTCATACTTCGGATGTATGCACTGCGGGATGTCCTCTTTTTGGAGTGGCCACCCAGAGGGTCCCTTGCGCACATGTATATGTAATATGTATATACGCATACGTTCACGCGCGCGTGGGGGGGCATGTAGTACCTGCGAAGATTGCATGAAGCGGGACAGAAGGAGAGGGGCCGCAGTGGGAAAAGAGCGGGAACAGCGAGGCGAGCGAAAAAAGGGCGTCACGAAAAGGAGCTGCAAAGCGTTGCAAAATCTGCAAACGCTGCAAACGCCGCAAAAACTGCAAACGCTGCAAACGCCGCAAAAACTGCAAACGCTGCAAACGCCGCAAAAACTGCAAACGCTGCAAACGCCGCAAAAACCGCAAACGCTGCAAAACCGGGACGTTACTTTTGCGTGCTCCTTTTCTGCCCAAAAGAACGACGCAGGAGAGAGTCGTACACATGTATCAGCCGAACGACACGTTGCCTCTTGCGTTAAAATAAAAAATCCCAAAATGCAGATTTGCCAATTTTTCGCCTTACATTTTTGGCATGTGTAATTTTGAGGAATACAATTGGTCGAAAAAGTAGCGTAGTGCCCAACTTGCATTTTTTTTTTTTTTTTTTTTCCCTCATTGTTAAATTGAAAGAAGTGCTGGAAAACTTCCCTCACGTCGACACGGCATGAAGTGTGAAGGTGCCTAGCCATGTGCCCTGTGACGTGTTCGACCGTTTCACCAAAGGTGGGTGGCTTCCTCAAAGGTGGTCTTCTATCCCATATAGTAACCCGTTAAACATAGAGGGAGAAAGTGAGCACCTTTGGGGGGGAGCACCTCACTGTTGTGACATCAGCTGCGGATTTTAAATCACGGCGAGGTGAGCCCCCCGTGCAGCCCTTCCCCAAGCGGAAACGCGCGCGAGTGTAAAAAATGAGCAAATGAATAGGAAAATAAATAAATAGCCAAATAAATAAATAGCCAAATAAATAAATAGCCAAATAAATAAATAGCCAAATAAATAAATAGCCAAATAAATAACCAAATTAATAAGCGAAATATAATTTCTGACCTCGCACACCGCGGCCCACATCGCATGCGTAGGCGGCCCCCCCGAAACGACGCAGCAGCGGAAGGGTCGATTTCTCGTTTGGCGAAATGAACGGGCTCAGGCAGCGCTTGGGCAAGGTGAGCGCGCCAGCCCTGATGGGAATGACTCGCAGGTGCAACTTCACGGTAGGGCAAAGGGAGTGGCTAGGCGGCACTGACGAGGGATCCCTCAAGAGCAGCAAATCCACCCGAACAGGACTCACCTACTGACGTTCTCTCCACCCGCTGCAGGAAATAAACAAAATTGACGACTACCTCCAGAAAGTTCAGTCGGGAAAGCTGGTGGTCGCCCAGTTCGGAGCGTCCTGGTGTGCGCCCTGCAAGAAGATGAAGCCACTGGTATGGCTGTCCGCATGACATATGGGGGGGGAAAAGAAAACTTTGCCCTTCACCCCTGCCTGTGAAGAAATTTTCTTCCCATTCCTTCATTTGCCACCCCCCTGTTGTGTCCCTTTATTTTGCGAAACCGCCTGCACACGTCAGCACCCTTTTGCGTTCCTCCATCTGTGTAAACACACAGATAGTCCATCTACGCCCAAACGCTTTTCACCTTTAATAGGTGAAGAAACTGGGGGAGGAGAACGAAGACGTCGAATCGCTGTATGTGGACATTGATGAGCTCCCGGGTAGGCACAGGAGCAGCATCACAAGGAGTTGGGGAGGGTTCGCCCGTTGACCAGAACGTGGCCGTGCCAACTGCGCGGAGTTACTGCCCCTCACCGCCACTTCCTAATGGAGAGACTTCCTAATGGAGAGACTTCCCAACGGGGAGACTTCCTAATGGAGAGACTTCCTAATGGAGAGACTTCCCAACGGGGAGACTTCCTAATGGAGAGACTTCCTAATGGAGAGACTTCCTAATGGAGAGACTTCCTAATGGAGAGACTTCCCAACGGGGAGACTTCCCAACGGGGAGACTTCCCAACGGGGAGACTTCCCAACCGGCAACTTCACCGCTCCCCCCTCCCCCTGCAGAGCTCGGAGAGAACGAAGACATAAACGAACTGCCAACCGTTCTGCTGCGAAAAAATGGAAAGTACCTCGATAAAGTTGTGGGTACGTTTTGCCCACGTGTGTGCAACTGTGGGGCGAAGCGCTCCGCTTATCTTCTTCGTCTTCCTCTTCTTCGTCTTCCTCTTCCTCATCTTTCGCTTCTTTTGTTTTTTTTTTTTTTCCACCCAGGGATGAATGAGGAGCAGGTCCTCCGCGCAGTGAGCGCGCACAGGGCCCCCAAGGAGGCGGACGCCTGACGTTCGAGAGGCAAGAAGGAAGGGGCAAGAAGAACGAAGCATAATCATAATCACAATAATGTGGGGAGGAGCCTCCCTGGGCACGCCGCCAACCTGGGAGGCCTCTTCACATTACGCACCGCATAGCGTTCATTCGTTTAGTGATCGTTTGGGGAAGCCACTTGGTTGGACGTGCTCTGTACCACTGAGGTGGGCAGCACGAAGGGAACGCATGAGAAAGGTGCCAAAAACATACTCCTGCCAAGTGCACAGATGGCCTTCTTTTTTTTTTTTCGCTCGTGCCAACCCACCGCGATATTTTGTAAGCTCGCGTAACGATTGGACGGACGCTCCCAAAAGGAGCGGGGCCTCTCTGTTGGGCGATATATGCAGTGTGTGGCACAGCACATATACACATGTTTATGTGGCGGCGCGCCGAGCTGAAGCCTGCCCGTTGGTCACCCCTAATGGTTTGCTTGCCCGTTGGTCCTTTTTAATGGTTTGCCTGCCCGTTGGTCCTTTTTAATGGTTTGCCTGCCCGTTGGTCCTTTTTAATGGTTTGCCTGCCCGTTGGTCATCCCTAATGGTTTGCCTGCCCGTTGGTCATCCCTAATGGTTTGCCTGCGCTTGTTGGGGCGTCCCGCACTGCAAGAATGGTGGGTGAAAGAACGCGCGGGTGGACGCCCCTGTGGACGCACCTGCGGGCGAACGTGTGTATGCTTACATGTTCACGCACGCACATGGTGAGGCACACACGGCTGTGCATGGCGCATTATGACGCGCACGCGCATACCGCATGCAGTCGAAAAATTGACATTTTTTAAAAAGCAGTTTGGCTATCTTCGCACTTTCGCAGCTTTAGCAGCTTCAGCAGCTTCAGCAGCTTCAGCAGCTCAGTGTTGAGTAAGCGCAATTATTGGAAAGAAGTTTTTTTTTTTTTTTTTTTTTTTTGCCGAAATATTTTTGAGTATTAAAAAAGGCAAGTATCCATGGAGATGATTTCACTCCTCCTTTTACATAAACATGAAAGCGAAATTGCATGAGAATGAACTGCGCGAAGTACGCGTTGCACTGTGCCCCTTTCGCGTGTGAGTAGCCCTCTTCGAAACCCGCCTTGGGGGGTGGTCTTCCAATGGGGGGCAGCGACTTAGCCGTGTGCGATAGGCATCACCCCATGAGATGATCACCCTTCCCATGAGGAATCGATCGTCCGCTTCTTCGCCGCGTGTTGCCCCTGTTTATCCACCGTTTCTCCGCCGCTTCTCCCCCCGTTCGTTTGCAACCCTGCTTATGCACAGCTTCGTGGCTGCCCCAGTGTGTGCATCGCCTGCGTAGAAAGCAAACCCGTTCGACCGTCTCCCCGTTGAGCTGCTACTCCGCGCGGGCGGGTTAACTGCCATTTTGGGGTTCTTCCTCCCCCCTGATCGCATCTCCCCTCCGTTTTAACCCCCCTTTTAATTTATGGGAAGATCATTCAAGGTTTTCCTGAGCAACTACGTGTACAGGTATGGGGCGGCAGTCTGGGAGCTGCGCGTCTGCATTGAGCGGTGTGCGTTCCCCGATTATTACGCCGCTTCTCCCCATGATTGTGCCGCCTCCTCCCATTATCACGCCGCTTATCCCCCCCGCAGCTGCTCCGAATGTGGGAACCACCTGTCGGACCCCACCGAGTTAGTATCGACGTCCTTCCGAGGGAGGACGGGCCCCGCGTGGCTCTTCTCCAAAGTTATAAACGTTTGCGAAGGGCAGTACGAAGACAGAATGATGACCACCGGCCAGCACACCATCGTGGACATTTACTGTAACAATTGCAGAAACAATGTGGGGTGGAAATATGAGGACTCCTCGGAGGAATCGCAGAAATATAAAAAGGGAAAGTACATTTTGGAGAAGGCCCTGCTGTCCTTTTTGGTCATCGACCAGCACGGGAAGGAGCACGAGTTCGAGCTGAAGTCGTCCGACTGCGATTTTTGAGGGCTATCAGCGGGTGACCTAACGAGGCATAGCCCTACCAGCAGTACGCACAACTCCGCCTTTTTCGCTTTTTTTTCGCCTTTTTTGCACCTTTTTTTTCTCATTTTTTTTCCATTTTTTTTCCATTTTTTTCGCTTTTTTCCCCATTTTTTTGTTGCTCCTCTCGCACATGCGGCGCTGATACGCGCTTGCACACGTACGCGACCTGTACAAGTGCGCCCCTTTTTTTTGTTGCAGATGAATTTTTTTCCCTCCGCGCGCTGGCGACGGTGATTTGGGGACCACTGAGCGGCCACCTGTGTGTTCATTTTTAAGCATGTGCAGTGGGAGAGCGGTGGCACAGCAGGGGGGAAGCAGGATAGCATTCTTCGCGGCACAACCGCTAACATTTTGGTGACTTTAAGCGGCACGATTTTCCTTTGGCTGACTACGCGGTCGGCTCCGGGCGGGGAATTTAAAAAGTGAAGAGGCACACCGCGTCCAAATGGAAAAACGTTGGGCTTCAAATAAAAGTTGGGGGGGCAACTGAGACAAAAAAATGCTTAAACAAACGGGTGTGTAGCAGCGAAGCGGTGCGGCAGTGTGGCGGCGAAGCGGTGCGGCAGTGTGGCAGCGAAGCGGTGTGGCAGTGTAGCCGCGAAGCAGTGTGGCAGTGTAGCCGCGAAGCGGTGTGGCAGTGTAGCGGGGTCGATTCGCCTCCTAACCGCTTTGCCGCTTCGCCGCTTCGCCTCTCCGCTTCTTAACCGCCCCCCTCAGAGGGCGACGTTCTGGTCCCGGTCGGAGAGGTCGAAGAAGTCGTCCTCGTAGTTCTTCCTGCGCAGGTGGTGGGAGGTGGCGTGGTCCTTGGCCCTGGTGCCTGCGGCGCGGCCGCCCCCCCCGTCGTCTTTCAACTCATATTGGTTCTTTTCGCACTCGTCATCAATTTCGGAGTCAAAGAAATCCGGAGGGACGTAGGCAAACTGGACGCCAGGGGCATGTTCTATGTTCCTCAAATTTTCTGTAATTTTCATTTTGATTCTGCTCAAGTGTTCTGGGGAGTTATAATTGGGGATGCTTGAAGGCTGTAGATGCAGCTGAAAGTCGGGGGCATAATAATCGTAATAATCGTTTAGGCTAATCTGGTCAGGCATTTCATGATGCTTGTTGAGCACAACTCCCGTTTCGTAGGCCCAACACCGAGAGACATTTCTAATGGTGTATCCTCCCCCACCTAAAACGAGAAGGGGTAAATTATACGAGCGAACGTGTTCTACACATCTGGCATGACCCTTAATGGTTAAATTGAATCTTCCTAATCGGTCCCCCGTTAAACTGTCCGCCCCGCATTGCAGTATGATTGCCCCCGGCTTGTACGTTTGAACGCACTTATCAATCACTACTTTAAAGAGGTCCACAAACGCATCATCAGTTATTCCATCGTTTAGGGGCACATTCACACTGTAGTACTTCCCGTGGTGCACCCCAATGTCTGTAATATCGCCAGTTCCTGGAAAATAGTCCCCGAATTTGTGAAATGAGACAGTCATAACTCGATGGGTTACATAAAAAGCTTCTTCCACTCCATCCCCATGATGCACATCAATATCTATGTACATTACCCTCGCGTGGTACTTTAGCAATTCTAAAATTCCTAGTACTATATCGTTGATGTAGCAGAAGCCACTGGCCTCGGACATCTTCGCGTGGTGCAATCCGCCTGACCAGTTCACGCAGATATCCGCACAGTGGTGATTCAGCTTGGCTGCCCCATCTATAGAAGCACCTGCACATGACTGCTGGAATTGGAAGAGGCCATCGAACACAGGACAGTCGGTTGCTTCCCCAACATTGAATCGCTTCAGTTGGTATGTAAACTCACGATAATTTTCCATCGAAATGGAGGAGAGGAAATCTACATATTCGTAGTCGTGGAAGAGGGTCAGTTCGTTTACGTCACTTTTGTGGGGCCGGTACACCTCCATGTACTTATACAGGTTGTACGAGACTATCAGCGAGTGCGTCATGCGGATTCTCTGCGGCTTCATCGGGTGCCCCGCCCCGTAGTAGTAGCTCCCGATGTCGGGGTCGTGGAAGTAGGCCACCTTCTTGCGGTTCGACATTGGGGGCAGTGGGGGGAGCTACGTAGTGGGGTTACACCACGTAAAGGGGTTACGCCACGTAGTGGGTGGTGCTACGTAAAGGGGTTGTGCTACTACTTATGGGGGACGCCTCTTCCTAGCGGGCACACTCCCCTGGACGAATCCCCCACGCGCTGTTCGCTCCTGCGCCCGCGTAGGCGGTCAATCTAGAGTTTACTGACCCCCCTCACACGCCTACGCTGTAAGGTTGGATTGTTCGCCCATCCGACCTGCTCATATGCTCATCGCAGCCAACATGTCTTTTTCCCCTCAGTAGAAACTGCCCTGGAAGGCTCCTTCACGTAAGGTGGTCCAACCGCTGAAAACTAACCCGATGGGAAAAAAAAAAAAAAAGAGAAACTTCTACCCTCACACGTCAGAGTTGCTGTAAAGAAGCCTCCCCCCCGATGGGTGCAATGACGCATATGTGGCGGCAACGCAGGGGCGGGCAAATATGCAAAGCAGTGTAAAGGTGTCCCCCCCCCATACTCCTCTGGCACGCCCACGTTCGTATGCAACCAATTATGGAGAAGTACGCTCTCTTGGGAAAATCACAAAAGGGAAAGCAACGAAGTTTCTCTCTTTGGCAAAATGGGAAAAAAAAAAAAAAAAAAAAAAACCACAAGTCTTCGTGATGATGGCCGCTAAAAAGGGGGATGAACAGTGGGGGAGAAAATATTCAAATTATTCAAATTGGTTTTTTTTCTTCTTCCTTCACCATTTCGGGTTGATTAAAAAGGAAAGAAGAAAAAAAAAGAAAAAAAAAAAGAAAAAAAAAAGAAAAAAAAAAAGAAAAAAAAAAGAAAAAAAAAAGAAAAAAAAAAAGAAAAAAAAAAAGAAAAAAAAAAGAAAAAAAAAATCGATCGTGGCTATGCGATTATGCGATTGATTCTTCTTCCTATTTTGTTCCCGCCTGCGCTTCGCTTTTCATTGTTTTGCTTTATTCGCGCCTTGCCTTTTTTGCCTTTTTTTTTGCCTTTTTTTTGCCTTTTTTCGCCCTCGGTTTGGCGACCCGGAGGGTACTCCACTGCAGCGCTGCCGCCAGGGGGAAGATGTGCAAGCGGGGGAAACCACGCAAAAAAAGAGAAAGAGAAAGAGAAAGAAAAAGAGAAAGAAAAAGAAAAAAGAAAATAAAAAAAGGCTAACACAATGGCGTGGTTAACTTAGGCTATTACATTCGTATGGGCAGTGCCACTCCCATAATTTTTCCCTTCACATACATATAACCCGCATGCATCGCCGTGAGTAAAGCTCTTCATTTTTTGTTGGGGGGAAGAGCTTCCCACGCGTGTACGTACATTTCTGCGTAGGTAAGCTTCTGCCCTTCCGCATGCACATATGATGAGATGGTGGTCGCCGCGAAAGTTATTTTTAAAACACACCAAGGTGATCGTGCCATCTTGTGCCTGGCCATCGGAAGAGGCAAGGTTACGTACATCCACTTTAAGGGAGAAAAATTTAAATGGGTATTTTCTAAAGCTACCAACTGAGTGAGACGAAAAGGGCTTCATTTCATTGTAGTCTTCCCGCTCAGCAAGGGGGGAAAAAAAAAAAAAAAAAAAAAAAAAATACCCACGTTGGAGTAAAATCGAAACTGTGCACCCCCTTGGTTGCATTCCCGTGGTAGAGGGTTCGTTGGAGGTGCACTGGAGGTACACCGGAGGTATACTGCCAATTTTTTTAGGTTCACCTGGCGAGGTACCGCCAAGTTAGTTGTGCCGTCCCCACTGCGTATGCTTTTGTCTCCTCCCCCTGCCTGCAACGCTCGAGGGTGCAAACCACAGGCGAGAGAGACGTACGTTACGCGGAGATGGCACTACTTCCTACGTGGGAAATCTCATCCATCCAAGGGAAGAAGGGGGGGCACCATCTTTTTACAACCGCCGCGGTTACGCTAGTGTGTTTCCTCTTACCGATCTTGCTCAGCACCCCCAGAGGTGTGGAGGGGCATGCAAAGGAGTGACTCCGCACCTGGTGGGTGACGTAGCTGTGAACTGGCTAGAAGGGGCGACAAAACGGGTTAGCAGAAATTACACAAAAGGGGAGAACTCTTTTTTTTTTTTTTTTTTTTTTTTACCATTTCGCACATGTGGATCTACTGCATGTGGGAAGGAAAGGGCGCAGTTCCGAAGTTGTTTTATCGTTTTATCGTTTTATTGCTTTACTGTTTTATTGTTTTATTTTTTTTTAATTTCTCCACTTGTCGGCTGTGCCAATTAGGAGGAATACTTTCCCGCCGCTTCACTCGACTGTCCGTTCCCCACACGTAGTCCCCGCGGGAGGGCCTCTCTAAGAAGAGGGGAAGGAAATGCCGCAAAGGAAATGCGGCAAAGGAAACACGGTAAAGGAGGAAGAGCCCCCCGTCCGCAGCTAGCCAATTTCACGCCGTTACGAGTTTGAGTAACCCACGGCGAGTAACCCATACCGAGCAGCCAGGTGTGACTGAGTGCTGGTCTACCCGGAACGATGCGATCGTAAGGGGAAGAAGTCACTCCGTGAGTGGACCCAAAGGTGAACGAGACATAGTGGGGTGTTTAAAAAAAGAAGAGCATCACCGGGTGCACACTCGCGAAGGAGATTTCACCCCCCTCGGATCACATCGACGAAGTGGCGGCGCAACGGCGGCGCAACGTGATAGACCAAAAAATGGCGTCCGCGGAAGGCTGTAGCCCCAACGTGGCTGCCGCCAACCCGGTTGCCGCGCGCGAGGCGTACCTGGCCAGCTCCCGAGAAAACGACGCACTGCGGGAAAAGGCGATAGCGTGGCAAGGCGGAAACGAAGAGGAGGAGCGGCAGGAGCAAAGCAAAAGCCCGATCGAAAGGAAGAAGAACGTGAGCATAATTCATATTCACAAATTTATTAACAAGTTGAAAAACGCAAGTGCAGCCAACTTAGAACAGAGCTACCTCCAAACGTTGCTGGAGGACATTAAGCACCTGAACATCTCCAAGTACTTAAGCGAAATTTTAAACTGCGTGCTGAATTTGATACATCACGTTAGGAGGTACTCAGATCTGTTCCTTTTCGTTAGCTTCATTCGGTATGTGTGTGTGAACTACGAGCATGTGAGTGAGCATATCGATCGGGCCATCTTTGCAAAATATTTCCGGTTGGATGAGGAGGACAAAAATTACTTTTTCCTGGTTTTCTACGAGCTGTATAACAACGTTAGCGAGTCTAGCCTCTCCGCCAACTACGCCTTTTGCCAGTCGCCCCTCGCCCGGGGGGTCTGCAGTGGGGGGGAGTACGAGGGGGCGAATGAAGGGGTGAACGCGGCAGCTAACGTGCCAGCAAACGTGCCTACTAACGTGGCCGCTAACGTGGGAGCTACCTCCTTGGCGAGTGATGGGCCGAGCGCTTCCGCAAAGGGCGACGGCCTGGCGCGCCAGCTGAAGGAGCTGCGGGCCTTCCAGAAGGCAAAAGCCACGGCGGTGAAAAACCTGCACACACACCTGCGCAAGGAGGGGCGCGAAGCGGACTCGTTCCTTCTCGAGCACGACCTGTTCTCGAACGAAGGCAAGGAGACAAAAGGGTGGAAGAGCAACCTAGCGGACCAAAAGGCATACATAAAGGAAATGCTAAACGATCCGAATCTCCTAAAAAAAATAAAAAAAAAAAACAAAAAAAGGAGACTACTCCTCTGCATGTACTTAGAACTGGTGCTACACAACATCTGCAAGAATAGGGACCTGCTAACCTACATGTTTATGAACATATCATTTTTCTTTACTTTAATTTTGGACGCGCAAGTGACTGATAGGGAGAGAATTGGCTTGACTGCACCTCCGCAGGAGAAGCGAGACGTGAGTCTTTACGCCACAAGACTGGATGTGATGCGCGAAGTGAAGAAGCACCTCGCGGTCAGCACGGTGGTGACGTACGACTACGTCTTCGCGAATGCGGGCACGCTCTTCGGGGGGGGGAGCGGCAGAGCAGTCGATGGGAGTGGCAAAGCAGTCGATGGGAGTGGCAGAGCAGTTGATGGGTGTGGCAGCACTGGCGGAGGAACCGTCTCGAATGCCCCTTCCAAAGGTATCACCGCTAACGCGGCTAACACTACTAACGCCGCTAACCACGCTAACGCGGCAAACGAGGCTAACCCCGCGCTGCGGCTGGGCGAGGTGAAAAGCCACGTGGTGAACCTCCTGCGCGTGTTCCACCACAGCAGCATGGCCAACCTGCTGGTGTACCTCTACGGGGAGCACCTCATCAACGAGTACAGCAGCGGCAGGAAGAAGAGCCCCTGCCAGACGGAGGACTATAACTTTTTTAGTGTATACGATAGGTGCGAGAAGCTGTGTTGCTTCTTAGGGTTGGAAGTCCCCAGTCTGGACGCCATTCAAGTGGTGGGCATCGACCTGCTGGGGATGAAGGACGCCAGCGTCAATCACATAAAGCTGTTTGATAAGATGAAGAACAACAGCCGGAAGGATAAGGACGGGCCGGGCGACGAGACCATCTGCTTCTGGGCCAACGAGGAGGAGAAGGCCTTCTACACCAAGTTCCCCGACTACTCCAGCATCAACATCGCGCTGCATGAGGACGAGGAGGGAGAGGAGGACACGGGCATAGCGCCCACCAACGCTGCCACCCCCACCAACGCTGCCGCCCCCACTAATGCCGCAAACCACGCCACCCCCGCTAACGCGGCCAACGCGGGCGGCCCGGAGGCCCCCGCCCGCAGGGACCCCAAGAAGGGGTTCCCGAGGTACCTGGAGAAGCTGCTGCACATGAACAGCGAGAAGGAGCTGGAGGACCAGGTGATGACCTTCCTGCTGAACTACAACACGAAGCGGAAGCGGAAGCTCGTGGCGAGCAGCATCACGCACATCAACCAGGTGGTGCTGAACCTGATCCCCTTCTACTGCCGATACGTAGCCATCATTAACGTCTACAGAAAGGACATGGCGCTGGCTGTCCTCGAGGAGGTAAAGCGAATAACAGAAAAGCTAATTAAGGAGAAACTGCCTTGCCAAAATAAAAAAACAAAATGCATAAAGTACCTCTGCGAGTTGGCCAAGTTTAAGCTGCTAGACATCACATACATTTTGGACGTCCTACATTTGCTAAATGAAAATTTTACCCCCGATCACGCGGAGCTGTCACTGTACATTTTGGAGAGCTGCTCCCTCCTCCTGATTAACAACTCAAAGACACACATACGCTTTATAAATATGTTGCAGAAAATAAAAAAAATGAAAAGCTCCAGGAATCTATCCACCTCGTTTGATCTACTCTTCGAAGAGTGTTGCATCAAGATAGAGCAAGAATTTGATCCGAACAAAAAAAATTTAAAAAAAAAAAAAACAAAATCAAAATATACAGAGGAGAATCAAAAAAAAAAAAACTTTTTAAAAAAGTTGCTTTTCCATGATATAGAGGAAGTTCCAGTGGAGGAGATTAGCACCCACATGAGGAAGTTCAATTGGGACGACCTGTTTTTTACTTGCCTGTTTAGAAAGTACATTTTTAAATTTCTTGCCTACATGAGCATCTACCAAATAGGGAGTTTGGCATCTCTTTTGTTTTACATCGCCATGCACAGGCCCTGCTTCGTCACCCAAGTTATTGATGAGCTGTATGAGCGCATCGTGCACATCATCGAGAGGAACGATTTTAAAAGGTTCAATTTGCTCATTCAGTATGCTCACTTATTTTCGGAGCTTTTCATTTATAGGATGCTCAGCTCGAGCAGTGTATTAGACCTGCTGTACTTTTTGGTGGCCCTTTCCGATGCGGACATGGCCAACTCCCACCACGTGGCGAGCATCCACCGGCTCTTCCACGAGAACCGCCGCGAGGCGCTGGCGTGGCGGGGGAGTTCTGCGGGGAGCCAGCCGGGAAGGGGAGGCACCTTTGAGGGCGCCACGTTTGAGGGTGCCACGTTGGAGAGAGCCACGTTTGAGGATGCCGCGTTTAGGGACACCCCTTTCGGAGAGGCCGCCTTTCAGGACGCCGCTTTCCATGGGGACCACTTCCCCCGCGGCGACTACGCAAACCCGCTGCACAAGCTCCTGCTCATCAACAAGCGCAGCCCCGTGTTCCTCAACCTGCTGCAGGACCCCGACTGCAGCAGCTTTATTAACATCAAGATGATCTGCATCATCGTGGAGCGCTGTGGAAAGTACTTCCAGAATGCCCCCCTCCTGAAGTTCAAACTCACCAAGTTCTTTTTAATCTTCGCCAGATTTCTCCGCGTGCAGGAACCCCTCCCCGTGTATGTTACAGATCTAACCAATAACGTCTTCGATATGTTTTGCAGAGACATGCGGGCGCTGGCAACGGTGAGGCAGGTGGACAAGTACCTCCTCCGGCTGCTAGCGTGTGAGTACCGAGTGTACCTCAGCACCAACCCCCCGTGCGGCATCACCGGGGGCGGTGCTTCTCATGGGGGAGACTCCCCCCCGCTTGTCACCGAAGAAGAACTAACCTTTCGACTCGACGCGGAAGATGCAGCGGAGCAGCACAACGACGCAGGCCGGGAGAAGCTGAAGGGGAACACCCGCAGGGGGGGAAGCGGGCCGCAGGCCAAAACGGGTCAGTACGCCCACGGGGGTGCCTACTGGGATGGCTACGGAGGTGGCTACCAAGATCGCTACGCGGGTGGCTACCAAGATCGCTACGCAGGCACACGGGTGCGGGGCACCACAGCAGAGGACGGCGTCCCCAAGGAGAAGGACCAGCGGGGCAGCCACCCCAATCAGGAGGACGCAACTGCCGACGAAGACATCGACGAGGAAATTAACGCAATAATTAAGTCATCCATTTTGGAAAACCGGTCTTGCCAGAGCAGGAGGGCCGCCCCGCAGAACATCAAGAACGCCACGCTGTATGGCAAGCTGCTCGGCCGGGCGGGCATCCCGGTCGGCGCCAAGTGTGCCAAGTGAAGATGGCGGCGCCAGTGGGATGAAAGCGGCGAAGTCGACGAAAGCGACGAAGTCGAGCAGAGGTATGCAAGCAGCACACCGAGTGGCAGAGTGGCTGAGCGGCAGAGCTTCGGAAATGTGTCCCCCCCCTTCCCATTTTGCTTGATCTGCGAAGCTGAGGCGCACATGCCGAGTTTTCCCTTTTCCCTCCTCAGAAAGAAATGAACTTGGCAAAAGGGGGTCTCTCCCCCGCAATTCGTTTAGCGCTCACGTGTGCATAAGTTCATATGTGCATATGTGCAGAGGTTATTCTAGCTTTTTTTTTCTTTCCTTTTTTTCTTCTTTTTTTTTTTTTTTTTTTTGTCCCAACTGTACATGTACATACCACTTTGTGGAGAGGCATAAAACTACTCCGAATTTTGAAAAAAGGAAATAAAATTACCACAGGGTTACCTCTCCAACGGGTTGGCATCCCCCCCGAAGGAGCACACAGACACCCCTTTCACACGTATTGCCTCTCACGCACAGTTGACTGTGCAACCTGTTTACTCCGCAGTTGCATTTCCGTACGCGTTTGGTTCACTTGTTATTGTTTGCCCATTTGGCTAGCCATCATCCTACTTTTTTTTTTTTTTTTTTGGCCAAGCTGGAAGAGGGGAAGCACCGCGCGGGAGAAACCCAAATGCCACAACGAACATGCTGCTGATGTGAAAAATGTCGCGTCCGGTGGAACGAACAAAATTGCGGTGAACAACAGGTGTGGCGATTTAAAAAGGTGAATACTTATAAAAAGCAGAAGTGATAAGGGGGGGAATCGCACAGCAATAGAAAAGTAAAAAATGTTTCACTTTGCGAAATGTGCCCCCCCCAATGTGGTACCCCTTACAGCCGTTGCATGGTCAAAATATTTGCATAAAAAAGGGAAAAAAAAAAGAAAAAATGCTACGACACTATGTAAACTGGAAATGCATGCATGCCTCGCTCGAGGAGTTTTGGCGACGATTTGGTGAATTTGCTTAATTGGCTTCGACATGCAGGGGAATTAAAGGAGTAGGAAGCGGGATTGCTGTGCATTCCCCTGTTGGGGGGGGGAACTTTCACCGAGCATGCCTTTTCTTTCTTCCACCCCCTCATTCCCCCAACGCATACGTACAACTAATGATATGAATGAACATATATATATCTTCTTTTTTTTTTTCCCCTCCGCATGCAGTTTTGCTAAATTGGCCACTGCGCCACAAAGAAAAAAAACGGAAATGCGTGCGGTGCGAATGTTGCAGTGTTGTAGGCGTACGCGGGGGAAGCAGCGCGTATGCCATGTGATTGTCCGTCCGTTCGTCGTTCATTTGGTCGCCTTTTGCCTGCCTCTCGCCGAGGCCGCATCCATCGCGCTGACATAAATTGAGGAGAGGTTGACAAAAAGCGCGCGAAAAAAAAAAAAGAAAATAAAAAAAGAACACTGTCTCTGAGAGGGAAGCAAATCGACGTCATGTTGACGATTTACGTATCGTGGGGGCATGGCTGGCGGCAAAAAATGGCAGCAACAAATGGCAAAAAGAGGTTAACGTTAACGTCGCCATGCAGTGCACTGCGCGATTCACCATTTATGGACCACCCCCCTACCAACGTCTCCCAGCAACAAAACCGCCTGCCAGGCCATGACGCGCAGGGGCACGAGTACCGTCCGCGCAGTGCAGTACGCGTAAGCACTTCCCTCAAATGTAGAAATTTAAAAAAAAAAAAAAAAGTGCCAAATTGGTAATATAAGAAATGCACTCTTCTTCTTTAAAGCGTGGCTACAATTGGTGCCGCAACCGCGAAGGGGCGATAAAAAAAAGAGAAAAAAAAGTAGCCCCTACATGTGATGTTATTTTTTTATTGCTAATTATGCGTACGTAGGTACCGCCCGCACGGCGTATCGAGGATAGGTTTCGCCCCGTCAACATACGCCGTTAATCCGCATTAATCAAATTAAAAAAAAAAAAACAAGCAAGCAGGTAAGCAAGCAAGCAAGCGAACAAGCAAAAATAAACAAATGAACAAAAAATAAACACAAATATATGAACGAACGAACAAATAAATATATGTTCTCTCCCTCCCTATTTATTTTTTTTTCCCCATCATTTTTGTGAAGCTTGAAACTCCGCGAATTGTTACGCGACAGTTTGTTCATTCGTGAATTTGCCGTTTTGCCATTTTGCCAGTTTGCTTTTTTGATTTGCCCCTTTCCGTTTTGCCGCATCGGCCGCTGACTTCCCTTCCGCTTAACTCCCCTTTTGTGCGGACTTACCCCTTCGCTAGGCCCCCACGACAGGTTTTTCCTCCGACCGAAAGGTACGCGCGCGAATGCAAAAGCGAATAATGTTACATGAAGAGAACATATAGATGAAGCATCGCATCTGCAATCTGCAGCGTGCCGAATTGCGTCGTGGCGCTGACTCGACCGCGGTGCCAGTTTGTACCGCAGCAGTAGTAGCACTCATTTTATTTGCAGCGGTTGCTTTTATTAATTCATTGTATGCAATTTTATTGCGTTAAATGATATATCTCTTTCGTGCTTTTTTATTTTTTATTTTTTTTTTTTTTTTTTTTTCGCCACGTTGTATTTTATTTTGTCGACTCCCCTCGCCCCCCTTTCCGCGTCGTTTTCTTGCAAACAACGGAGCGGAGATCTTTTTTTTTTTAAATATTTTACAAAGTTAATTTTTTTTTTTTTTTTAACCAAGTTAAAAAATTTCTCTCCGCATAGTTCGCTTTTAATTTTGTCAATTCAGTCAATTCAATCAATTCAGTCAATTTTGTTAACTTCGCTCAGTTTAATTTATTTCATCTTATTCAGTCCCGTTTTGCTCATTTTATTAACCGAAGAGGCTTTGCTTGCCCCTCCCATCCTACGAGCAGAATTAATTTTTTAAACCCTTCCCCCGCTAGGCCCCCGAATTCCTATAAAAGGAGTCCAATCCAATCCAAACCCACTCCCAACATTCCGCAAGTTTGTTAAAAATGATTGCCCGAGTTTTTTTCTTTTTCGTGTTCTTGTTGTTTTCCTCCGTGAGGACATCGGACACCCCCAACAATGTAAGAGAAGCGGCGAGGGAGAAAAAAAAAATAAAAAAATAATAAAAAATAAATGGCGCTGCTCCACTCGCTCACCCACTGCGTTGCCGTTTTGTACTCTCCCTTCCGAATAATTCACCTCACACGTTTTTCCTTCACCTTTATTACCATTTTTTTGCTGCCCCCCCCCCTCGCAGGATGGAATCGTTCACATCATCACGAAGAACATCGACTTGAAACAGCTGCAGGGAACCTTCTACGAAATCGCCACGAACGCTTCCGACAAGATATTCCCAGGGTTACTCTGCAGATGCACGAAATATGAATTTTCAGGCCTGAAGAGAGACGGCAACTTGGGATACATTTTGGTGAACTTCTCCTGCGACAGAAACTACCTGTTTGGAGAGCAGAAATCCGAAATGACTTTCAAATTAATTTTGAACAAGCCAATTGATGAAAATACCACCACTGTTGAGGAATTTAATGCCAGCATCTACCTAGTCGAGGGCAACCAACAGATTTTACTAAACAGCAACGTTAACATCGTTTATGCCGAAGCTAATGAGCAAAATGAATATGAGCACATTATCATCGCTGGACAGAAATCCACCGAGCCAATGATCGTCATGTCCAAATACAGAACAATCCTCCTCGAGACCTACAACAAGCTGTTGAATTCTCTCTACTTGGCTGGATACGAGCCATCCCTCCTCAGCTGGCCATTTATCATCCAGACCGACCAGACCTTCTGTGATTGAGGGGCGGTTGGCGCGAGTGAGAAGCGTCCAGAAAGCTACCAAAAAATGGAGGCGCGAAGGAGAGTGGGGCAAAACGCCGTGTATATTCCCACACCACACCGAATGCGTAAGGTGAACGCGCGCCCGTTCCTTCCACGCCACTACCGACAAGAGTACATCCCTGTGCGTGCGCGATGACTGCCACATATGTATATCTTCACCCTTTTTGAAGGAGGTTTTATAGGAAGCTTCTTATAGGAAGTTTTTTTTTTTTTTTACCAAACCGAAAAAATAAAAAATAAAAAAATAAAAAAATAAAAAAAAAAAAAAGGGAAATTTTTAGTATGTTCTTTTTTTTTACCGAGTATTTTTTGTTTAGAAAGAATTTTATTTTTCGCTACACTTTAAGTTTTTGTTTTTGATTATTTTTTCTTCACCTTATCATTCATCATATCTTTCATTTTTCCTTCACCTTTTCCGCACCTTTTCTTCATTTTTACGCCCACCCCTTCACCATTCATCACGCACCATTCATCACGCACCATTCATTACACACCATCCACCGCCCATTTCCACCCCATTTTTTTTTTTTTTTTTCCAACGTTTTGATTACGATGTAGAGTTTATCTTCATAGCGATGAGCACAAATAGGTTAAGTTCCCTTTCCTTTTTAACAAACTTTTAATTCACACCATGGAGGAAAAAAAAAAGAAAAAAAAAAAAAAAAAAAAAATCCTGAGGAAAAGGCAAACCTCTTTTGTCTACCTCTGCCATTTGTGTAGAGGAGAGAGCAGAGCGGAGCAAACGCAGTGGAGTTGTACCCACCGCCGCTGTCCTTCCAAGGAGAGGTGGTTAGTCCCCATTTGTTTGCTGTACCCACCGCATGACGTTATGGCTTCGTGCAAAGTGGGGATAAAAAGGGGCAATGGTACCTCCACACCATACAGCTTCTCCGCACAGCGGACGTACAGCGCAAATCAGTCGCATCTGTGCGTGACCAAAAAAGAGACGAATGAATTTCGCTTCCACGTTCGCGTGGCTTACCCGCACACTTCTTAACCTTTGCGCGAACTTCTCCCAGTGGAGCAGTGGGTGGGTAAGCGGCCCTACGTAGCGCTTGACCAGGCATCCATTCGAGTGCATTCCCCAATAGTGCAATGCGAAGGGGGAGCGGCGTCGGGAGCGTTATCGAGCGCCGCTCCGTGGTGCACCCGTGCGACATGGGTGCCCTCAACAGGAGGGGGGACGACCTCCCCATGGCGCGAATTCAACCTGAGGTGAAGCGGTGAAAAAAAAATGGGGCGCTCATCCTCTCCCCCCTAAAAAGGATCAGCCAATCGACGATGCTGAAGGTGTATGTTGTGTAAAAAATGGGAAGCGGCGCAAACCGTGTAAACCTGCTAACGTTACGCTGCGTGGTGCTTCTTTTTTTTTTTTTTTTTTTTTTTTTAAATGCACAAGGAGCCAACAAAGGAGCGATAGTTCCGCGGCAAAATTGGGACAGCCCAACTTCGGAAAAGCTCCTGAGGGGACAGTCGACGCTGATCTTCTACCCCCTTCGATGGCATGCGTGGGCCAGACCGTTCGGCGAAAGGCGACGTGGGGCAACATAGGGCTGTATTTTTAAAACCGCCTTCTTCACATCAAGCGTTTTGCGTAAACCGAAAAGGAACGGGAAGGAACGGGAAGAAACGGGGCGCACCCCTCTGTGCAGTTCCCCCCTTAACTCTGCGCACGCTAATGTGGGCGTCCTGCTTTTCCCCAGACGAGAGGCACCATGCAGAGAATACGGAGGGAAGATTACCTCAGGAAGTGTAAAAATCGAGACGACTTCGTTTACGCCCACGTGCGGGATATATTATCCCACCAGCCCTTCGACGAAATTGTTAGTGCGCATGTGTGATGCGGCTATCTGCACTGCTTTGCGGCTCCCCCGACGCACACTGCTGCTGAGCTGCTGCCAATGTGCTGCCAATATGCCGCGAATCAGCTGCCAACGATTGCCCCATTCGGCTACACCTCGCGCACTCTTTTTCTTTTCTTCCCCCCAAAGCTAGAATACCAAAATGGGGATGTTTACATCGGCACGACGAAGAACAGGAAGCGGCACGGCTATGGCTACTACGTCTACAAGGAGATTGGGAGCGTCTATCAGGGGTGAGTCCCCGGGGGTGGCTCAGCGTGGGGACTGGCTGGGGTTCACCGCACGGGAATGTAGAAGCGGCTGCACAGAAGATGCACATATATTATTATGTGTGTGTACCCTCTTATGTGTACCCTCTTCTGGGTGACTTACCCTCGGAGCGGGGCCCATTCACCTGCCCGCTCCACACCTGTAGTCACCAAATGAATCCTCTTCACCCCCCTTCCCCTGCAGCGAATGGATCGAAAACGCGAAAAGCGGCTACGGGACGTTGTATAACTCGTGGGGAATTGTCTACTCAGGTGAGTGCGCCAGTGGCCGCCAATTGAGTGGCAGTGCCATTTTTGCGCAGCGGGTCTTTCCCCCCCGCTCACTGGCAAAAAATAAATAATAAATAAAAAAATAATAATAAATCACAAATGCGAAAAAAACTTCTGAACCGTGCAGGCGAATGGCTGAACAACATCTCCCACGGGTTTGGATGCACCTACGCGAATGAGCAGCTCTTCCTGGGGACGTACAAATTCGGACTGATAAATGGAGTGGGCATATTAAAAAAAAACACCAGTTATAACTTTTGCTTGTTCGAGTCGAATAGGAAAAAATGCAAAATAAAAATTACCAAAAATATGGAGGTATTTCTTCACTGTTACAAAAAGGATAAACTTTTTTTGAAGGAAAAATTGGGCGCCTTTTTCCCCCTGTACGCGGACAGCAGCATCTCACGTTTGGTGCGCCAGCAAATTTTTCGCCACCTCTTCGGCGTAGACAAGTCGTTTGGGCAGTTTTTTGCCAAGGGGGGGAGAAGCGAGCGTCCAAATGGAGGCATAGGTGGAGGCATAAATGGAGGCGCAAGTGGAGGCTTCCTAAGCTACGTAAACTACGAATCGAGGATAAACTTTCTGAAGGGGCTAATTAGCAAAGGGGCGAAAGGAGGAAGAGGGGAGGAGACACACCCTGACGGTAGTGTGGGCAGCACGGATGACTCAGTTTGGAATTCCCCCTCCAAGGGGGAGACCAACCAGCGCAATGGCTGTAATGTTTTTCCATTTGGTGAGGATAAGGACCCACGGGGGGATTTCCCCTCGAGGGAGGCAGCAAAACGTTCAACAAGGCATCAAACAAGTAATGAGGGGAGAAGTCCCCTCTTTGTGGAGGCCTCCATCAGGGGTGCAAGCCGTTTGTATAACTCAAATGATTTTTTCAAGTGCATTCCTCACCTTACATCGACGCATCTTCTTTATAAGTCCGACGAGGAGAGCGGCAGCGAGTTTTGCCCGGACGTGACTCCCTCCAGTGCCTCTTCCCTCGAACGACACTTTAAAGTGAAGCAAAAAGTAACGGCGGCGATAACGGCGGCGATTCGCCCCGTTTTCCACTCAAACAGGGGTGCAAGCGAAAAGAGGATAATAACACAGAGGAGACAGCGGAAAGGAAGGAGGTCCAAACTGTATAAGCTACTTGTGGGTGGGGGGCCCAAAGGAGAAGGTGCCTTATCGAATGATCCCAGTGAGTGGACTGCAGAGTGTAGGGGTGCCCAGTGGGGTAGCGTCCATTCGACAGGGAAAGCGGCACTTGTTCGGAGCACACTCCGCGGAAAGGCCGTCGCGGGGCGGGGAAAGGAAATGCCGCGGGTGCAAAGGCGGAGCCACAGGGCGAAAAAACCGCCATCACCGCCATCACCGCCATCACCGCCATCACCGCTAACACGGCCAACCGCCATGCGCCTGCTAACCTACCTGCAGCGGAAAAACGAGAAGAACCAAATCGAGTGCATTTACCACTGGAGGAGCTACCACATATTTGTTCTCCTGCGCCTGTTCGGCCTGCACAAGTACATTGCGGCCTTCAAGGGCAACCACATTAGCGGCTTCCACTTTTTCACGCTCAACCGAAACATGCTGAAGATGCTGGGCGTAGACAAGCATGAGCATATGTACTTTCTACTGAATTTTGTAAACGCCTTTAGCAGTCTACATGACATGTATCTGCAGATGCTCGTCCCCTGGGGGAACATAACTGGGGATGCACTGCTAACCTTCAGCTCTCTGCCCAAATCTGAGCTGGTTGTGCTCAGTCGGTTGGGAAGACACAGCCCTGGGGAGGGGGCATCATACCTGTGTTACTATGCAAATGCACCTGTGAGGCTGAAAATGTTTTCGGGGAAGGAGGGACAAAGGGGCCAATCTGGCAGGGAAGCGCCATGTGATAAGCCGGATGATGCCGCACCAAATGGGGACTCCAGCACAGTTAGGAATGAAGAAGGGAGTGCTTCTCCCTGTGGTGATGGAACCTCCGAAGGGATGCACTCCCACTTGGGTAATCCCCTCCTGAGCGCCGCACACAAGTTTCTGTTGGACGAGCAGCAGCTTAGCAACATAGGGGAGAGCATCTTGGACGGGTGGGGCAGCATCAGAAGTAACCTGGCCAGTTTGGAGGCGCACGAGGTGTTTAGGCGGTTGAAGGGGGGGGGCCTCCCCCCCAGGGCCCAAGCGGAGGGAAACCACCAAAGGGGGGGAAGTGTAAAGCAGGACGCGAAGGAGGATGTCGCGAAGGAGGACGATGCACAAAGGCAAGACGCACAAAGGCAAGACGCCCATGACGAAGCGGCCACCCTGGTGGAGAGGATCCAACGAAGAACCGCCTTCATGAAGGAGCACTTCGTCCTCTCGAATTTGAGGCACCCCAATGTGATCAAATACATAGGCAACGTTATAAGCAGGAAGAAGGAAAAGTTCGGTTTGGTGTTCGAGTGCCTCAGGGGGATGTGCCTCCACGATGCGATTCGCGATGCGATCCGCGGTGGATGTGATGCGCAGCGGGGGCAGAGGCAAACGTGTGGAGCGGAGGGGCGAAGTGGGGCAGGTAGGAAGGCCCTAACGAACGAGAGCGTTATCCGCCTTTTCTACGAAATCGCGGCTGCCTTATTTTACCTGCACAGCAAGCGCGTCGTGCATGGGAATATAAGCAGCAAAAATATATTCGTGTCTGAAGACGGGGGAGGCGTCAAGCTGTGCAACTTTGAGAAGGCCTCCATAGAGAGTTACTACGATTATAAGTTGAGCGCCTCGGGGGGGGCTCGCCTCGACGGACCGAATGAGCGGTGGTGCCGCTGCTGCCGCTTCTACCCCTGGGGAGAGGCCGAGAAAGGGGGAATCCCAAACGGGCACTCAAATCGTGTCAGGAGCAAACGGATCGGGGGCTGCACCCCCCCGGAGGGAGAGAAAATGAATTTGCCCCTTCCGTACATAACCTGCATGAATGAAGTTAAAAATATAAAGGCCATGGTGACCTCTCCTTTGTTGCTCTTCCAAGCCAAAAAATTTGAGAAGCGAACTGTCCGTTGCGATGACCCCTATGCTGCTCCAGAGGTGTTAAGAGAAGAAGAATGTACCGCCAAATGTGACGTCTACGCATTTGGGGTTGTTATGCACGAAGTTCTGTTTGGTGGGCCTCCCCTGATGAGCGAGTTCATGCCATCCTTCTTTTGGACGTCCACTTGCTTTCACCAGAAATACCTACACATCGATGTGGACAAATTGCATGGGAGGTTCCCTAATAGGAAGCTCTTCCACTTGGTGGTGAGCAACGTCTTGCTGGTCATGCGCCAGTGCCTGAGCCCGGAACCCACTTGCAGGCCCGATTCGGCCTACCTGTGCAGGCACTTCGGGCGCCTGCTCGACCGCTCGGCAGGGCATAGTAGCCCATAGTAACCATAATGGCCCATAATGGCTCCTAACAGCTCAGCGTGGGGACACAGATTAGCGGCACCCGCTGACAGGAACCTTCCGAACAGCTGCACTGCGAAAGGGATTGGCACAGACGACTCCTTTTGGCTGCCCCCACCCTCACCAGTGGGGGTGCGCCTATGCGTGTGTCCGCTTGGCATAAACGAGCGGGACTTTTTTTCTTTCTTTTAACTCCAACGCATGGCACTTTGTTCACTCGTGGCAACTTTTTTTCGTCCGAGTGGGTTGATGGGGTCAATGTTGATGAAAAGTTGGCTGTTAAATGGGTGGCGTGAAGGCGTATAAAAAGGGGGTGAAAATGGGCATATAAAAAAGGGGTAAAAATGGGCGTATAAAAAAGGGGTAAAAATGGGCGTATAAAAAAGGGGTAAAAATGGGCGTATAAAAAAGGGGTAAAAATGGGCGTAAAACAGGCGTAAAAATGAATGTGAACATGCCCGATGTGGGGCGAGTATAACGAAAAAAAAAAAAAAAAAAAAAACAGGCGCGCGGAGCGCTGTCACCGGGGCGACTGGTGGGGTAGCCCCCCTCTCATTCCTCTACTTCTTCTTCTCCTCCTCCTCCTCTACTTCTCCTTCTCCGCTACGCCCTCTTGAGCAGGAGGTACTCATCCGGCTGGTTCAGCAGCTGCACAATTTCGGACGCCGTGGGGCGCAAGTTCGGGTCGTAGTTCAAGCACAGCCGGATGATGTCCGCGAAGGGGGAGTTCTCAATTTTCGAGTGAATACAGGGAGGCAACTTCCTCGTGAAAACATCCACCAGCTTTTCATAAATCTGGTCCGACTCATCAAAGGTTATAATGTAATGCTGGAAGGGGGAAGGCAAATTCATCATCTCTTGAAAAACGCATCCCATAGACCAGATATCCCATTTATAAGATAACTTGGTATGCTCCAAAAAGTTATAATCGCTACTCTGCTTCAACGGATGACACGTTAACAATTCAGGAGGAGCATAAATCCACGTAGCACCAGATACATTGGTTACAATCCCATCTTCACATTCTTCAGAATCTCCAAAATCGCACAGATGTATATTCCAATCATTATCTACGATTAAATTTTCTGGCTTTATATCCCTATGGATTATTACATTTTTTTTATTTTTTATGGGGGTGTGTAAGAAGTTAATAACATTGGCTAGCTGTCTACACATTTTCAAAGACACATCAATGCTCATTGCTTTATCGTCTTTCTTCATATTATTTTTTATTGTGTGGAGATCCAATCCGTTAACAAGTTTGGTGACTAGCCAAATGTCAAAATAGCTGTGAATAATCCCTCCACATAATTTAATTATATTTGGGTGGTCACACTTGGAGAGTATTTTCCACTCGTTGATGGATCTTTTGGTCAATCCGTAGGGGTCCTGTCTGGCCATCTTATCCACTGGCACTTTCACAGCTACATGCATTCCTTTGTACCACCCTTTGTATACCACTCCGAAGGACCCCTCCTCGATTACCGTGTATTTTAGCTTGCTGCTAAATCTGTTCGTATACAGTTTGGTCCTCCTCCTTTCCCTTTTGAGTTTCCCGCCCGGGGGGGAGCCGCCGCCGTCCGCGCAACTCGCTCCCCCTGGGTGCTGCTGGTGGGGGTAATAGCAGCAATCTCCATTCGGGCTCCCACCACCGTTGCACCCTCGGCTAACTGCGCCACCGTTGCAGCCTCTGTTGATCACGCCACCGTTGCACCCTCCGCTAACTGCGCTAACCCCGCCGTCGTACGTAAAAACGTCCGCCTCCTCGAACGTCTCGAAATACAAATCCTTCGGCTTTATATTATACGCAGCTAGCGATTTTAAATACCTTATTTCATTCTCCAGATTTAGAAGCTGGTTTTTCGATAGGCGGAAGACGTTTTCGTACTCCTTCTTTTTGATGGCCAGGTCGCTGCTGTTCGAGAGGTACTTGGCGTGCTGCCCGCGCTCCGCTTCGCATGGGGGGTGCCCCTGGTGGGGGGAGTACCCCTGATGTGGGGAGTGCATCTGATGGGGAGAGTACCCCTGGTGGGGAGAGTACGCCTGGAGGGGCAGATGTTGCTGCTCATAGTAATGCTGTGCGTACTCGCCGAGGCCTCCGTTCTGGTTGTGCAAAAGCATTGCCCCTCCGGTAACTCCTACAGGCGCTCCTACCACTCCTGCCACTCCTCCCGCCCCTCCTGCCATCGCCAGGGGAGGGGGTCCCCCCTTCCGTACGTCCCCATTAGGCTGCACCACGAGGTGCGCATAACCACTCTGCTGATGTGCACTCCTAACCTTTGCGCAGCCTTTACTAGCATCCATTTTTAAGTTACTATTTAACAAGCCCCTATTCTTCGAGCATTTCTCCAGCGCGTGTTGCTGCATCAGGTGGTTTCCTGGCTGCTCGCTATTCATAAGGTAATTAAAGGATTCTACATTTCGCGCTAGCATCTTGTTGCTGGCGCATCCTGCTCCGGGTCCGCCACCGTTGACATTTGCTCCGCTCGTCGGGGTGACCACACTGCTGTTCCTGTTGCAGCAAATGCCCCCCACGGAGTTGTACGCCGCGACGTCTCGGCAAAGTGGGTTCTCTCTACAAATTGGATTGTCTCGAATCACTGGGCTTTCTCGGCTCACGGGAGACCTCATGCTCATGCTGTTGACTGCCATCTTGAGGTTACCTTTTTCTCCTGCCATTCTCAAATCTTCGTTGTGCTTGGCGGGGCCGCCCGCGCAGGCGGGGATGTTGAGCGGCACGTTAGGGACTCCGCCATGTAGGCTGCTCTCCAGGCCGTTCTGCAGGCCGCAATGAATCCCGCCATGCACACTGCCATTCAAGGAGCCGCTCACACCGCCGCTAACCCCGGCATGCACTGCATAGTGCTGGGGACTTGGCGCGCCCTGGAGCGGGCTAGCCATCTTCGGACTCACATTGTTATACGCATGGTGGGGGTACCTACTCGGGACGTAGCCCTTGCTGCATATGAGCTCCTCGAAATTTTTCCCCTTCAGTAACAAATCGTTTGGAACGCTGCTATCGTTGTTGATGCCCCTTGGGCTGTGTGCCATGTGGCCTGGGGCTAGTCCGATTGGGATTGCTGCCGCGCCGACAGGTGCTCCCTTCCTAACGTGGCTCGCTACGACACCTGCACTGCAATTCATTGGGTTCTGCATCATGGCCATCATCACGTTGTTCGCGTCTGCGCTGTTCAGGCTGGCATGGGGGTACGCGTTCTGGGGGCCAACCGGGAAATTACCACCAACGGGGTAGTTGCCGCCAGCCGGGAAGTTGCCACCAACGGGGTAGTTAACACCAACCGGGTGGTTCCCCCCAACTGCGTAATTACCGCCAACCGCGTAGTGGCCTCCCCCGCCGCTATAATTGCTACTGCCGTTGTTGCTGCTGCCACTGTTGGTGCTGCTGCTCACCGTGTTCTCCTGGCCTATGCTACCCGCCCGCTTCGTCAGCACCTCGGCCTGCACGGCGTACCTCCTCTCTTGAACTTTGGCAGCATTGGTCTCCTCTTCCTTGCACGCTCTTTCGGGGTCTACCGTTACCGGAGCGAGTTCCGCTCTGTGCCCGTAGTGCCCGCCCTGGTCCTCGATTCTCTGTTCGCCGCTACCCCGGCTGTGATTCATCGGGTGTTTCCGGAAGGGTCTCGCCCCTCCCATCGGGGAAGCCGCCACGGAAGGAACAGCATCTCCTCTATCGTCAAACCCGCTTTGCATCGGACCGTTATAGTCCCTCGCCCCCGCGGATCCCCTTACCTCTCCATTGCTAGCCTTCACATAGACATTCTTATTGTTGCGCACAAAGCTTTCTCGGAACTGGGGGGTGGCGGGCCCGTTTTGGTTGCCCACTCGGTTGCCTCCGCCGAGGAAAAAGCGTTCCTTCG
Source organism: Plasmodium vivax (assembly GCF_000002415.2). NCBI lineage: Eukaryota > Apicomplexa > Aconoidasida > Haemosporida > Plasmodiidae > Plasmodium > Plasmodium vivax. The sequence continues at coordinate 994,533 of NC_009912.1, forward strand.
GCAGGTCGTCCACGCTGCTGCCATCGTCCTTGGCGTTGCCACTAACACCGCCAACCCCACTAACGCCGCCAGCCCCGCCACCCTTCGCGTAGTGCGGAATGCCGGGCTTCCCCTCACCAAACGGTCCGCCTCCGTTCTGCTCACTAGGGTTAGGGTTCACGTCCCCTTGGAAATGCTCCTCCGCGATTTGCTTCGAGTACTCATTGAACCTGCCGCTACTCAAGTGCCCACTTTTGCCGCTCACAAATGAGTGGTTCGCATGTGCCTCCATCATTTTGCTGGTCTTTACATCCTCCATCATTTTATTTGCCTTTACGTCCTTCCTCATTTTCTGGCTGTCAACACAACTGGCATGCTTGTTACTGTTCGGGTCTGTCACTTTGGGGGGGGCGAGGTGATGTGGCAGCTGATCGTCCTTCACACCTTCAATGGGCATGACGCCCATCGAGCCGCCTCCCTGAAAGAGGCCTTCGCCTATTTTGGACGCATCGTTTGAGTTCTCCTTACAGTAGGTGCTGACCGTTTCGCACAGGTTGCTCCTTTTCCCCTCCCCCACGTCGCTCTTCAAGCCGCTCTTTAGGCTGCTCTCCATGCCGCTCTTCAAGCCGCTCTCCAGGCCGCTAATCACACCGCTAATCACACCGCTAATCACACCGCTAACGACACCGCTGTACATAGGTTCGTTCTTCCTCGGGGGGATCACCACACCCTGCGCACTGGAGCCATTCCCGCTGGGAACCCCCCCGCCGACGCCTCCATACAACCCACCGCTGCTCCCCCCTCCCTGCATCTGTATGTTCGTTCGGGCGCTATTAAAAAAGCTATTAAAATTCTGGCTCAACAGAACGTTACTCAGATTTTCATTTATTATGAAGCTGCTCATTTTATGGCTGGGCATCATTTGAGAGGGGGTCGTCGTCCCTCCCCCGTTGGTGGGCGAGGAGTAGATGGCCACACCACCACCGCTACAATTGCCACCACTGCCACCCCCTGCATATGGCGTCATCGTGCCAGGGGCTATAAACCCGCTGATCCCATTTGCACTCTGTTCTTGGTCGCTGCACGATGGGTTGAGCTGCCTCTGCTCCACCATCGTACTGCTACCACTGCTGCCATCGTCGTGCAGAACAGTTCTGCCTCTTAAGCTGCCACCGACTTCTCCGTTGCTGCTGAACGAATCTTTCCTCTCCAAGCTGTCCTGACTGCCACCGTTAGGGTAGTTACCCCCACGGGTGTGTTTACTCTCCGGGATGTAAAAGGGGAGTCCTCCTCCGTTTGCTGCTCTATTGAAAGGTACACTTGAGTGGTGTTCATTTGGCGAGCTGCTTGCACAGTTGGTGGCCGCCCCACTCATCGCTGTATGGGTGATTCCTCCGTGGGGTGCCATCACGAGGTTACTACTACATTCTTCCATTGGGCTGCTCGTCATGTGTGCCTTCTCACCACCACTGACCATCAACGTTGGGGTGATAAATTTCCCTTTCGCTTTCCCCTCTGCAGGAGGGTTATTATTCCCCTTTCTGTGGGGCATAGACATACCACCACCACAGTTACCCCCTGCAACGGGGAGGTAGTTCCCGTTTTCGCTGCCAACTTGCGTTACGTTGGGACCACCTACATTTGGAGGACTACCACCTGGTCGGCAGTCTCCCCAAAGGTTCCCCCCGCTACTGTTGCTGCCATGTGGGCCACCACTTCCACTATTCATAAGTTTCACCTTGCCGTTCATACACTTACTCGCGTGAATGTGTTTATTAATGAGCAGCTTGCTCGGGTTATAAACAATGGAGTGTACCACGTTGCTGTTTCTGGTGGTTTGCATGAGGGGGAAGTTCTTGTGGGGTAGGTGACTCTCCGCCATGCTCACGTTCTTCGGGGCGGGGCCTGCCGCCTTCTGCAGCGCGTCGCCCTCTCCATTTCGGTTCACGAGGGGGTTAGCGGCACTGGGGATGGACCCATTTGGAATGGCCCCGTTTGGAACTCCCCCATTTGGGATTGCCCCATTGGAGGCTTCCCCATTTGGGATGCCCCCACTCAGGATCTCCATCGTGCCCAGGCTCTTCACCCCGCGGAACTGACTCGCACCGCTGAACACATCAATCGGATTTCCATTCGTTAGGTGGTTTGGCGTGCTGCCACCATGGTTGGGGCGATCGACCATCGGGGGGATCTTCTCCTTCTGGTTCTTCACTTCACTCTGGTTCAGGGCACCCGCTTCCACCGCATCAAAAAAATTGGTGAGCAAGTTCTTCGTTTCATTAGCGCTTCCGCAAAGTAAGGCGGGGGCATAATTATAGCTTCGTTCATTGTTCCATTGGTGCGATCGGCCGATGGTTCCCTCTTCTGCATTTGCATCTCGCGTGGGGTGCTGCACCCCAGAGTCGCCTTGCATTCCCTGCAAACTCCCATGATGGGCAGAAGATGGGACCTCTCCAAAGCCGCAAAACTCCCTCAAATGACTCACAGGGGTGTAATCCCCCTTCCTCTTCGCATTCGCCGCCAAACTGTTATGGGCACTCCTTCCGCTGTTGCTGCTAACGTTTAGGGGGGTGCCTACCCTCTTCGCTTTTGCCACGTTTAGGTAGTCCATCTGGGTGTACTCCCCATTCAAGTGCACCCATTCTTCACTTCCCACCATGCTGCTTCCATGGGTGATGACGCTATTCGTGCTGATGGTAACTCCGTTTTTTGGAAAACTTCGGTCCACGAGGGGGTGCCCTTCGTGGGTTAACTTCACATCTGCGTGGTGGGAATTGCCCCTAAAGGTTGTGCCGTCAAAAGGGTTCCTCCGAACGGGTATACCCTCAAATGGGTTCCTCCCAAGGGGTATGCCCTCAAATGGGTTCCTCCCAAGGGTATGCTCCCCCTTGTTGCTTACTTCCTCTCTAACGTGACTTGGGCAGACCTTCCTCTCTTGAACACGGGAGGGCACTTCCGTGTGGCCGTTTTTTCCATCCCCTCCGCTCTCTCCCCGAGGGCACTCGACAGATCTGTCACTGACAGTTATGTCTGGCCCGCTACTCCTCTCCATGGGGGTAATGGCCCTTTCAATTTTCTGCCTTGTGCGGGGAAATTCATCCTCCGGGGAGGGGGCGGCCCCTCCTCCCGCTGCAGGCACTGCCGCCTGGTTTTCACTGGCGAAGCGATTCCCAACCGGGGGAGACCCACTTCGGGGGGTATTATTACCTCCCTTCAGACGGATGACACAGCTGCCAAAGGTGAAGGGGCCACTTGTTGCAGCGCTGGGGGGTACATCCTTCACAATTAGGTCTTCCCCATTTGCGTGATCATCCTTTTGGCGACCCTCTTTTACGCACCCCTCCATTGCGTTTTCCTTTTGTGCGCAATTTGGTGCCTTCCCCGGGTGGGCGTCCCTGAACATGCTTCTGCTCCCCTCCCCGCCGGTGGTGCTGCTATCGTGGCTTCTTCCATCGCTGCCCCCGTTGCTGCTCTTTCCTTTCCCCTTGCCTCGGCTCGCGCACCCCTCACTGCTGTCACTTTCGTGGAGAAGCTGGCACGTTATTTCACTCGCGTTGGCCGTTTCGACATGGTCGCAAATGAAATCGTCCTGGTGGGGGGGGCCACTGACCGAGCTGGCGAAGGTGTTTCCACCCTTACACGCCTCCTTTATGGGCAGACAATTATTATTGCCGCTGCTACTGCCTGCGAAGAGGTAGCCTCCGTTTTCTAAGTGCGCCTGGCTGCTTTTCGGAGCCACTCCATCCTCTAAATCGTGGTGGTTCTTTCCACTCGCTGCAAACACGTAATCGTCGTTCAGCGTCGCATTGTTGCTAACATGGTCGATCGCACTGTCCTCATTATCATTGCCGTGCACGTTGGCGTAATACTCGTTGTGCTCGCTGTAGGTGCCTATCTGGTTGAGGCACAGCCCGTCCTTCCCACAGGGATCATTAAAGAAAGAATCGCCGGCAAAGGGGTCGCTCCCAAATGGGTCGTTGCGAAAGGTATCGACGATGAATGAGTCCCCTGCGAAGGCATCCACATTAAAGGGGTCGTTGTTATTATAACTGTGCTCGCGGCTGCTTCTCCTGCTGCTGGAGCAATTCTCATTGCCACCTCCGCTATTCCGGTTGGTGCCGCTGTCCTCCTCCTCCCCCGCGCTCGTGGCCGCTCCGGCGCCCTTTTCGAAGCCGAAGTTTGCGCACTGCGAGTCGGCGAGCTCGGCGTGGTTACGAGGGATGCCAATCCCTGCGAACCTTCCACACTCACCGTAACCGCCATGCTCACCGCCATGCTCACCACCATGCTCACCGCGGGGGCTTCCCATCTTGCCCCCCTTCCGGAGGCCCACTAGCCCCTCCTCGATGAAATTTAACTCCTCACTTAGCACATCCACGTGATTGGAGAAATTCACGCCGTTTAACTTGGCCACCTCGGGGGGGTCGTCCCCATAGCAGTTGCTTAAGCTGTTGCCCGGGCCGATACTCCCGGGGCAGTTATCTGATGCGCTGCTCCCCTGCCCGCCCAGCATTTCCAGGTCCCTCATTGCGTTCGCCTCCACGGAGGTGTTCCCCCTGGAGATGTCCCCCCCGTGGGTGTGCAACAACCCATTTGGATGAGATCCGCCCCCTGCGAAGGAACCCCGGCGGGAATGGCCACCTGACGTGCCACCCTGCCTACCCCCAAAAGCCGCATTCCCCTCATAACACTGCTGCAGCATGTGCTGTCGCCGCTCTTGTTGCACCCCTTTCACGTTTCCGTTTAGGTAACTTTCGTTTGGCTCGCTATGTAAGAAGCCTCCATGACAGTTCGCATTAACCGCGGATGCACCAGCGATATCATCGATAGGGTCTTGTTCCCTCCCCTCTGGGTTCACTTTCGTTCCTCCCAAAGGGGGTCCTCCCTTAGCTGCGTTACTACCACACACAGGGTTGTTACGGCTAAGTGGTGGATTCCTCTCGGAAGGGAACCCCGGCTTGTTCATTTTTTCTATAGCAAGGACATTCCTATCTTTGGAGAAAATCTCCATTCGTTTATTAATCACATAAAGGAAGCTTCGATAGTTTTCCTTTTGTTGTCCCCTCACCCACTGATTTGAGTGGGTCATTACTGGGGGTACTTCACCTGCCTTCCTGTTTGGACGGTTCGCTTTTTCACAGTCGGTTAGTATAGTAGGGTCCTCCTTCAAACTGGGGACTCCCCATTTATCGCCTCCCCCCCCAATGCTGTTGAGGAACATCCCCTGGGGCTGATGGCACTCACTCGGCTTCTTACTCGGGGAGACGTTTTCACTTCCACTCGGCGACAGTTTGTAGTTTTCGCATTCTCTGGCGTTGTTCGGGGGGGGGTTCACGGGGCCGCTCAGATTTGAGGCCTCGCCGCTGGCCTGGAGGGAGCCCACGTGGGGGTTATTCACATGATAACCGCTTGTATAATCTCTAAGCGAATAATTTCCATCCACGTAATCCCCACTGACGAACGACCGGCTGGCTCCCCCCTCCCCACCAAACATGCCCACATCGGCGAAATCCTTCTGGGCGTTGTGCATGCCGCTCTGATGCCTCAAACCACCGGTGATGACTCCCATCCCGCCTGGGGGAAACTTATTCACAAAGATGTTCCCCACGTCCTCCGCCAGCACAGCTGCTGCTCTTTCCCAGTCGTGTTGGTTCTTCACTCGTTGGTCTGAGCCACTCGATCCATTCATCAGGCTACTCCTGTTTGACACATACCCCCTGTCGTCCGCGCAGCCGTTCTGTAGTTCCGTGTGTATAAAGTTGCTTATGCGTCCATTCGGGCTTCCGTTCTCTTTGCGTCCATTCAGGCTTCCGTTCTCTTTGCCTTCACTCCAGCCCACCTTTTCCTTCCGCTCACTCTCATTCGGGATTAGCATGTAGCGAACGTTGGCTGCGACCTGTCCGTCGTGTAAAGGGTAGCCACCCTTATCCGTTCCATCCGTGCCTTTGAGGAAGTTTCTCATGCAATGCTGGTCATGCTGGTCACTCTCGATGAGGGTCATGCTGGTCGGGTCTCCACTTCTCATGTTGCCTGCACTTTGGCTAGTCAGGAAATTTGGCTGGTTAATATTTCCCGGGGTTTTACTGTGCCTTATATTTTTACTTATGTACGCGTTTAAGTAGTTAAGCATATACTCGTTGCCGCTGCCCCCATGGGTTGGGGGATTTTCTCCAAAGAAATCGTTCCTACTGTCGCGGTGGGCGTTGTTGAGAGGGGCCCCACTTTCTTCACCTTCTTCGTCTGCCTCGTCTACCTCGCCTGCCTCACCTTCCTCGTCTTCTTCCTCTTCTTCGTCTTCTTCTCCGCGCAGCTGCTGATGCGGATGCTGCTCCCGCTGCTGATACTGCTGATACTGCTGATACTGCTGATGCTGCCGCTCCTCCCGCTGCTCCTCTTCCGCCAGCTGCGCGTGCACCTTCTGGAGGTCCTCCCGCGCTAACCCCCGCAAAAGGCAATCTTCTAAATACGTAGCTGACGAAGCTTTGTTCATTCTCCGAAAATCATTTTGGGCTTCTTCCACAAGGGGGGGGATGCGCGAGTCACCGTCTGCTCCTACCGTTGGCGGAGCTCTGCTGGAGCAGCTCTATTGGAGGAGCTCTGTTGGAATTTGGGTGACCGTTCAAATAAATTTCCTCATTAGGGTACGTGCATTCGCTGTCATGGTGTGTTTCCTACTGGAGGTTCTCTAAAACACATCCGCTTTGTCCACTGCGAGCATTATTTTTGGTGAGCCTTGGGCTGTGCTGGGTGAGTTCTGTTGCTCAACCGAAGAAAAGGGAGCAGAGTGCCAGAGGAAACGAATAACACGTGTAGATGGGGGGTTGCTAAAATTGCATAAATGGGCACACTTATGGGGGGGGTGCCTCTTCAAACGCAAGCTCGATGGGTACCTACATCTACACGTGGCGGATTTTCACCTTTACGTATGCCACGCAAAAAAAAAAAAAAAAAATGGTCTCAGTCCTGGGGTGCCGTTTGGCAGAAGTGCTTCATGGATGTGCTACGTGGGAGAAATTACGCAATCGCGCAGATTCGGGAAGGTGCATGTTCGGCCAAACCTGCAGGGGAGGAACAAACAAAGCAGCCCCCACGAGGATTCCTTTACCGCATTGGGTTGATTCGTTTGTTCTCCGCCACACAACGTCAAGGCGTTAAACAATATGCAGCCGTTCCGCATGCAGCAGCTTCACAACGTACGCATGTAGCCGCGGCGCACGTACGCGTACACGTGCACCTGGGCAGTCATGCATAGCAAATCAGCGCCTTGGCCAAAGTGCCGTTCGCATGGTGCAAAAAAAAAAAAAAGAAAAAGCAGCAATTTAGTAGCGTCCGTTCGCTCGTACGTTTGTGCGTTTATGCGGCCATCCGTTTGGGGAAAAAAAGGCAGGGCGTGCAAACCGGATGGTCAGCTGCTATCCAGCTAACGCGACGCCTAATTTAAAAAAAACGCACAGCTCGCATGTACGCAGGAACGTATGTATGTACATAAACGCGCGCGCTGAGCTCGCTGCGTGCTCGTGGCCCGGCCAAAGGGGGTGGGGCCTTCGGGAAGGCAGTGCGTGGTAGGTACTAGAAGGTAGGCAAAAGCATGCTCACGTATGCGCATGTAAGCGGACGTATGTGAGTGTATCCACGTATGTACGTACGTGCGTATGTATGTATATATATATATATATACATGCATATGGCATGTAGCCACCTTTGCCAGTGGTGCTACTGCCGGGGGAGTTTTCCTTCCTCCCCCCGGGGTTCGCCTCATTCATCAGGCAAGCGCGGAGTTACGCGTATGCTTGGGGGACGCAAAAGTACGAACGTGCGTGCGGGCGGGCGAATGGAGCGCACGTACAAACGGGAAACCAGGCGCAGGAGCATGCCGCGCAAAAATAAAATGTACGTAAAAATGGGCATACAAAAATGTACGTAAAAATGGGCATACAAAAATGTACGTAAAAATGGGCATATAAAAATGTACATAACAATGGGCATATAAAAATGGGCATATAAAAAGGGACATAAAATGCATAAAAAAATGCATAAAAAAAATGCATAAAAAAAATGCGTAAAAAATGTAAGGCTAAATAGAGGGATATAAAGGCAATATGAATAACGCGAAAAGCGCGAAGAATGCAAGCGGAAAAATACAAACGCGTGAAAAACGAAGGATAAGCGAATAAAGCGCAAAAACGCGAACAAAAAAAAAGAGCGGCTGGTTTCTCATGCAGGAAGGCCAAAAAGGGAGATTTTCATTTATAATAAATATATGCATATATATATATATAATACTACTCAAAGGGGGAAAAAAAAAATGCCAGGCGAGGGGTAAGTAAACCAAAATAAAAGAGATAAAACGACCGACGAGCGGAAAGATGAAACATTATTATGGCAAAAATCTCCCCGCGCGCTAAAAACCTTTTTTTGGCCTATTCGTACATGCAGGGAGGCTGGCAGCCCATATTATGAATATATAAATATATAAATATATATATAAATAAAATATATACCGGCGATATGATTTACTAAGCGCCATGAAAAGAAGAGGCTTTGCAAACGCGCATATGGCAAAAGAGCACGCATAAAAATATTGCCTGGATGGACTGCATATATGTATGCGCTGCGTATTTACTACGTATTTATTTATTATGTGTATTTTATTCGCGCGATGCACTAGCAGCTGTTCCGGGATGCGGCTCGTTGAGCACCCGCGCGTCGCTTGCCAAAAGTCAGCTGAAGGGAAGAAAAGAAGAAGGCTGCCTCCCCTCATCCCAAGTATCCTCTTTTCCTCGAGTTTGTTAAAAGCGCCAATGCGAGGGTGCGCGGCGAGTGAGAGGCGGATGAGGGGCGAATGAGCGGCGAGTGCGTAGAGCACCCCAGGGACGCTCACCAGCATATTTATTTAACCAGCTTGTATTTGTTCCGAATTTACAAATAAGTACATGCATATATTTGTGAACAGAAAAATGCATATTTTAATTTTTTATGCATGTCATATGTAGCGCTTTCATTTATACTTGGCCCTTTTTTATTTTTTTTTGCCGACGGGGAAAGACATATTTTTGGCTTCCTTGGGCCGTCCTCGTTGCGCACTTTGAGCGTCCAGCGAGCGGAAGTGAAGCGTTTTTTCCTCTTTTGTTAACTCCTTTTTTTGCCTCTTTTTTTGCCTTCTTTTGTTAACTCCTTTTTTTGCCTCCTTTTTTTTACCTCCTTTATTTTATCTCCTTTTTTTTTACCTCTTTTTTTTGCCTCTTTTTCTTCTCACAGTTAAGTAGCTTCCTGGGGTAGGAATCCTCGGCGCGGATATACTTATTACATGCATGATTGATACGAATGACTGACACGCATGACTGACATGCATGACTGGCTTACATGCAGAGGCGCGGCTAGTCTAGCGCATCCCCCCCACCCGCGTGATATTTATATGCCTCGCTGGTCTTCAGGCAGCGCTGCCTCTTCGCAGGGGCGCCGCGCCATACGTATATAAGTAATGTAAGTATATATAATATATATATGAAATTTATATGTATTTTTTTTTTTTTTTTTTTGCGCCGCTCACTCCATGCATGCTTGCATACGCGAAAGGAGCAGAAACTGCCCTGCGCATATATACATTGCTTTTTACGAGCCATTTGTTCCCGTTTTCCGCACCGCGAAGGCGCAAGTGAGTGCCCCCCGCGAGTTGGCGTAAAATGGCGGATTTGTAAAATATAGAAAATGCAGGCAAAAAAAAAGAAGGACAAAACTACGAAGCAGAGGCACCTGCATGTGCGAAGTGCATGTCAATGTTTTATAGCACCGCAGGGGTAGCTTAACAGAAAAGGAAATTAATTACCCAGTTGGGCAGTCCCCCGCGTGGTCGGCTTTCCTCTTTTTATTTTTTTTTCCTTCCCCCTGTTATCCCAACAATATGGTAATACAAACAGATCTTATCAACCCTCCGTGGAATGTTAAAAAGGCGAAAAGACGACTGCGCGAGGGGTGCATTTTGGCATCTCCCTATCATCACACAGTTCAGCTTTGTTCTGCGTGGTAAGCGGATCGTCGCATCGAAGGGGATAGGCTCGGTGTGGCAATTTATATTTTATTTTTCCTCACCGGTGAAGAAGAAAACCGTGGCAATGTTACCCCCAACTAGCGTACACTTGTGTGAGGGAAAAAAAGCGAAAAAGGTTAAACGCTGCGTGGGGAATGATTTCCCCCTTTGGTGAGGCTCATCAAGGGGAATATCCACGTAGCATATTTTTTTTTTTTTTTTTTTTAAAATGGGAAGTACCCTTTTTCGAAGGAGTGTACCAAAATTGGGAACTTTTTCATTCGAAACGGAGTGTGCGGGGAGGAGGTTCTCAATATAACGTTGCGCTGTGGTGGGGACGGTGGCATAAGGATGGTCTAGGCAATACCTACACTTCTTCGCCCAGACCATGTGCGTGGATACTTCTTCCTTACATTATCGTGTCTGTGGCGCGTACTTCTTCGTGCCTTCGCGCCATTTCGCGGTTTTTATTTCACCTCGAATTGGTAACCCCCCCCAAACACAGGGTATGATAACACCTCCCATATAAAATCACCCTTCAACGTGGCAATCGCGCGTTTGTCCACCATAGCTACTTGGCGTATCCCCCCAACGATTCGCACATTTTCGTCACTTGAAAGAGGAAAAATTAAGATTGCCCTCTTCTCTCCCCACCTCTGCACAATGCAATGTGCAAATTTGCTAATCATTGCATTGGTAAATATTCACCTGAGTGTTCAACCCAAAGTTGCAATCGTAATGGAACGACGAGCTTTCCATTTTTGCCCCCCAACGGTGGGCACTGTTTTTTTTTTTCTTTTTTTTATTTGCGCTGATGCTGTTACTGTTACTGCTGCGTTAAACGGGTGACCATGCAGTGGGGGTATCTTTTGGGCATTTCCTTCCAAAGAGAAGATGCGAAGCGCATTTTTTGCTAATCGCAAAGGGGAAGGGGAACGAATCAGGAGAAAGCGAAACCTCGAATTGGTTTTCTCATCTTCTTTTTGGTCATTGCTATACTGGGGAGGGGCGAGTACCTGAACGTGCCAGCCACAATGCTGACGCTGCGCGGCGCTCGCATCTTATCATCCTCACAGTTTATTTTTCTTTTTGGAAGGTACAAGCACAAGGATGTGGCGTGGTACACATATGCACATTTAATGCCTCCCGATCAGAGAAACTTTAAACTTTTGTAGGGGTAAAAAACATGCCTACTATATAGCGTACAAAATGAATACGCGGATTTTTTTTTTTTTTTTTTTTCCTCCCCATTTTTCGGCTTTATAACTATTTGCGTGTGGTTGTAAGGGCGCCATCGTTTGTTGGCGATTTGAAAGCCTTTTTTTTTTTTTTATCGCTTCGCAATTTGCGTTGATATATTCAGCGCAGCGCCGCTAGCGCAAAAAGTACAAACATGCGCAAATATATATATAATACATACATCGTGCATGTATACAATATGTGCTTCTTCGCGTGCCCACTTGCGTAACCCGCTTCACCATTTAAGCAATTTTTTTTTCCCCATCGCATGCTAGCATCACAAAAACGCTCATTTTTTTTTCACCGTTTTGATATGTTAAGAGTAAAAAATCGCATTGCAAGGGAACGAACGCAGAATGGTTTTTAAAAAAGGAATGTTTAAAAACAATTGCATAGTCGCGTAATTCAGAGAGTGAAAAGGAAGAGCCGGCTTTGCTTGCGTTTGCTAGAATAAAATTCGCTTCGTTCCTTTAGTCAGTGGCCAAGCGGAGACCCCACCTCGGCGTAGTACATACGTAAGTGAGTATACGTGCGCGTATGTATACCAGCCTATAGGCGCGCTCATACACCCCTTTGTGTGCGCAACTGCCGTGGTGCTCTGTTTTGTTCGCTCCTCTCGAGCACATTCTTCCCAAATGGGACATCGTGATGCATTGTGATGCTCCCTTTTCGTAACCTGCTACATACACATACGCGTGTGAATATTTTTTCACCTTTACAGCCCTTTGCTACCCCTCCCCACCCCTGTGTATAAGCCAACTTTCGTTTGTAAAATGATAGGCACGATCTTATCAATCCTCCTGACGATATTAAAATTGTGCTTTGCCACCTCACCGATAATAGGTATTGTCTTGATATTCGTGCTCAACAAAAATAACGTCCCCGATGATAAGAAGAAGAAGCCAGACTTTTATTTCGAGGTAGATTGATCGAGTGCGTCGTAAATGGACCAATGGCACGGCTGCGGAGCAGGGGTGAGGCAGAAGGAAGAAGGAATAAAGAAATGAAACCGGTGACGAAAGCGGATTAACTGATCACCCACTCGCACACGTGGCACAGCTTTTTTTTTTTTTTTTTTCCTTGCCTGGTCAGGTGAAATTGAAAAAAAAAAAAAAAAAAATATTACAAAATGGCTAGCAAACAGTGAGCACCACAAAATAACCGCCAAACAATGGAACACAGTAAATTTCCCCTAAAGCGGTGGTATGCCTGTTTTAATTTCCTCAATGCGGGCATCCCGAAGTACGATGGAGACCAGAAGAAAGCAAAATGAACGGGAAGGTAACCCCAGAGCAAGTCTGTTACGTTATATAGGGAAGGTATGACCAGAAGGGATGATGTAGGCCATACAAATGCAGCGCGTTCCTTACGCTTAGCATTTTTTGCATTTTACTAGACTGTGCCCCAAATGAAGAACAAAATAACCTCCCACAGAATGCTACCATATTGAAGTCTTACGTAAAGGGGTAAGAGCAACCCCCCGTCCTGTCGCTAACCCTTGTGCTGTTTGTTCTTTTCCCCCTTAAACCCTGCAAACATAATGTGTGCGTTTTTTTTTTCTTTTTTTTCCCCCTCCATACCGAACTGTTTTTAATTTTTTAAGTGACCACCAGGAATTTTTCCCCCCTCACTGCTGGTGAAGCGTTTAAGGTTTTCGTAAACACCTTCGTATGTATGGTTTCTTGGGGGGGGCGTCCTTATAACCGTACCCATGCGCACACGCATGCTTAACTGTTACACAATTTGAGTCTTTGTTTATGTACCTCCATGAGGTTATGCACATATGTAGAAGTGTAGTTCATGTCCATACTGTTTTTTTTTTTTTCCTATTTTTGCTCATTTTCGTGCCCCCTTGCGCGTTTTTTTTTTTTCCATTTTTGAATTGGCCGTTCATAAATAATAACCCCCGGGCAGGTGAAACATCCCCAGGAAAGGTAGCCCCCTCTTTGATTCTCTACGTATACATAATTAAGAAAAACGTTTGTCGTACTTTGGCAAAAAATCCGAGTGTGGATGCTCCATTCGGATGTGCGTGTGCTCATGTTTGGTCCTAAGCGAACGCAATCGAGGTGGAATTATTTCGTTGGAGGAAAGGCCCTCACCCGCTCGATAAGTGCATCCGGACGATTCCTCATCGCGCAAGGTGGGAAATAAAAAATGGAGAATGCTGAGCGGTAAAGAAGTGAAGAATGAAAGGCGAAAAATTAAAAGGGGCATACTCCTTTTTGGAGCGGCTTCGGCAAACCCATAGAGACGGAGAGTTTCCAGTGGCGAGGGACACTGACGCGAATGCCCTCTGCACACGTTTCTTGTTACCCTTCGGAAAAAAAAAAAAAAAAAAAAGGGCAATGAGGTACACATAAGCAGGCGAATTGCCCTTTTGCCGTCTCGCGACGCCATTTGGCCATCTCGCCATTTCTAATTTAAGATAAACTTCTTCTCGAAAACAGAATGATGTCCACGAAAATGTGAGCGAGCAGCGCAGAGGTGCTGCAGGGGGAGAGGTGCCTTTTTTTGTGAACGTTCCTCTGGAGCGGCATAAGTAAGGTTAAGAAAAAAAACGTCTCCTTTTAATCACGCCTACGTTGCGCGAACATGCAAAAGAGTTGTTAATCCCCCCGGCGTAGTAACACGGGAGTAGACAGAAAAGAAACGGTACATCGAACCGGCAACAGAGGGGCGGCAGCGATAGCGGTGGTGATAGAGCAGCAATAGTAGCGGTAACCATTCAAATACGAGAAACGTCCTTGCTGGGCGCCCTACCAAATGAACGACTGCTCGAGCGTGCGTAAAGACAGCGCTGTTTGGGGAGCCCCCGACGGAGGCGCCAGTGGCAGTACGAAGAGCAACGTTACCGCGATGTCCACTGCTGGAGATAAGAACAAGCTGACCAGTGGCAGGCGCAGCGAGCACGGGGAGTGCATCAGCAGGGAAGAAGCACAAAGGGAGGAAGACCAGTTAGGCGGTGCCAACAAGGGAGGTGAAAACTGTGCAGAGGGGGTGAGCAATGAAGGTGAAGCTACTCAGAAGGACCAACATGCAGAGGGGATGAGCGGTAAAGGTGAAGTCACTCAGGACCCCAATGCAGATGGAATGAACGATAAAGGTGCACCCCCGCAGGACCCCACTGCAGACGCGGAAAACCTGCACAGGACCCACATCGACGCACTGCGGAAGCTGAAGTCAAACCCCGAAATAGTAATAAATCCCTTGCGGGCAGCATAGGCATCTGGAGGAGTTACGCGCGAGGCGGCGCGGGAGGGGGAAGCTGCCCCGAAACGAAAGAAATAGCATGTAGCCAAAGTTAAGTTGCATTTCGATGAGCTCACCTACGCCACGTAAAAACGATCACAGCGCAGTGTAGCAACGGGAGGGATGGTCTAACCCGCCGCTTCCCTTCCTTTCTTTTCCCTTCCTTTCTCGTTTGTCCGGGCGTAGAATCTAAAGAGAGGCGAAGAAATAGTCAAGAACGCCTGCGTGTTCGTTTCGGACGATCTGACGCTAAAGAGGAAAAATGAAGCCCCGGCGGAGGAGTTCATAAGGCGACTCTCCATGAACGCCTTCCATTTGTACTTCCCCCCGTACGCCTCCTGCTACAACCAGATCTCAATGGTACCAGTGAAATAGGCACGTCCAAAGGGGGGAAGCTGTTCCATTCGCTCAGTTGATAGTGATGATGGGGTTGCTCTCCCCCCGTGCGTGAGCACACCCATGCAACTTGCGCAACTGCGAAGGGTGCGGAGAGAGGGCTCATTTCCTCCCCCCATACACACACACAAACACACACCCCAACTTCTCCCCATTCGAGGCCCTGCTTTACCTCAGCGGAGACGTAGGCGACATCCTCATTGGGCTGAAATACCTGATAGAGAACCTTAACGAAGTGAACTTCTTAGTGTTGAGCTTCATTTCGAAGCTGAAGAGGAAAAAAAAAGTGAAGAGCAACCAGGTGGTCCTGCACCTCATCGAGTTCCTCCTGAACAAGCTTTGCGAAGAAAACTTAAATTATAAATACGGGCGGGAGCACATGCTAGACTTTCACGACAGCCTCATGCATAGCAAGCGGACGTTCTTCGAGTCAGGTGATGGGGGAGCGGCATAGCGGCACGATAGCGGCATGATAGCGGCATGATAGCGGCACAACAGCGGCATGCACACATACACACACACGTCAGTTTATACGTGTGTGCTCCCCCCCGGCGCTGCAGGCCTCGTGAAGGACGCGGTTGACGTGAAGGACCTCCGGCTAATCTACCTCTACAGGCACGGCGTTCGGATGAAGAGCGAGAGCAGCTTCGTGAAGGAGGTGCCCCACCCGAGCAGTGACTCGCCCGCCGAGGTGGGGAAGCCCTCCCAAGAAGGCCAGCCAAACAGCGAAGTGAACAAAAGAAACTTTGTCATTACGAATAGCGGACATGAGTTAAATGTAAAATGTAAAAAAAAAAAAAAAAAAAAAAAACTGGTGGGAGAAATCCCCATCCCGAATGTACACCTAGGGTTACACTCATGCTTTAGAGAAAAATCCATCTACGATGTTGGGAGTTGCCATTTATTTTTTATGAAAAGAAAAATGTGTAAGTACATTTCCAAGTGTGTTGGGAGGTACATGAAGGGTCGGAACAGGTGCAGAAAGGGGGACACCGACATTTGCACCTGCCTCTCCAGCATCATTGTGAGCGTGTTCAGCGATGCTAAACTTCGGTAGGGCTTCCCATCACAGTGCTCGCGTTTGCAGTAGCAGCGAGAGGAGGTGTACACTCCCCCAAACACACACCTGCTCTCGCTGCTACTGCTATATGCAGAAAGTGCGTGTGTGTCTGGTTGGCACTTCTCCGTCTGGGAGATATCACCACCCCCCTCCTCGATGACGCCTCCACACAGGGAAAAGGTTAACATCGCCAAGAAGGAAGTCAAGAGTGTAAAAAACGCGTTGGTAAAAATTAAAAGGATAGAAAATTTGGTGGAGAGGATGATTCAGTACGACCCTGAAAATGTGATTTGCACGGGGGGGGAGACCCTCCCGGAGAGGGCCAGCCAAGACGCACACAAGAGTAGCGCACACAAGCGTAACACACACGAATGTAGCACACACAAGCGTAACACACACGAATATAGCGCACACAAATGTGACTCACACAAGCGTAGCGCAGAGGGGGAGCGCGACAGACGCCAAGTGAAAAGGAAGCGCTCTCAAGTGGAGGAGGAACCCCCCCAGGTGATCAGCGACGGAGTGGCCACTTCAAACTGTTGCGACGCTCGTGAGAGGACGTTCTCCGAAATGTTCTCCTCAGAAAATAGGAAAAAAAAAAAAAAAAAAAAAAGTCACGCGGGTGGAGCTGCGGACGCGGTTGGCGCGACGGGCGAAGAAGACCCCCATGCAGAAGCCGACCAAAGTGACCAAAGCGACGAAAGCGAGGAAAGCATAAAAACGCACTACTACGAAAACTACGACTTCAATTTTGTGTTCCTGGGAAGTGTGAGGAAGGGGTCCGACCGGCACAGGGCTTTGCTGTTTAAGGTGGGCAGAGGGGTGTCCCCTTTTGGGGAGTCGCTCCACTGGCGAGTGTAAAGACAACATGGGGTGAAGGGAGATGAAACCATACGCTCCCTCGTCATAGTGTCAACACGTGTGACCATTCGGTTGGCTCTCCCCAGCACCGCCAACCACACGTAGATATAAAAAAAAACCCACGAAAACACCTCTAATCTGGACCGCTGTGCCATTCTTTGCAACGCGACTCCCTTCCCCCGGACCTCCTGCAGCTTCTTTGCGACTCGGTAGACATCCCCTGCAGGTTTGTCCGCTACGTGAAGGATCACAAAGTCAAGTACTTTAACCTCGTCTTGGTTCCTTCCCTTCCAGGTTCCTCCTCCACAAGTGCATCATTAATGGGTTGTGCAGCGGCATTTGGTGTAGAGCGACCACCAAGGGGTGACCACCATAGGGTGATTAGCTCAGCGTGTGCATCTCCTCCTCGTCGCGCGTGGAACCACTCCCCTAATTTGTTCATTTCTTTTTCGCCCCCCGAAGAGCAAAACACCCCCGAATGCATTATCCCCATCTTCTGGGAGGAGAAGACCAAAACGAGGACCAACTCAAGTGCGCAGTCGAAGATAACCATTTCGAGCTTCACCAACAATGTGAAAATGACCCTTGGGCTCATTGACCGTTTTTTTTTGAAGTGAGTCTTCGCAGGGGTTCTGCCGATGGGGGGAGCGTCGCCACGCGGAAACGCACGAAAACACTCTCTCTATCGCCACCTCTCACCACTTCTCACCCCCTCACCGCTTCTCACCCCCTCACCACTTCTCACCCCCTCACCACTTCTCACCCCCTCACCACTTCTCACCCCCTCACCACTTCTCACCCCCTCACCACTTCTTACCCTCTCACCCCCCGCAGAATATGGGAGGGGAACAACGAAGTCGTAAACCTCGACGAGCACTTCACCTTTGAGAAGAAGTTGGGAGTGGGGGGGTTTGGCGAAGTGTGGGAGGTGTCCCTCAAGGAGGCTGGAGAAGCTCAGAGCTCGTTTTTCTTTCCCACCATAAAAGACACAAGGCACTTCGCGCTGAAGATTATGGACATGAAGTAGGGCGTTGATGTGGCGTTTGAGCGGGGGCGTTACGTTACTATACTTTGCGTCACTTCAATTTATGTTGCTTTATTTTGCGTCACTTCAATTTACCTCAATTTATCTTGCTTTTTTTTTTTTTTTTTTTTTTTTTCCCCCACTTTAGCGAATTCAACCTGAACGAGTCCGTAATTCTGCGGGAGAAGGCGCACACCAACGTCGTGAAGATTTACTGCGCCTTCAAGGGTTAGAGATTCTTCGTTTTTTGCCTCTGGCGGGAATACCTGCGTGTTGGGTCTGCTGCGAAAGGGGGTATTTTCCCTTGTGATGGCGTCAGTGGAGTCGCTTAAGGGGATGGCGCTTGTAGCGTTATTTTGTCACTCCATTATTTGGCTATTCCTTATTTTTTTGTTTTTATTTTTCTTTCCGCACACACTGCAGGCTACCAACTGCTGCTGAACAGGCAGCGCCAGGAGGAGAAGAAGGAGTCCCTCTGCTTCCTGCTGCAGCTGGCCGACACATCGCTGGGTAGGGTTGCTCCGCTGTGCTGGTGAAGAGGGTCCACGCGTGGTGAAGTAGGCCATCGCGCTGATGTATAAATGAGCAAAGATGGTCACGGGTGTCACGTCGACCCTTCCGTTCCACGTCACGTCGACCCTTCCCCTTCTCGTCACTTCAACCCCTCCCCTTCCGCGCTTCTTCACTCTCTGAACAGAAAAGGTCTTCTGCGACCAGGGGGCGACGTACAACTTGAATTTCGTGCGACTCACCCTGTTGGAGATAGCCAAGTAGGTTTAAATGTTCCAAAAAAAAAAAAAAAATAAATAAAGAGAAAAAAAGAGAAAAAAAGAGAAATTTTTTTAAAATAACACTCCAGATGTGCAGCTGGGCTCTTTTCATCAGAGCATAATTTATTGGGAAGTTGCGCCGATGGGTTTCTTCGCTGAGTACCCGCTCGTGTCAACCGCACAGGCATGCTCATCTCCCCGCGTGAACCCCAAACCTGCAGCGTGATGTCCTTCATTCACAAGCCAAATGCCAAACAAGAATTTTACATATATCGGGATTTGAAGCCGGACAATGTGTTGATAAAGGTGAGGGGGGGAAGGAGACACGTGGCTTCCACGGTGGGCACGGTCGGCACGGTCGGCGATTTGCCCAGCGGATTGTCCGTGCCCTGCCCGGAAGCTTCTCCACCCTGGAGCAGGTGCTGTCTAGTGGCCATAACCTACTTGGGAGTGTTGGGAGTGGCTTTCTAGAAGTGCATCTTAGATAGATACCCCTTAAAAAGGGGGCCCTATATAAACGGCCCTACCGCATATCTGCTTTCCCTACACAGGAGAAGAAGATCCTACTGACGGATTTCAACCTGTCTAGGAAGGTCGACGAAGACTTCGAGTACCTGATGAGCCAGTGCTGCGGCACGAAGGGGCACTTGGCACCTGAGCAGAAAAGCGTGGCTTACAACAGGACGGTTGACATTTGGGCCTTTGCAGTTATAGTGTCCAAATTTTTAAAGCACAAAAATTTTCACTATTTTTCGCATGGGGGGTACAAGGTGGATTTGAAGCATTTCGAGGTTCAGGTGAGAGCTGCTCGGGTGTGCTGGCAGTGGTCTCGGGGGGTCGGCAGAAGGGGCCCCCCCAACATGGTCGCGGCGCGTCATTCTGCCACTACGCTGCTTTATCGCGTTGTCGACTTGTCATTTTTGCCGCTTTTCCGCCTTTTTTTTCCCTTTTATTTACCCTCTTTTTTCCCCCTTTTATTTACCCTCTTTTTTCCCCCTTTTATTTCCCTCTTTTTTCCCCCTTTTATTTCCCCTCTTTTTCCCCTTTTATTTCCCTCTTTTTTCCCCCTTTTATTTCCCTCTTTTTTCCCCCTTTTATTTCCCCTCTTTTTCCCCTTCCCCCCTGCGGCAGGACAAATTCCTGATAAACCTGCTGCTCTCCTGCATCGACGAGAACCCCTTCATGCGGCCCACCTTCGGCGAGATTTCCCGGTACGTTCGTCGAAGGGGGGAGAAACGGACCGGTTTAAGTGGCCAGCTTAAGTGGTCAGCTTAAATGACCCTCCCAAGTGACCGGCGCATCACTTTTTCCCCCCCCGTAGGATGCTTATTAACGAAATTGTGAGGAACGAACTGGAGAGGTACGGGCGGGCCACCCTCTTGAAGACAGCTTGGGAGAAGTAGCTCCACCGGAGCGTCCCCTTGGGAAAGACATCCCAAAAGTGCATACCCACGAGTGCATCCCCACGACTGCATACGCATGGAAGCGTGCCGTGTGAGCGTGCCGCTCTGCACACACATAAGCAACGCTTTAAAAACATCCAAGAGTGGTTTTCGTTCGAAAAAAAAGTGGCCCATCTGGGGGCGAAGCGGCTGGCATAGGCAGCACCGCCCTGCTGCAGCTGTGCCAAGTGCACTTGCGCCAAGGTAGGGTGAAAAGGGGAGAGATGAAAAAGGGGAGCCATGAAAAGGGGAAGCCATGAAAAGGGGAAGCAATGAAAAGGGGAAGCCATGAAAAGGGGAAGCAATGAAAAGGGGAAGCCATGAAAAGGGGAAGCAATGAAAAGGGAAGCTATAATAGAACGCGCAAGAGGCGGGAAACCGCTTAGCGCACAAGCTGGTGCGCAGCCGGGCATGAGCAGCGGCATAGACACTACCGCGCTGCAACACTACCGCACTACCGCACTACCACACTGCCACCCTACCGCGCACCCACACTACGACTGCGTGAGGAAGAACATGGCCACCGTGGCGAGGAGCGAAATGAGGCCGAAGGCCGAGCTCAGGCAGCGCAGGGTGAACAAGCTGTAAAAGAGCCGCACGACAACGCTGCAGAGGAAGGTGTTGGCAATGCGCGTGGTATACAGGATGGACATGTTCAGGGGAAAGTGTAATTCGCCATACTTCTTCAGAGTGATGATGGGGATGGTGACTAGGCTCCCCCCGATGCAGAAGTAAAAAAGGGCGCACGCGAACGCGTACAAAATGTATATGTGTGCAATGGCTGGCAGGAGGAAGCACGCACAACATATGCATGCCCCAAGCAACGTTACAGTGATGTGCACCTGTAGCTTGTCATATATGGACCCCCATACCAAGCGGCCAGCGATGTTAGCCATGCTATTAATAAAGCTGCCATTCAGAGTGATGAATTTATCTTCCATGGAGGTGTACGTGATGCCAATGATTTTCCAATACATAATAACAAAATTGATATACGAATTGAACAGCACAACAGATAGCCATAGGAAAAAAAAAAAAACATCTTCTGTGCATTTCTTGTTATAATACTTTTGCACATTGTTATCTGAAAATATCGTTGTATTTATGTTTAACATGTTTAGGAAGAAAAGGATAAAGTTTTTCGTTTTTTTTTGTTTTTTTTTTTTATTTCCATTTGGAATGCCTTCCCCATCTTCTCCCTCTTCTCCCTCTTCATCATTCAACATTCCAGCCATTTTTTTTTTTTTTTTTTTTTTAAAAGATTTGGCTAGTCGGGACCCCAAGTTATCTCCTTCATTTGTTCCATCGTTTTGGTTTCCCTTCTGCTTCTCTGTGGTGATTCTCGTCTGTTCGTCATTCCTCTCCACATCAGTGAGGCTCCTTTCCTGTGTATCGACGTGTTTTCCACTCTTCCCTACGTCGTGATTGCCATTGTCGAGCTGCTTTTCACCCCCCCCATTTACGTCCATCCCCTTTACTTCCATCGTTGCGAAGAAACCACCGCACGTACCAAAAATTAAAAAAATTACAGACTGAATGAATAGCACTTGGGGAATTCTGCCGAGTACATGGGGATCTTCAAAGTAACGTTCCCTGGGTCCACCGCCTCCATCTGCGATGTTCTCCACTGGAAGAACGTTGTTCCTATTTATGAGCAGCGTTTGTAGAGGGCAATATAAGAAGGGGCTCAAGGATATGGCCGAGATGACAATACCGCTGACCAGCCCTCGGTTCTTTTTAAAATGCTTGTATGCACAGGAAAGCGGAATGGTGAAGCTGATGCCGTACCCCAGTCCGTACAGCACCCCCATGAACAGACACAGCATTAAATACGAATGAGCATACACTGATGATAAATAAAAGGAAACAAACGTTGTGAAACAGCACGTCAGGATGGTTGCCCTCTCTCCCAGTTTCTTCTGCACCACATTTCCAATCAGCATGGATACCCCCAGCATGATTACCGTCAGCTCGTATATGAAGGACACATCTCGGTAGGTTACATTCTGGCCCTTGTGTCTCAGGTAGGAGGTCAGGTAGATGTTAAGGTTGCCATACGAGTTGATGATTCCTGCGCGGGGGGGGAGGAGTTAACACATGCGCGTGAACAATCAGGTGTACACTTGCGGATGTGTGCAAATATAATCAGGTGAGGTACGCCTCTCCTTTCTTTTTTTTTTTTTTTCTTTCCTACACCTGGGGGGCAGGGAGAGCCCCCTAGGCTGCCCCTCCTTCACCCACCTATATTCAGGTTGTACAGAAACGCGCCGGTTAGCACAACGTAGGGGATCGCGCGCTGCGGCAGGATGGCCGTCATTTTATCCATCCGTCACTTGGTTGGTGAGAGGAAGAAAAGGAGGAGGTGGTGGCGGCGGTTTGGCAGTCCCGTCGGTCTTCTCTTCTTCTGGCGGTGGTGCGTGTAGGCGAATGAGCGAATACGTACGTGGGTGTACGCATGTGTGTGTACGTATCTGGCGGTGTGGCCCACAGGGCACGTGTGGAGGAGTGTCGTGTGCTGCTTCGCTTGCTGCTTCGTTTGCTGCTTCGTGCGCCGCGGGGGGTACCATTTTCCTGCCGCCGGTCACATGGTTCTTCTCAAGAGGCAGCGGCGTACACGGCCCGGCTGCTCCACCCTGCGTGGATGGAGACGAAATGCTGGGGCTTTCGTGAAAAAAAAAAAAGAAAGAAAGAAAAAGGCTAAGTGGTTGGTTACTCCCTGGGGATGCCTTACTCAGGGTGATTATGCCTCAACTGCACACACGCAAAAAAAAAAAAAAAAAAAATGCACTGATGTGATGCAGTATGTACCATATGATGTGCAAAACAGAACGTAACGTAACGAAGCGAAACGAAGCGAAATACAACTCCCCGCGTACGCTCACGTGCGACTATTCCGTTCTGCTCTTTTTTTTTTTTTTCCTCTACCTGTGAGCGTGCGTGCTTTCGACTCTTTGGAAACTCTCGCCCGCTCAGATTGGTGTCCTCTCCGGCGCTACGCTGGGCGGTTCTCCGTGCAGAGTTCCCCAGAAGGGTTCACTTCTTCCACGCGACGCACGCAGTGGGAGGAGTGTCACTCGGGCACACTAGAGGGGTGTACGCATTTGCTCTGCGCGAGTCGCTCGAAATACACATGTTGGATGGTACACATGAATGTGCTTCTCCTTTTTTTTTTTTTTTTTTTTTTTTGCGCGGCACATGTAAGGAGATTCCCACTGAGCAGTTTTCTTTTCCCGATTGGAGGAGCTCCCCAGCAGTCCCAACCGTCTCTTCCAAACGTTGCGAAAATTTTTGGTTGAACAGAACTTACCGAGGTTGAGGTTGCCTCATTTGTATCTGGCGACCAGCAGGAGGTACACTCGATCGTCCCTGTGCAGGCGTATTCGCGATTACTTTCACTACGTATGTGACGCAGAACTGTTTCAAAAGGGATTTTACCTCTTGGGGTGTGTGGGGGAAAGTACCCTCCGGGGAGGAATACCCCCCAAAGCGTAGTAGGATTACCCTGTGGGATTCGCTTACAAGTTGCTACTTCTCACAAATTACTCAGTTGGCCATTACGTGGGATGCTTCCAGCAGCGGTGACTATCCCCGTTGGTCGTGCAACTTTCGTTGTGCTTGTCCCTTCGTGGGGGAATACAAACAAAATAAAGGCCCCTTAAAAAGGAGGGCCTAAGAAGGGGGGGTTAAGAAGGGGGCCTCATTGGAAGAAGCCCCTTGGGCTATTACCCAAACGTATGACCGAGCACACCTGCAGGGAATACACACCCTGTCACCACCCCTGTTTGATTCTCCTCCGAAGGGATGCTGGGTAAAACTTCCAGCGAGCCAAGGGTTGTCCTCTCCCCCCTCTCTCCTACCACGAAGGGCACATATAAACTGAGGCAAAAAATACCATTTTAATAAAATCGCCTCGAACATGGCAGGGGTGCAAAGATGGGCTACGTCTCTGTGAGCCACATTTGGGGTTCCACCGTTCATTTTGGACAGCCCCCCAGATGTTCCTGGCCAATTTTGGTACCTTTTTTTTTTTTTAATTTTAAAGGAAAGATACTACAAAAAAGTTTTCCCATAAATGGATGCAAAAAAAAAAAAACTTAAGTGGAGAATGGATGGGCACCCTTCGGGGGGGGAAGCTTAAACATTCTGCTTCTCAACGAACCGTTAATCGTCACATGACACTTCGGCAGAGGTGACGTTAATCCTCAGAAGGAATTCTACACGTAGCATATTTGGTTTAATAGCCTCCAGTGTGGCGGCTGCCCTGGGGTTGTATCCCTTTCCTCCACCCCACCCCCTGAGGGTTCTCCCCCTTGGGTAAATTGGGACGATCTATCGTACTCACATGGAATGCGAACAGGCGGTGGAACTCCCCTTTGCGCAAAAAGGCCCCGCACCGTGTCTGTTTTTCTTCCCTATCGGGGCTCCCACAAACTGCTGCAGCGCCTCGACTTGGCCCTTTCTTCTACACCCCAGTTGGCGAAAAAAAAGGGGAGCGGCCTCTCCTCAGTTACGCCCTTTTTCAACCGCGGCTTTCACCTTCATTCACTTCTCAAAGTGTTACATTTTGCTTCACACCTGAGTAGCTGTCCCTTCTGCAGGTACGCCAGTCTCTACGGTGTGCTACCCCCTGGGAATATCTTCTACGCAGTACAAAAAAAAAAAAAAAAAAAAAAGGAAACTTAAATGGAGAATGGATAGGGACCCTTCTGAGGGGGAAAACCAATCAGGTGATACGTATCCTTGTTCTGAGCTTCGACCGGACAGTCGTCCAACTGGTTATATCCTTCCAGGTGCGTATAACAATCATTTGAGATACCTCGTTGACCGATGATATGGCTGCTTTCCCTGGGAAGTAACTCCCGCTCGATAAGCTCCTTCATCTGAGCCAACGGCTCATATCCATTCCGCCTGCATGCACTTAACCCAGTTGGTACCCTCTTTCTCCTCCCCAAGGGGTGTTCTTCACCAGAGCCCAAGGAAGGAGGGGACCTCTCCAAAAGGGCGTCTACAAAGGGCCACCTCCCACTGTTACATCGGCAGGACCAAAAGTCGGGCGCGAGAAAGGCGCCCCTTTCGTCATTCCTCCGAGAGGAGGCAAATCTGATTTGAGGAGACTCCTGCTTGTACATTCGCTCGTCCGTTCGTCCGTTCGCTCACTCGTTCACCGTGTGCTTCAGTAGGGCCCGGCGATCTGCAAACCGGGGGAGGGGAAGCGGGAGGTACGCAGAGTGGGAGTAACGCGGGGAAAGCAGTTAAACTATAAACTAGACGCGCTTGCCGCGAAACGCGCCACGCTTCTCTCTTACAGTGGGAGGGCCAGCGAAAGGTCGGGTTGGGGAGGAACTCGTCGCCCAGGAAGGTGTACGAAATGAAGTGGGCCGCGACGCCCTTGAGGGGGGGCTGCTCGAAGGCGCCCACCTGCATGTTCAGCTCGGAGAGAGTCACGTTCGTCACGAAGCAGGAGTTCCACCTCTGCACCAGGTTGACGCAAAAGGCGTAGTAGCTTTCCAGGGGGTGAATAATTAAACATCCCAAAATGTGAAGGTGCTGAAAGAACAGCAAGTCATCCCCCGAGAGGATAAAGTCAGCGCCTTCATTACTGCTATGCACCTGCAGGTGGTAGTAACCCCTGTTGGCGGTCTTCCCAGAT
The DNA here is from genome assembly GCF_000002415.2 of Plasmodium vivax. Classification (NCBI taxonomy): domain Eukaryota; phylum Apicomplexa; class Aconoidasida; order Haemosporida; family Plasmodiidae; genus Plasmodium; species Plasmodium vivax. Next base: position 1,020,233 of record NC_009912.1, read on the forward strand.
GGAGCATCCCCCTCGTGCCTTACGTACTCTTGTGGAATGACCACCTTCACATCATACCGCTTAAACCTGTAGTAGTTAAGCACCACTTTTATGCGAAAGGGATCAAAATATTTTTTATAATTGTCTTGGTACCTCGTGCCGATGTTCTTCCCATCAAGGATTACCATCTTCGTCTGCAGCGATGAGCTTTCGCATTTTGCTCCCTCCTCTGTTAGCGCTGACCCGTTGTGCATATAGGGGGGCTGCACGTGGTTACTTCGAGACGGGCTGCTACCCCTCTTGCAGGATGCAAAGGTTGTTCTCTCCATATGGACTGCACCCCCCGGGGGGTTCACCATCGGTGCCTGCGTTTGGCCTTCCCCCTTGTGGGGGTCGTTCGCTTGGAAGGGCATCCCCCCCCACTTGGTCATTTCGTCTTCGGTGGGGTTTGCCGCGAATGGGGAGTTTGCCTCCGATGGGGAGTTTGCCGCGAATGGGGAGTTTGCCTCCGATGGGGAGTTTGCCGCGATTGGGAAGTTTGCCTCCGCTGGGCAGTTTGCCGCGAACGGGGAGCTCGCCTCGGATATGTCCTCCAAGCTGGCCCCCAAACTGGGAACCGAGTTGGCCTCGTCACTCCCCTTGGTCATCTCACTTGACGAATTCAACTCCCCACCCAGGACGTGCTTGCAACTGCCGTCGTTCTGTGCAACTCCGTGCGAAATGGACCCCAAAGCGTCGACCCTAACCTGATGGAAGCTCTCCAAAACGGCGTAGTTAAAATAATCGCTCTGGTTCATCTCCCCATTTGGGTGCACTTTGTAACTGCCGCTGCCGTCGCTCTTGTCCTGCGCTCCGTTTGGGTGGTCGCTCATCACGTTGCTCGTTTTGTTATCGTCGTCGCTGCGGCTCATGGTGCAGCTCATTTCGTTTTTGCAGAGTTCTGCTCCGATGGGCGAGGTGTGCTCTTGGCACCCCTTCCCCCGAGATGCACAGTCTTCCGTAAGTGGCACGTCTTCCGCATGCGGTACGTCTGCTGTAAGCGGTATGTCTGCCGTAAGCAGCACGTCTGTTATGCCCTCCGCACTGGGGCAACCCCCCTGGGGTACCTCCCCCCCAGCGTGCTCGGCCGAATACCCTTTGCAAACGCTACCGACGTGCACACTTCGATGGTCGTTCCCTTTTGACCCACCCTGGGTGAGAGACCTAAACCGCATGATTCGAACGCGGTCCGCCACCTCCTCCAGGTGCTCATCATTTGGGATGTCATCCACTGCCGCAATGTAGTGATCCCTTTGGGAGCATTCCCCCGGGTGGGCCATTCTGCGTGTGTTCGGTACGACCCCTTCAGAGCTGCCCCCACGGGAGCTGTTCCTTCCCTGGCTAGCATCCGCGTAAGGGGCCCTCTCACCTGTGTACCACTTCTCAACAATGGCATCCTCCCGCTCCGACGCCTGGGCGTTATTCCCACTGACGGCGGACAAATCGTACAGCTCGTGGTAGCAGTGCAGCCCCTTGCTGGCGTCGCCCCTCGGGTCTACCACCTCCCCGTTGATGCACACGCCGCTCGCCTTCACAAACAATGGGTTCTTCAGAAGGACTACATCTTCCTCATTGGAGTCTTCGAAATTGGTGAGGTGGCTAATCCTCCGGTGGGTGCCCTGCTCGCAGGGCAGTTGACTACACTGTTTGTCTCCTCGATTGGGGCCGCCTTCTTGGCAGGCCACGTTGGGCGGGCCGCTCCACTGTGAGGAAGATGCCCGGCACCCCCTCTCAACAGAAGGGGCTCCTCCTCCCCCCTCCAAGCTGCTAAACTGTAAGCCACTCAAAAAGGGATAGATGCAAAAATCTTCCCCCAGTTTGTAGCGTAGCAGTGAGTTATCATTCAGGGGCACCTCCTCCCTCACCTTTATGCCGATGAGTAAATCTTTGATGCTTTGTATTATGTCTTTGTTTTGAGCTAATTGGGGGTCATCACAGGGGTCCTCCACTGCTTGGCTGTAACTGCCCCGCTTCGCTGAATGCGGTTCACCTGTGCTTCTCCCCCAGGGAGGTCTCCTCGCGGCGGACGGGTGCAGAGTGGCCCTCTCACAGCGGGCGGGCCTCCTCCCGTAGACGCTCTTCCCCCGGTAGTCCTCATGGTACTGCTTCACGAGGTGGTCCCTCTCCCGGTTGTCCTCCTCAGTGCAAGTACCCACGTGCACCTCCCACACACTGGGCTCATTCCGAAACCAGTAAAGAGTGTATATAAAGACGGACAAGTAGCTGGGGAAGAAATTGGTGTAGAATTCTTCGCATGAGAGGAGCAGCTCGTGAATCAAAAGGAAAGAAAAATAAATCTGCTCGTGTTTGTACACATATTTAGAGACGTTTACACCCCCATAGAAGAAGAACCCCCCCTGGTTCGTGTGTCCCTGCTTCGTATGCCCCTGCTTCGTATGCCCCTGCTTCGCTAGCCCCTGCTTCGTTAGCCCCTGCTCCGCTAGCCCCTGCTCCGCTAGCCCCTGCTCCGCTAGCCCCTGCTCCGCTAGCCCCTGCTCCGCTAGCCCCTGCTTCTTTAACCCCTTCTCGTGCTGATTCGCTACAATGTGAATGACCAAACTTAGGAGCGTAAAAATGATGAAGATGATATTCTTGAGCATGAGGGTGTCTTCCCTCCGACTGTAGTACTGCAGCTTTATATACCTATTTGTGTAGTAAATAAATTTATTTTTTTTTTTTTCAAATTTGTTCATATTAATTTTGGAAAACAACAGCTTCACAATTTTGAAATAGCTCATGTAGAAATTAAAAATGGCTTCGTTCAAATCTTTCTCGGCTGGGTTTTCCTTGCTGGTTCTTTCTCCGCTGTTGGTACTTCCTTCCTTCTTTACCTCTGTGTGTTTTTTTGCAACTCGGGGGTTCATTCTGTCGTGGTGGCTGCCCCTTTGGTGGTGAGTAGCCTCCTTTGCTCCGTCTTCGCTGCCTTTCATGGAGGGCAGAAAGTGCCTCTCCTTGGTTTTGATGTAAAAGATGCCTCTCCCCAGTTTGCAGGACGTTTCGCCGCGGCAGGGCGTGCTCGTCGCGCTGTCGCATCTGCCCTGTCTGCCGCTTCCTCCACTTCCGCCGCTTCCATCTCTTCCGCCGATTCTGTTCCTCCCCGGTGAGCCCCCGCGCAGGCGCGCCAGCCGACTGGCCAGGCCCCGCCCCCCGCTGAGGACGCTCTCCATGAACATGACCACGGCGTCCCTGTTCGGAGCAGGCTTCACCGCTATCAACGAAAGGAAGTAGAAAAACAGGCACTTTATTGGGTTGCCCCCCGTGTACAGCAGGGTCAGCTGATTGAACAGGTGCCCGCTGTACCTGTAGTAACCCAGTGCCTTGTAATAATTCAAGCACGCCTTCTTTTCATTTTTCTTTTTGTTCTCCTCGAAGAAGTAGCACTTATATCTGTGCAGGTCGCCCAGGATTTTGAAAAGGTTGCTGACGCAGATTCGGGCGATTTCTAGGCGGCCGTGCAGAGTCTCCCCCTCGCCACGTGGGGAAGTGCCTCGGTCACCACGCTGGCCATCACTTTGGTCGCCACTTTGGCCATCACTTTGACCATCACTTTGGTCGCCACTTTGCTCACCACCTCGGGCGCTGTGCCTGGCGTAGAAAATGTCGATGGCGTTGTTCACGTGGGAGTCCTCCCCAAACGAAAGGTCCCTCAGATGCGCATCTCCGCTGTGCACATCACTCAGGGGCGCCTGTCCAAAGTAATCGTTTCGCCTACCCTCCACCTTGCTCAAGTGTAAAATATACTCGTCTTTTTTCTCTTCATATATTTTCAGTGCGGTTGATAAGAGGGCCTGGAAGTAGTCATACGCATCGTTGATGTTTATGCGAAGGGTAAGGAGGTACTTTACTAGCAGGGGCCCGTTGCCCTTTCCATTTTGTAGCTCTCGAACGTCTTTTCCTAACGTTTTTATGTTTTTATAAAAGCAGTACAGCCATATGCAGTTCAACAGCTGAATGGCTTTGGAGTTGCTGTGCCGTATGTATTCAAAGAGGATTTCTTCTTTTTTTTTTTTTTTTCTTCTTGGGCTAGTCATGCTGTTCACCGCAGCGCGCGCGTCTTTCAGCCTCATTATTGGTCTCTCTCGGGCGTAGCATTAGGCGGGTGCATGCAGATGTTTATGTGTTTGTGCGGTTGGGTAGCTGCGCGAGCACGTTTCAAGTGTGTGCCACTCAATGTATGTACTTATTCGTATGTATATATTTTTTGTAACGGTGTACTCTGCAACGGTTGTACCTCAGGGAGGAACAACTCCCGCGGGGAATGCACACGCGGAAAAGAGGATCCCGTTTTTAACTCCGTATGATTCTCACGTGGCGCTCATTTACCCCTCACGCGTATGTCTCGTTCGCACAACTGTCACGCGGGATGCGCTAAACTGGGACATACCCTACGCATTATTGCATCTTCTGGCAAGCCGGCTAAACGCCTTTTCTCTTTTTGTGGGACTCCCTCCTAAGGCAGGTGGAGCTTCCTACTGTTGAGCGAATAGGGGAAGGCCTCTACTCAGCGCGCATTACCGTTGTGTGCGATTCGACTTGCTCTCCTTTTTCTGCATTTGCTGCTCCGCGTGGGGTGACATTCTTTTGGTGCTCCTATATGTATAATATGTATGTGTGTATACACGTAATGTACGCGCACATGGACGTGTTCACCCCGACTAACCACGTGAGCTTCGAAAGGACACTCGGGAGGGTCGCTAATATGCAGGCTTTCGCTTCGTGCGGCGGCGGGTTCGCATCGTTAACGCGTTTACAGAGTCCACATTGCGCGATCGTTTTGTCCGCTTCGTAGCAGAGTGCCTAATGTGTCGCTCCTGCGGGGGGCACTGCTGCGAGCGCTACCGAGAAGGCTGCTGAAAAGGCTGCTGAAAAGGCTGCTGAAAAGGCTGCTGAAAAGGCTGCTGAAAAGGCTGCTGAAAAGGCTGCTGAAAAGGCTGATGAAAACGTTGCTGATAACGCTGCTTAAATCGCTGCTGAAAACGTTGCTGAAATCGTTGCTGAAATCGTTGCTGAAATCGCTGCTGATAACGCTGCTGGAACATTTTTTTTTTGTAACTGCCCCTTTGGAAATGCTATTCGCGCGATGGGTACACTCCCATGTGCACTGAAGAACTAAAAAGGATAAGGGGAAAAAAAAAAAAAAAAAAAAAAAATATCGCTCTTTAACCGAAGGGGAAGGAAAAAACGCAATACATTTTTTGGCGCTACATAGTGTAAATTTAAAGCAAGCGATACGTGTATATGTACGCACGTGTACTCGTGTACTCGTATTCACGTATTCTCATGTTCTCGTGTACTCGTATACTTGTGTACATATGTAATGTATAGAAAAATTTAATGCAAAAAAAAAAAAAAAAGTCTAAAATGGTATTAAAAAAAAAAAAAAAATCTCTTCGCAAAAGGCTTTGTACAATTATTCCTCCCACTATGTCTATAAATGCAATTCCTTATTTTTTCATTTTTTCCATCACACTTGCGAAATGTATGCATACGTACGTATGTATGTATATAGCATACGTGTGGAAATACTTTTTTTTTTTTTTTCCTTCCTCTAAGTATACATTTGTATATTAATAAAATGCATACAGTTTAATTTTTTTTTTTTTTTTTCAAACTAGCCCATGGCACACTGTGCGATGGCTAATTGTACAAAAAGTACGAATGGCCAAGAAGTTAAGCCAACTTTGTTTGCATCGCATTGCGTCGAACTACATGGCAGTACATCGCGCTACATCGCGTTACATAGCGTTACGTCTCGCTACATGGCGCTACATCGCTTTGCATGCCACTACGTCCCAATCTTTTCCGCAGGGGATGTGCGCGAAGTGGCCCGGTGGTCTTTATTTTCTCTCAAACGGGCTTTTTTGCCAGTGCCTTTAAACCCGCACCGCAAATAAACGGGTTGCACTTTTTTTGCGGGCGGCACAAATGAGGGCACGCTGGAATGTAGGTTTTGCCTACCACATGCACGTGTGCCTCTTTAAGTGATACATATACGCGCACGTGCGCATGTAGACATGTGCAAATTTTTCCCACTGCGCACGACAAAGCGGGGTTTTACGCAAAATGCTATTTATTTTTACATACCGCAAATGTATAGTGCAAAATATGCAAAAGTGTGGCTACAAAACGAAGGTAATGTTATCTCTACATGCAGTTCTGTTGTACGAGAATGGAGCAGGTTAACGTTCAGGTAGAGCCAATTTTGCAGATCTGCGTCGAAAGGGCGTAAAAAAAAAAAGAAAAAAAAAGCACATGTGCACAAAGGAAGGTAGCAGCATCCATGTGGACGGAAAGGCGTACGCCTACATGAAAATGTTAACGAGCATATATATATTTATGCACGCTTACGTGAACGTTTTCTCCCTCTGTCCGTGGGAAGTGAACCAATAAACGCATTATCAGAAATGCATTATCGCATGGCTATTCATAAAAAAGTACCCGTTTCGCCTGACCCGTTCATAAAAAAAAAAAAAAAATAAAAAGAAACACCCATTTCGTCTGACCTGTTCATAATTTTTTTTTCCGTAATGTATCTAGCTACCACCGTTCATACAACATCGAAATGGATTAAGCGCAACAGAAAAAGGTTTTTCGCTGATCGAGGGAGCGTATCGACTATTTTAAGCACGTTCATTCTTATGAGAGCGTCTACGCGAGAACGTATACGACTACAAATGCGCAATTTTCCACTTAGTTCCACCCTAAAATGGACCAACATAATGGCATACAAATTTTGCAATTTTTCAAACAGCCAAATGGCTGTTCTAGCTAAAAAAAAAAAAAAAAAAAAAAACGCAAATGTGTGTAAATGTGTGCACACACATACGACCAGTTTAATTGCAACCAGGAAAGGCGCCACAATTCCTTCTTCAAGAAAACAGTTCATTCTACATTTAAGAGGTGTAAAAGAATAAAGTGTCCTCCTCGAATTACACTCCCCCATTTTTGAGAAAGATTTGCTTTCGCGCTAGCGTAATCCTTTTGATGTGCTCCAAAAAAAAACTTAAGAGAGTCGTCCTTACTCGCGCTGTTAATCTTTACGTGGAAGACACGTCCACGCTGCAGCAGTTGCGATTTGTTCTGCTACGTCACGTTGTGATGTGCTACGTTACTCTGTGGTGTGCTTCTCCCTGACGATTTTTCTCAACGAGCTGAACGCTCCTTTTTGCTTTCTCCAAATTGTGTGCGCATTTTTTGGCTTTATTTTTCTCTTCATCTGAAAGTGTCGTCTTTTAAACTTCATACTTTGCAACTTCGAACCGTTTGTCCCTCTTTCGAAAGGGCGTTTCCCCTCGCAGGGACAACACCCAGGGGTGGCCGCGTTTACGAGGCGTCGTCTACCACTCGAGTGTCTCACGTGCATGCTGCTTCCCCGTTACGTTGAATACGTCTCGTCCCGTCTCGTCTCTTCCCAACGCTTCCATACCCACCGCTTCCCTTTTTTCTCACCCCTCGCCCCTTTAAAGATGGCGAAATCTACAGACTTTAAAAACTTATTTTTGCTGAATTCAATTCACTCGCTAATTTTCCTGATCTTTATGGAAATTTTTTTCTTCCTTTTGGATGGAATAAACACATTTGAGTTTATAAACATCCAGGAGAGGATATCTCAAATGATATGGTGCTCCTTCTTTGTCATGCAGATTGGAATCTTAAAAGTAGCTGAGGTGTTTTCCAAAAATGTAAATGGGAAACAGATTGTCAGTGTGCATTACCTGTTCATTATATACGTTTTTTTGTTTCCTCTTTCGTCTGCCCTTTTGCTTACGTCCGCCTTGTCCTGGTCGAAGACAGTTTATTTCATCTGTATTTTGAGCCTCTCTACATCTGTTAAAATAAGAGGCCTACTATTTATCTGCACCGTTACGTTAATCACCGGGTTCGTGCGCTTTTACACTAGCATGCCAACGTTCCCCATCGCGCTGTGTTTCACTCTCCTTCTGCTCGTTCATATTGTAGTATGTTTCATCGTCCACCTTGAGCTGTACACCGTAGCTAGCCAAATAGCTTACATTAAGAAGAGGCCGCTGCGTGCTTTGGACACCGTGGAGCCCTACTTCCAGGAGCTCGAGAAGAAGGCCATCTTAATAAGGAACAATTTGATATACTGCCAGCAGAATGATATCAGCGTGGATATACTAGGTATGGCGCGAAGGAGCAGAAAAAAAAGGGAGCGGCGCTGTTGAGCGGCACACGCGACTGTCACCACTTCGGGGGTAATCACCCCGCTGCGAGCCCCGCGTGACAGCTTCGTTACGTAGCCACGTAATCGCTTCGCCACTCCACCGCTTCACCACTTCACCGCTTAACCGCTCCCCCCCGCAGGGAACAACCTGTTCGAGTACGAGGTGAACGACGGAATCAAGAAGATCAAAACGATAGGCAAAAGCAAGGTAAGGCTGGACCCGCATGGCGACGAGCTGACCAGTGTGCAGTGCGAGGCCCCCCTCGACGTGAGCGACGTCAACTGCTCCAGCGTTAACTACTCCAGCGTTAACAACTTTGGCATCGGGGGAGGGAAGCAGAACCTGCGGGATGAAAGTGCTTCTTCTTTGTTCCAAGGGGGGGAGGCATTATCGGGTGGCCGCAAATCTAAGGATAAGACAAGGGTAGGCAAAAGGAAGGGCAAAATGAAGGGCAAAAGAACAGTACATCCTTCGGAGGAGTCCCCTCAGGGGAACACCCCAGGGGGAGAGCAAAGGGGGGTAGCTGATATTCAAAGACCAAATAGAACAAAAAGTGTAGGCAAAAATGATCACCTGGGAAGTGACTTACCCCAGGTGAAGCACCTCCCCTCGCGAAGACACCAAAGTGGACTCTCAAAAAGGAACCTATCAAATTTGAACAGCTCAAAAGGAAGAGCATTAGGAGAGAAATTGGACAGGACGCAGCCTCAATATTATGGAGAGACATACAAAAAGGAGATGGTCCAGAGGCACTTCAGCTTGCTTCGAAGTGGGCTGGGGAAATTTCATAGGAGAAGAAATATTATACTCTCTGAAGAATTGAAAAAAAAAATTACGTACATATATTTTGACCGAGAGGGAAAGGTTAAGCGGTCCCAAATTATTCCCCTGTATGTGCTGGAGAGACACAACTTGAGTGGCATCTCGAGTTACCTGAGGAGCGAGAACACGTCATCCCGAAATGGGCACCACTATAAGATGCGCGCCCTGCTGAAGGAATACCCGGGGCTGAAGATTGGCACCCCCACCCCCAGCAGCAACGGTAGCAGTAACCGCAGAAACCGCAGCAGCAGTGAGGGAGGCACACTTCGCATGTTCAACTCCGATGTGCTGGAATCAGAGGGGAAGAGGAACGTCTCTAATCATAGTCATGGCTTCTGCGCATCGGTGGGAGGGTCCAGCAAAAAGGGGGATCACAGTCAAGTGGCGGGCCGGGGCCGCAAGAGTGCCAGGCTGTTTTACCTCATCCCAGCAGTTAAGGCAGAGGGAGGTGGAGCGAAACGGAAGAAAGACCCAAATTTTGAGGCGAAGAAAAAGGTGAACCACCCTTCTCACCCCCAATCTGCTGACAGGAGCGATGGTGGAAGTACCACCCCTGTGAAGGACAAGTCCCTATTTCATGTAAACACATCGATGAGAAAAGACAGATGTGTCATCCAGCTGCAGGAGTCAAGTGATGGTAGCCTGTCTGCTTCGCACAACGCATTTTACATCGACGACGTGGTGGATGGCTCCTCCGGCACGGAGATGGGGACGCATAGCGGGGATGGCACTGCGAGGTGTGGAACATCTGATGAGAGCGTTCAAGAGGGATGGAGGAACGGGCGGGGTGATGCGGTCAACATGGAGGATGCGGGAGACGCAATCGGCGCGGTTTACCGGGTTAGAGCGACCGGGGGGGGATGCGGAGAGGCCCACCGCCCAGCCGAACGGCCAAACGGAGCGCACCAAATGGAGAAGAAAAAAAGCAACTGCTATTACGGGGCAAAACTATCACTGAAAAGGAGGAAGAAGAAAAAGGAAAGCCACCCCGAGGTGACATTTCGAAGGGAATTTCTCCTCCAATTTTATGATGTCATTTCGACGGATGGTGCGAGCGAACTGTACGGAGTGAATAAGCAGAGGTGTCACCATTGGAAGGGGCTTCTCCATTTTGTGAATCCGCTGGGGGGTCTTTTCAGGGTGGCAAAGTGGGGGGTTGCAAGGTGGGGAAGCGCAACGTGGGGAGGTGCCACATGGGGAGGTGCCACGTGGGGAAGAGGCGGGAAATACTGGGCGCAGTACAACGAGGCGTTTGCCGCCGCAGAGTGGAGACAGAACATTAGGGACAGCGAGCTGGAGTACATCCTAAAATATAAGAGCTTCACCAAGTGGTACGGATACTGGGTGAGGAGCGTGCTGTTCCGTCACTACAAGAGCACCCACCTGTTTGTCCTGCTTCTCTTATTGCTAAACGTGCTCACGGTGTTTCTTCAGATGGAGTTGTTTTCCCTGCTAGTCAGAGCCGACCATGGGGGGGTGAGCTCGCCTAACCCCTTTTACAGGGACAAGCCACCACTCATGAGGGCCAAGTTTACCCTAAGCAACACCATCGACGAGAGCATTTTTCGTCGATTCCTTTGGGTGAGGATACCCATGCAGGTTGCCTTAAATGTGCTGCTAATGTTGCCCTCCTTTGTGGTGAAGAGTTACAGACAGGTAAGTTGGCTGAACGTGTGCTCCACGCTGAACTGCCTCGTCAACATTTTCTTCGGGGCAGTGGACATTTCCTATTCACTCAACAGTAGGGTATATAACATGGAGGAGCTTTACCCTTTGCTAAATTACTATAACGTGTTTGACCTCTTTCTGGTTGGGAAGCTAACGATGAGCATCTTTCTAATCCCCTTTGTCACAAATTTTAATGATTCCAAGACGGGTGCTTTGGTTTGTCTCAGCTGCGTCTGCTACATTGCCACGTTTTACAGCGCCTTCAGTCCCTTTTCCTTCTCCATCAAGCTGATGTACATCACCAACTTTGTGCTCCTCATCGCGACGGCCGCGTCGACGGTGTATTATTCGGGGTACGCCTGTGCGGGGGCGGCGAAGGGGGGGCACGCAAGTGGATCTCCCGCATGGGGATTTTCTGTGCAGCGCCCCCATGATCGATGCCAACCTGATCGACGCCCACCCATCGGTCATATTCCCACACTGCACCCCCATATTGCACCCCCACACTGCGCCCCAACCGCACCCCCCTCAGGCTGATCGCCAAATCGCGCAAGATGCTCTTCGTCAAGTACGTGCTGCCCTACTTCATATACCTCACCTTCCTGAACACGGACCCGAGCATCCAGATGGAGATGAAGGAAAAGCGGCGGGCAGGCTAGCGCCCCCGCGCAAGCCGTGCGCGAAGGTTGCGCAGTAATGCGGCGTGTGCTTTGCAAAAAGGAGAAAAAAAGAAAAAAAGAGAAAATGGCACCCCGTAATGATTTCTCCCTCGCCAAGCCATTTTCTCACCTTGTGTGCCCCGCCATTTAGTATGATTGGCCTTTTTTTTTTTTTTTTTTTTTTTTTCTGCTTCCCCCCAGGGAGATCGCTTTCACAGAATTGAGAGCTCCCCTCTGGATGGTCCAGCCGCTCCCCGCCAGTGCTAAACGTGCTGTGCTGTGCTGCTCCACCCCCCTGTGCTTGTCCCCTGCTCGACTGGCCAACACCGTGCAAGTCGCACGATAGGCGTCCCCCCATTTGTGCCTCCCAACCGTCCACCCCCTCCAAACTGCTCACTCCGTGAGGGTTGCCGGAGAGAGGCCATTGATCTCAGTTCGCGCCCCCAAGTGAGGCCACCCTGTGTAAAACGTGAATTTTGCTGGGGATACACCAAAGCGCGCGTTACCCTCAAAGGGGTAGTCTCAAAACAGGCTCGAATAGGGGAGGAACAAGCCAGTTAGGTTATCTTCCTTTCCCTGAAGGATGGAGAAAGGGAGCAAGTTCGGTCTGAGCTGCTGCTCCATATCCTCCATCCCGCTGGACTACGAAGAGAACAAGAAGAAGGTCATCGAGAGTATAAGAAGATGCAAAGAGTTAAATTGCCAAGTGCGAGTGGGTGGTGAGTTGGAACTCTGTGGGGTGAGTTGCAAGGACAGCTTCAAAGAGGTGGAGGACATCCACGAAATTTGTTGGCACTGTTTAAGCGAGCTGCTGAAGGAGAAGTGCGCAGATGATGGCCCCCTGATGGGGAGCATCCTGTGCTTCGTCAGCATGCCCGTGTATTTTAAGAAGCAGCTGTACAGCTGCCAAGTGGTTATCTATAGGAACCAAATCATTTTGCTGTCTCCGAAGGAGTGCCTAAGTGATGAGGAGAGGAAGTATTTCTCCCCCTGGTCGGCATTGAAAGAGGGGGGATCAGCCGAGGGGATGAGCCCTCCCACCGGCCATTTGAAGCCCCTCCAGTTTGACAGCTCCAATGTTAAGGTCATCGGCAACACTCTGCAGACGTACGTTTTGCCGAAGTGTGTTCAGGAGGTGACCAATCAGAAGGAGACCTACATCGGGAGGGCACTCATACAGTTAGGAGACATACTCATTGGGCATCTCTTTTTGGATGAGTTGATCCACGTTGAGAGGGGGGTGCTGGTGGATGATCGGGTGGAGCATTTTAACCTTCACGGTTCAGCTCACTTGATGGGGGGTAGCAGCGATACGAGTGGTTTCTTTAGCGGTGACAGCGCCACTGGGGAGGTCCCCCCCTTTTTTGGGCAGGTCCCCTCCTTTTTTGAGCGCGATGCGGTAAAGCTGAGTTTGCGAGATGGGCTCACCTCTTTTGGGGATACCGCTGTGCTGCTGAACCAAGTGGATGTCCTCCTGGTGAGTGGCCACGTGACCAACGAGCTGCAGCTGTTTAAGAAGTACTTCATCCAGATGATGCATTTGACCAAGCAGTACCCCCACATGGTCCTCAGTTACAATGCCAACAGCGGGTGCGATAGCTATTTTTACAAATACGATGGGTTTTCTTTCATCAGCAAGAACAACCAAGTGCTGACTAAGAACGCCAGGTTTACCTTCGACGAGGTGCAGGTCGCGTCGGTGGGTGTTCCCCTAATGAGGGACCCCCCCCCGGAGAGGGGAGGCAAAACGAGCCTATCCATCGTCGAAGTGGAGAAATTGCAAAGGAGCGTGGAGGGTGAAACACATGCAGATGGGGGTCACGACGCGGACTGCATTCTTTCCTCCCATAAGGAACTGGAGCTGACTGTGAAATACTCGAAGGATGCCATTTGGAAGAACCTGCCACAGAACTTCAACTGGCAGATGTACACCGGGAACAACCCAGTGATGAGCTCTTTGATGAGGAAGTATCACCCGAGTGCGGAGGATTGGCAGTACCAGTTTGGCAGCCAGACGTGGGCACTCCACAATGTGTATGAGGAGCTGTGCTTTAATTGTGCGCTGTTTTTGTGGCACATTTTGCACCTGACCAATGCCAAGGGGTTTATGTTGGCCCTGTCGGGGGGCGTCGATTCGGGGTTCAGCGCCTGCATGGTTTATCTGCTCTCCATAATGGTCGAACTGGGGATGAAGGAGAGGGGGCAAGGCGCGGAAGGCGGTCACGTACAGCATAACCAGCATAAGCGGCACGACCGCCTAACCCACTTCAACAACGAGCAGTTCCGCCTAAAGCTGGAGCGGCTGCTGATTGATGCGCCCTGCCGGAAGGCCATCTGCAACAAGCTGCTGAACACGCTGTGCCTGCCCTCCAAGAACAGCAGCGAAAATACCAAGTCGTATGCGGAGCAGCTGAGTAGCGCCATAAATTCGTACCACACGGTGTACTGCATAGATGGGCTGTTTGCCTTTTTTAAAAGCGCGGGGAGGGACTTCCTAAAGGAGGAAATGAAGTTTAAATCGCAGGGAGGAAGTACATATGAGGATCTGTGCCTGCAGAATGTACAGTCGAGGTCAAGACTTCTAATGGCATACTTCTTCTCCCCCCTTATCTGCCAGCAGAGATATGCCCCCCTAAATCTGCACAATGAGTTTTTGCTCACCATAGCGACTGGCAATTTGGACGAAACGCTAACGGGGTACTACACCAAATATGATTGCTCATCTGGGGATATTAACCTAATTGGGAATGTTAGCAAAATATTAATTAAGGAGACCATGTGTTTGTTGGCCAACGACCCGTCCTACGACCTCTCTGTGTGTAACTCCATCAATCAGTTTCACCCCTCGGCGGAGTTAAAACCTCTGGAGAATAACCAGACGGATGAGGATGAGTTGAATTTGAAGTACCTAGAGATTAAGCTGCTAGCCATTTTGAAGAATCATTTTTTTTTGGGTCCCTCCTCCATGGTGCACTACTTGTCTAGGTACTTTTGGCCCGAGGCTTTAATGAGCAGAGCTTCTCTGGTGGACAAGGTGAGGACCTTCTTTTCTCGGGCCGTTCGGAACACTCACAAGGTGCTGGTCCTTCCGCCTTCGCTCGCGGGGGAGGCGTGCGGCCTGCACCTCTCCTCTTTGGTCAACTTCGCAAGGGTGAAGAAGCTACCGGGTGAAGAAGCTACCTGGTGAGGAAGCTCCCGGGTGAAGAAGCCCCCGGGTGAGGAGGCTCCCGGGGGAGGAAGCCCCAAGCGCCGCCCACCTCATAGGAAGTCCCGCTCGAAGAGCGCCACCTGGTTGCGGATGATGTCCTCCAAGTTGTCCTCCCGCTTGGCGCCGGCCTCGTTCAGGTAGCTGTCGAAGATGAGCTGGTCCTCGTCGCTCAGGTTCTGCGTCTCGTCGAAGTTGATGGACGTGTTTAGAATCTTCTGGCTGATTGCTCGCTGCTCGCGCGCGTCACTCACGCTGCGCACACCGCTGACCTTCCTGCGCGGCGCCGACTGGGCAGCTTTCGCCTCGCTGGTTACCTTCCCCCTCAGCAGTGTCCCCGTTTCGTGAAACGCGTTTTTCTCCCTGCGTGTGCCGCTGCGGGTCGACTGGCCCGCATTTCCAGTGTCCACTCTGGAGTGAACTTTTGCCTTGAGGGCACCTTGGCGACTCCCCTTCGATGTACTTGAAATCGATTCGACGCAGAGGTTGCCTTCCTTTTTGTTGGGGGCCCTCTGGGATTGCCTTGCGTCGCGGCGCTGGCTCGTCAGGGGCCCCTTTTTGGCGGCGCGGCTCGCCGGGTCTGGCCGCCCGAGCTTCGCCCCGCCGCGTGGCTCCGGGGTGGCAACGTTAGCGGGGGCTATGCCAGCGGTGGTCATGTTAGCGGTGGCCACACTAGGAGTGACCGTGGCTGTGACTGTGGTGGCCTTCCCCACCGAAGCTCCCCTGTGGCTTCTCCCCACTTGGCGGCCCCCCCAACTGCGCGGGCTGCCTCCCTGGGGAAGAAACACCGCCGCGTCGCCAGGGCTCCCCCCATTTGTGTCTTCCCAATCCGCGCCTCCCCCAGTTAGGTCCAACCTGGGCGAGCCCCCACGCAGATCCAAATTGACTGTGGCAAAATTATCACCCGAATGGAAATTTAAACTGTCGTTGCTGCAATCTGGGTGGCCCCTTATGTGAGTCCCCAGTTGGACGTCTCCACGCAGGTGGTCCTGATGGAGCGTCTCTTCCATTTTATGGCCACTGAGGGGAGTTGAAGTGGGCGTATCCTCCCCCTGGTGGAGCTGTTCTAAGGACATGTAATTGTTATATTCACTGTGAATTGACTTTGGCTCTTCGAAACATTCCTCCGCTTCGTAACGTTCCTCCGCTTCGTCACTTGTGTAGGCCGCCAGCTGTCTGGGCGACGGCGGCGCATGTGCGTGCGCGTGGTCGTTTTCGCGAAAGAGGGGCTCCATCAGGGGGTTGTCTCCCTGACGTTCCATCGTGCGATGCGCTCGACGAGGAGGTGCCTCCCCTCGTGATGGCGCTTCCTCCCTTGTTGACGTGGCTCCCTCCAGGTCCCCTTCACAACTGAACGCCCTAACCGACTGCACCATCTTTTTAATAGCGTTGAATGTCTCCAGCTTGGCCCTCTTCAGCCTCAGCATGTCTTGGTCCACCTGAGGGGCGCTTCTTAATTTTTTTATTTCCTCTGTGTAATCTGAGTCCCACAGGTGGTCGAGCTGGGTGGTACCCGCGGAGGAGGTACCGCTGGAGGGGGAGCTGCCATCGTGGGAGCCGCCATCTTGGGAGCTGTCATCTCGGAAGCTGCTTGCGTCGACTGGGCGGCACCCCCCCTCAGCAAATAGCCTAACTGTTAAGTTGGGGTAAAATTTCTTTTCTTGGAATTCCCCCCTGCGCTGAGGGGGAAGGTCCTCCAGGGGGTCCTCCCTGATGTTAAAGCTGCCTATAATGGGTGATAACAGTTCGTTCCTCTTCTTCAGCTCTTGGGCAAAGTACTCCAAGGTGCTCTCCCCTGTGGATGCTGATCCGTCTGTGGAGATAGTCACTCGATCGCTATCACTGTGGTTGTTGTGAGAGTAAAACTGGTTGTGGGTTCTGTTCCTTTTTTCCCACGAGGGGGGCTCTCCTTCGTGGTCAGCATAACAGTTGTCTCTCCAATTAGGGGGCCCTTTTTGTGGGCGACTCTTCCCTTTACGCCTCACCGAATGAGAGGAGAAACGGCCAAACTCGCATCCGCTCGAGTACCCATTTAGCAGACTGCTATAATCGTCGCTACTGGCAAGGTAACCTCCACGCAGCGTTTGGTTCGCTCCAAATTGATTCGATCTATGCGGCTCATTTAGGGCACTCCATTTGTGCAACTGCGTACGCTTGCTTCTTCCGTTAGGGAGGTGTCTACCTTTCTGTTGGGTCACTCTCCTGTTGTGCTTGCCCCATTCGGAGCACTGCCCACCAGAGGAAAAACCATCACTGTGGGGTAGGTCTACCGAGGGGTACTTCCCTTCACTGCTGTGCATGTGGGGGGGGCTACCCAGGTGATCATTATAGGGACCACCTGCATGGTTGTTATTCACATCGGACGAACTGTGCCCCCCCCGTTCCTTCATCCTTTTGGTCGTTTTAACAGTACTGCTTTGTTTTAATTTTGGGTGATCCTTTTTTCTGCTCCCCTGGTGAGAGGCGCATCGGAGTGATCCTTCCCCACGCGGGTTACACTCGTTAATGGTCTGTTCTTCGTTTGACTTTATGCGTCCCCCCTTAGGGAGAGAAGCGAGATTAGTGGTAATCGCGGTGTTAGCAGCGGTTGCGGTGGTAGCCTTGGTCGGCTTCTTAATTCCCCTGACCGCCTGTGCCGTGGCGGGGGCCGACTTGCGCGCCGGGGCGGCGCCGTTCCCCCCGGCCCTCATCCGTTGCAGCCTCTGCTGGTACTCGACCTTCACTTTGTCTAAATTTTTGGACTTGAGGCTGTTTCTCTTCTGCTCGAGCTCCTCTTTGGTGAGCTTAAATTTGTCCAAGTCGTTTTGGTAGCTGTTCCACTCGCTGGCGTGGTTGGCCTGGCTAGCCATTTTGGGATGACTTTTTTTTTTTTTTTTTATTAACAGGTGCATACTTTTTTTTTTCCTTCTCAGCAAAGGCATTAGCGGTTTGTTGAGCTTCTTCTTTAACATTTCGCTGTTCCACTGAATTGCCTTTTTTTTGATGGTCACTTTGCGCGGGTCTTTTTTCTTCTCCTCGACTGTACTGTTTTCGCTTTGGCGCTGTAATGCATTTTTCGCCTCCCCCTCGGACTTTTCGCCTTCCGCGCTTCGATCGTTTCGTTCGCTTCGTTCGCTTCGTTCGCTTCCCCCATGCTGCTTCTCCTTCTTCACCCTTTTGGCATTCTTTATGGCGTTTTCAAAAAAGTCTTCCACCAGGGAGTCGTAGCTGCTCCCGTCGTAGCTTCTCCCGTCGTAGCTGCCCCCGTCGTAGTTACCCCCGTCGTCCTTCTCCTTTTTTTCCACTCGAGCGAGAGTCCCATCAGGGGAATCGTCTGCCTCCTCGCCGTTAAGCAAAATGGGGGCCTCCAATTGGTAATCCGATGGGATGCTAAATAGTGGGTCTTCCCCTGGGTTGGCAGTTCGGCGCAAGGAGATTTCCCTCGATGGGTTCCCCCCCCTTCTAACTTTGTAGCCGCTTTCGTCGGACGGCGTCATTGTGATGGCACGTTTGGGAGTAGGCCCTTCACTTAAGGGGGGGAGAGGTGCGAAGAGCAAAGTTGAACCTACATGTGTACGCTCGCGTGTGTGCTTTCCACGTTGCGCTTCGAGAAAACTCACCGAACGAGGTCCCAACCGTTTGATGCGATTGGGGAAGAGGTGAAGAGTTTTCAAAAAATTACAAAAAAAAGGAGAGTTTCTTTTTTTTTTTTTTTTTTTCTTTTTTTTGGCCTCCCATATGTGCCTGTTTGGGAGAACAAAGGTGGAAGATGTGCACGCACAAAAAAAAAAAAAAAAAAAAAAAATACAAACGGGTATGCGCGGAGAGGTACCTCGGTAGGATGTCCACGCGAGCTAATTAATCTCCCCAATGGGTGTTAACGAGTCACGAACGGGTAGTTAAGACCCCGCTAGGGTAATCAAAAGGGGGGGAAAAAAAGAACGCCTATGTAAATGCCACACATGAGAGTGCCACGCATGGGAATGCCACAGGAGCGTTCTCCTATGGTCGCGTAAAGGTGAAGTTAACCCCTCGGGTGGTGGTGGGTTGTCTTTCTCCCGTCCCTCAAGGTGTTCTCTCCGGTAGGCGGGGTAGAGCAGCCATTCCGCTGGCCTCATCTCTGCCTTCTCACGAGGGGGTGGAGGTGCTTTTAATTTTGGGGTAACTGCAAATGTTTGCTTCTTCCAACAGTTTAGCTAGCCACCCGTTTGGACGCACTCACCAGCGCGTCACTTGTTGGGGCCCTGTTCCTTGTGCTCCCCGTGGAGCTTCTCACCCGTGTGTAGCTTCTTCCCCGTTTGGCTCTTGTCGCTCCTTTCCTCCTTATCCCCTTGCTCCCCTTTTGTCTTCATCTTTTTTTTTTTCTTCCCGATGAGGGGCTGCTCCACGTTTGCAATTTCGATCACGTCGGAGGGTTTGAATTGTGTGTTGCACGCTGTGCAGGCGTTTTCCTGTGGGGGGAAGGAGGGGTTAGAAGAAGGGGGAAGGGATGTGGCGAATGGGGGAAGTGTGTGTAGAAAAGAAGAGGTGAGAAGAAGGGGGAAGGGATGTGGCGACTGGGTGAAGTGTGTGTGTGGGGGGGAATAACGTCCATGTGAGTTGGCCTACCGGCCGCTTATACGGCTGCTCCCCCACCGCTCACCCACCGCTCACCACCCACCTTGGCGATGTTCGCGTGGCTGAAAACCTTCTTGGAAAACACGCAGCCGCAGGAGAAGAGGCACATGGCCCCAGAGGAGGGGTTAATAATTTCGTTCGAGATGGAGCAGACGAGCTTGTGCTCCTCATTCAACTTGTTTTTGCAGAGCACCAAGTCTTTGAGGGACCCGATGTGAGAAAACGCTTCGTAGTGGGGGTCCTCCAGTTTTCGCTTCTTCTTCTTTTTGCCTTGCCTGGCCAGAATGAGGCTCAGGATGTGCTCCGTGTTGTAGAGGTAGCCGCGGCGGCAGCAGAAGAAGGGCTCCTTCAGCGATTCCTGCGGGGGGGGGCGGTGATGGTAGCGGTGAGGATAGCGGTGATGGTAGCGGTGAGGATGGCAGTTGGAGTGGCTATGCGAATCCCAGGTGGGGGGTCCACTCCCTCCAGTAGCGGCTAAATAGGGAACGCCGCAAAATGGGTCAACCGCGCCGCTCCCCGTTCGCCGCTATCCTCCAGCCGGCCCACCTGCGAAATCGCGCAGTGAGTCATGTAATGCTCCTTCAGCTCCTTCTTGTTGCTCCTACACTGGTTCAGCGTCACGAGGGTGTTTTTGCCGTAGCCCAGGCTCCCCGTGCTTTCATTCAGCCTCTTGTGTTTCATTCGAACCAGGTCCACCCGCTGGGGCAAGCTGCCTCCGTCTCCCCCCATTTTGGATGCGCAGTCCTTCCAGCGGGGGTTCCAAAAAAGGGGCAAAAGATGTTATCCCTTTGGGGTTCCTCAACTTGGCGAGTTTTTCACGTGCGGGGGGAGCGTGAAAAAAAAAAAAAAAAAAAAAAGAGCAACAAAAAGAGCAACAAAAAGGATTACAGAAGGGATTACAAAAGGGGTAGCAAAAGGGGTAGCAAAAGGGGTAGCAAAAAGGACTATAAAAAGGAGTAACCGAACGGATTACAAACAGGAGTAGCCGGCGGGGCATGTCCTCTTCTCCCTGTCCGCGCAGTGCCCCCTGTATGCGTCCTTCCCCAGTGTGCTGCTTCGCACGCCGCTCGCCCGCTTCGAGACGCCCGTGCAGACGTGCCAAGTGGGCGAATAAAATGCATTTTGCGTAAATCAGTCGTACGGCTAAGCGTTTTGGCCTTTCACTTGGTCCACGTGCGGGTGTTGCGAAAACTGGGGTGACTCCATCTTCGCAAAAGTGGCCTTTTCGCTCTGCGCCGTTCAGCGTTATCGGCGGGATGAAGCACAGGAGGGAGATTTTGTTATTTTTTTTTTTATTTTTTTTTTATTTTTTTTTTATTTTTTTTTATTTTTCTTCACGAAGGGGCAACTCAACTGGAGCGAACTGCACACGCACGTCACTTTCATAAAGAAGCAAACGGGGGGGAGTACCCCTTGTGGTGAATTAAGCAAACGTGCGAGGGTACACGTATACGTATGCGCATACGCATAGGCATACACGCTTCTCCCCTCAGGTGAATACGTTTACGCCTGTACGCTGGCATCCCCCTCGTGCAGGTGGCCCGTCGAAGAATCAGACAAGCAAAGCGGCCATTTTTTTTTTTTTTTTTTTCTTTCACTCCCCCCAAATCTTGCAAACGTTGGAGACCTCCCCCTTTTCCTCCCCTGGGGCCACTTTTGGAGCATTGCAAAATGGGTGACATTTATTCAAAGAGGCACAAATACCTAAACAATGGTGAGGCGCATGAGAGGTGGCAGTCGATGGAGCTTCTCTCATGTGTGGATGTGATGAGGCCCTGCTGTTGATTGTTTTTCCTTCTATGTTGGGAGCAACCCGTTTGTCACACCTATCCCAAAGGGGAGTTCAAAAGGAAGGTTGTCTTTTCCCATTCTTTGCTTTCTCCTTTTTTGCTTTCCCATTCTTTGCTCTCCTTTTGTGCCCCCCTCCCCCATCGCAGGCGTCGTCATCTACGAGTGGGAGCAGAGCATCGACGAGATTAACATATTCATCAACATGAATTCCAAAGTGGTTAGCAAGAAGGACCTAGACATTGAGCTCAAGAGTAGGCGAATGCGAATTGGGTTGAAAGGAATGGAGAGTTTTTTGGAGGGGGAGCTGTCCGGCCTCATCGACGAGGGCTGCTCCTACTGGTTTATTGAAGATAAGAGTTTGCACATCCTTCTAACCAAAGTGAGGAAGGCAGAAACGTGGAGCAGCGTCTTTAAGGGGCACAAGTGCATCAATGCCGTTGATGAGGATAACACTCGGAAGCAAATTCTTTTGGAGCGCTTCCAGCACGAGTACCCCACGTTTGACTTTTCATCGGCTGCGTTCAACGGCCAGGTGCCCGACGCGCGCACCTTCATGGGCGGCCTCAAGTACTAGGGGTGGTCAGAGGCGCAACGGTTGGAGAGGAGCGCAGCGGTTGGAGAGAAGCACAACGTCTGAGGGGCACCCCCTGGGGAAAAGAAGCGCCCCTGCAGAAACTGCTTCACCACCGCAAAAACTGCTTCGCCAACCGCTTGAACCACCTCGCCCTAGGGAGCGCTCCCCGTCAACTTCCCCAGCAGAGCGCTCCTCCGCTCAAAGAGCGCCTTCGCCTGGGTGTCCTCCGCACTCTGCTTCGTAAGGGCAGTCCTTATGTTGTTGGCCTGCTGCAGCTTCAACGCCTTTCTACAGTGGGTGAAATTTAAAAAGCTATGCATGCACGTGCCCTCTCTTTCTTGCTCCGTTAACTGGTAATTGCCTTTTAGGCACCGAAAGAAAATTGAGCCAACCAGCCTACAGGGGTTATCTGTAGTTGTGCTGTTTTCCCACATCTTCCTATACACATCTGCCTTGTATTCCTTTGCATCCAAGCTGAGTGTATCCTCTAGTGTGGGCTTCCCATTGACTATGTCGTGCCACAACATCTTCTCCTTCAAGTCTATTTTTTTATTAATCGACAGTCCCACAATGTTATAGTTAGTGAAGAGGTTATGCAGGGAGTAGTTCAGCTCCATGTTAAGTCTCCTCTTGATGAACCAACTTTTGATTTCCTTTTCGATTGCTGCGATTTCTCCCTTCAGCTTAAACGCCACCTCGTCTTCGCTTTGGAGTCTCTCGATGTGGGTGCTCATTTTGGGCTGCCAATTGAGCGGTTTCTTCGGCAGAGGAGGTAGGCGGCTGCACCTGTGCGGGGGATTCGCTGGGGTGACCGGAGGGGGCTCTTTTCCAATCGCGCAGCCTATAGATACACGCGCGTACGTGTGAGCACCACTATGGGGAGGCTTTCACTGTCAATTTAAAAAATTTCTCCCTTAGGATGTGTACGTTAGGGGGGGGATACCCATTCGATTCGCTCGCTTAACTTCACTTAGAAGATGCGGCGGGGTGTCCCTTTAAGCGCCCCTTCCGATGTGTAATTGGGGAGGTCACACCGGGGGGGGTGATCCAACAGAAGTGCCCTTCGCTGGTTAAGCTTTGAACAAGCGGTTGCGTTCGTGCGAGGGTGTTGCTGCGATGCGATGTGATGTTATGCTTTGTTTTGCTTTTTGCTACCTTTTGCTGCTGCTTTTTTTTTTTTTTTTATTTTCCTTCCCACGGGCTTGCCCCTCAAAAGGGAGATTACACTTCGTGGGGGTGGTGCCCTGCGGATCGGAAACGCGCCATGCGGGGTTGCCAAGTTGATTGAAAAAAAAAAAAAAAACAGCCAACTGAGTTGCTACGCAATTTTGTTTTGCCCGCCGAGTTGCCTTAAAAAAGAATTCCCCCCTTCCTCCCCTCTATGAATCGAGCAACGGTTGGGGAACGCGCTGCCCCAGGCAGCTGCGCTTAAAGGGGAAAATCCCGCCCACCGGTGATGGAGCTGATTAGGACCCCTTCTACTATGTGTGCAGGAGGCACTCCTCTGTTTAATGCCCCGCGTAGGGCAAGCAGCACTTCCAAGGAAGACCCAGCGTGACAGTCACCCCATGTGCACATCCACACCCGCTGCGAAACAATTACAGGCGGGGGCACATCTGGTTACTGATTCTGATGCCCGTTGGAAAAGCGGTCAACGCAAAAGCAACGGGGGTTATTTTATTGTTTAGATAATTGCCCCCTTGAGGGTACTTTTTTTTTTTTTTTTTTGTGCCCCTTTACGGTAGAGGGATCACTATGGCTAGCTAAAAAGCTGTGGATGTATAAAATGGGAGGTGCGAAAAAAGGGGCTAGCTGTTTAATTCGCTTCGCCGTTCGTCGCTTTGCATGGCTAGCCGGGCTGGCTGCTCGCTGGTTGGTGCACTTTGTCTTGGCTTCTTTTTCGGGGTGCGGCCCCTCCCCGCCCTGATGTGCCGCAGAAGGGGCTAACAAATAAGCATACGCATTAGGGTATGCCACACATGAGGGTGGGCATACACATGCGGATACGCATTTCCTTGTACGCGTTTTTTCACGTACCCCTTAAGGAGAACCTGAGCATAGAGGGGCGGACGGGGGGACCAAGGGAATTAAGCCCCCGAGGGGTGGGGGAAGTATCACGACTGAGCACCCACCGGGCAGCGGGGCGACGTTGCCAGATGTACATACACCGCTCCTTCGTATGTGGGGGGTGGGAAAAGCACCCAAAAAAAAAAAATGTATTCACGTATGTACGTACGTTTGCATGCACGTTCGCTGCTACGTCTGCATGCGCGTTAGCACTGGTGTGTGCGTGTTCCCCTTCGGGGACGCTTGCGAGTACGCGCTGACATGACGCGGGGGGTAGCCCCGTGTGCATTTGCATGCAGCGCCGTTCCAGCGCCACCCCGTTAGCCCAACTTTTCCCCCGGGGGAAACGGCCAACGTGCTGAGGAACCCAACATGTGCTCGCAGGGTATGCGTAAGCGGGGCGGTCGCTTCTGGCTCCAGTACGCCACATCATGGTTTTTTTGCATGTCCTCTTTTTCGCTTCCCCCTTTTCGCTTCCCCTTTTTTAAAATAAATTTCTTCCCCCCAACACAGTTTTGTAAAACCCTTTTTTAAACCAACCTCCAGTTTAGATGAAAAAAAAGAGTCACAAAAAGGATTCCCATCGTGTTTCCCACCTCATGGTGTTTTTCCCCCCATCGTGTTTTCCACCCCATCGTGTTCTTCACCTCATCGTGTTTTCCACCCCATCGTGTTCTTCACCTCATCGTGTTTTCCACCCCATCGTGTTCTTCACCCCATCGTGTTTTTTCCCCCATCGTGTTTTCCACCCCATCGTGTTTTCCACCCCATCGTGTTCTTCACCTCATCGTGTTCTTCACTTCATAGTGTTTTTCCACCCATTATTAAGCTTCCTTCCACAGGAAGTCCCCCCAGAGCCTTCGTTTGCCTTATTTTTAATTTTGCCCGTTTGTAGAAGTTGGGGGTGCGCGCCGGCTGATTCGTTTCGGTTGATGCGTTTCGGTTGATGCGTTTCGGTTGATTCGTTTCAGCTGATGTGCTTCCGTTGATGTGCTTCAGCTGATGTGCTTCCGTCGATGTGCTTCAGCTGATGTGCTTCCGTCGATGTGCTTCCGTCGATGCGTGCTTGCCTACAGCTGCGCGCACCCCCCGGAGTGAAGCAGGACACGCCCTGTCGCCTTGCTCCCTCTTCCCCTTTTGAATACCCATCAACGCTACACTTTTTTTAACTCCCTTTGTAACGGCGCAGATTAATCATTTTCATTTCTTCCCCAGATGGATGGCCAGTGCTGCCACTCCGTTGTGTCCATTTATGAACCCAGTGAGGCATCTTACTGAAACACATTCACTCCTCTTTTTTTTTTTTTTTTTTTAATCTTCCATTTGGTGTGGTAAGGTAAGGGCGCAGTTCCTTCTTACGTCCAGTTGATCCTCCTCAGTCTGCGTCATCTGCTGGTGGGGAGAGCTACATCTGTGTGAATGCGCCACTTAGACACGCCAGCGGGTGTTCACTCATCTGCTCCGTGAGATAAGAAGTTCACGGCAGGTAAGTGCACTAACTCCACTTCAACCTGCTCGTCCGTTGTGAAATCCTGCGTTTCCACCTTGTGGGTACTTTGTGGGTACTTTGTGAGCGCCTTGTCTGTAGTTGCACGTGCCCACAAATGAAAGTTTTCCCCGACGCGCAGCACACTCCACGTAGTATGCACCACGTAGTACTCTCCACGCGGGGGCACTCCTTCACCAGGCATAGATTGACCCCTTTGCCAACTGGGGAGAAATACACCTGAACATGTGCAGGCGATTTTACAGCTGCTGTGCTATGTGCGATTAATTTGAGATACATCTCATCTCATTTGCAAGTGCTCCCTTTCCGTATCTCCGTGCCGTTACGTTCCACCGACTGGGCGATTCACCTGCTATTTTTAGGAGCACACCAGGTGGAGAGGGGGTGCCTCCGGAAGCAGCCAACCACCGGTGCCCCCCCAACGTGTTGCTCTTCATTACAGTCACGGAGGGTTACCCCCCCCTAAGTGATCTTTTGGATGGTGCCCCCTTTTTCAAATACATGACTACTCGGTGTGTCTTCCCCCCTGTGAGATGTTTTTTCGCTGCCCCATTTTATTAACTTTTTTCGCTGCCTTTTGAAAGCCTTCCGCATGTAGAGACGTGCCTCCCTTTTTAAGCCCGCTGCACTTCCAACGATTATTAACACGCCTTGTTAACTCTCCTCTTTTTAATGCCCCTGCACGTGTGCACTTACATACGAGTTTATGCCAATCACCTGCGCGGCCCACCCATGCACTCCCCCCGCGGTGCCCACTGGACCACTTCTTCCCACTCCAGCCTCTCATTTTTGGAAGTGGCCCAGCGTTAGGTGTAGACCCGTTGCGTATTCGCAGCTGAGCTCATCTTCAGGAGATTTTACTTTTAAAAAAGGGGATAAAATATATCACGCGAATAGCCCTTCACACTTACCCCGCGTTATAAGTTGTACCAATCGATTTGGTTGCATCTTCAGTCATTGTGTGTCTCTCCTTCCTCTTTGGTGAGGGGACATCTCTCCTAGCGATCCCTTGCTGAGTGCGAAGCGTCCTTTTTGTGGCAGTTTGCCCCTTTTTCATTGTGCGTTTTTTTTTTTTTTTTTTTTTTTTGGGGAGGGGCACTATATCCCATGAATGGTTAATTCATACGAGTGTACACAAGTAGGTACATACGTACACGCTGCTCACCGCATGCATCTGCTTATGGACTTCCTCCCCCCAGCTTGCATTTCCATCCGTGTGCATACCCCCTTTGGGGAATTCCCTCTGCGAGTTGCTCATCAGTGGGGCAGTTTGCCTACCAGATAGAGGTAACCTACGGGAGGAAAAAATAAAATAAAAAAAAAAAAAAAAAACATATATAAAGCATATCCTCCGTTGGTGAACAGATTTGTGTCCCCCCACGAGGTCACACGTGGCTGCTCTTCCCCACGCGGTCACACCTAGCTGCTCTTTCCCACGCGCTTCCTCATAGAGAAGTCCCCACTTTTGCGGCACTGCGTTGGGGGAAGTTACGCAAAGGAACGAGTCTCTCCTGTGTGCATACTCGAGTGTACATTTTTTTTTTCTTTTTTTCGCAAGGGAGTTGTTTCCCCGGCGAGGAGTATTCAGCAATTTAAAACCGCTCGCTCGCCGCGCGCCCGTTTATGAATCTACCAGCCCGGCGATCTGCACAACATTTTTTAACCACCCCCGAGCATCCCCTATCGTCATTATAAAAAGTGTTCGCGGCGGATTGTGTGCTCCCAGTGAGAAGTTTCTTTTATCAATCTATCTATTTATTTTATTTTATTTTATTTTAATTCCTCGCTTTTTAATTTCCCTCTGGAGCGCCCCCCGTGTATGCCACAAACGCCGCAAACGCCGCAAACGTGTGCATGCGTGTGGTACATTTACATGCACAGGTGGATTGTGGCCCCTATGCGAAAAGGGCACTCATCGAATAGGTTTCACCACGTGATTTTTTTTTCTTTCTTTTTTTTTTGCCCTTCTTACGTTTAGCGAGTTGCATGCCATTTTTGTGTGGGCAGCCGTTTCAAGTTAGCACCCGGCTGAGTGACGCCAAAGAGAGAAGTGCGCCGCGCAGTGCAGCCAAACCGCGCCATTTCTTTCTGCACGGCACACCCACCACCAAGTAGTGAGCCTCGACTTGCATTTCCCCAAACTACATGCAGGCACATGTCCCCACATCATTCAGAGGGACCACACTTCCGTTCTTGCCTTCCCCTTTTTAAGCATTTCTGCGTTTTGCTTGTGCCCACTGCGGAGGTTTTTTTTTTTAAACGTGCACGTGAGGGTACGAAAGCGTGCGTGAGGCGTAAGCATACCCATGCAGTAGAAGTTGAGCTGGCCAAATTATGTCTGTTGTTTAGTGGTGTTTTTTTTTTTTTTTTTTTCCTGAGAGAGAGCGGCCACCGGGCATAGCGGCTACTCTTTAGGAGAAAGGAGAGTGCGCAGGTAGCAACGTTCACGCGGGAAGGAGGAGGAGAAGGAAACTCTCCAGCCCAGTTGTAAAAAGTATTGCCAAAAAAAAAAAAAAAAAAAAAAAGAGTAATCAGTAAACGCGCCCAGGTGTACGAGCACCCCAAGGGAGATCTACACATATGAGTAGATACACCCCTGCGTGTTGCCCGCATTTACGGCCTCACCGACTCAGCCACTGAGCGAGAGAAGCCACCGATTTTTAAAGCAAAAGGGGGTATCCTCCTTTTTGCCACCCCCATCTTTGCCCCTTATTAATTGTGCGCAGGATTTTTAAGGTGCCCCCCGTTGAAGGGGTTACACATGCATACGTACTTATATATATGTGTATAGATTTTTTTATTTTTTTTTTTTTTTTTCCTCCTCGTGGAGCCGCCCCCCTTTTTAACGACCCTGTATGCACAGCTGCTTGTGTGTAGTTCCCCCTTTCTGTATACTCCCATTCCCACCACGTCCTTTTTTTTTTTTTTTTTTTTGATCCATGGAATGACAATTTAGTTGACCATTTTGAATGTCTTTTAAGTGCCGTTTGCTTTAATAGTGCACGTGTGTATGCTCTTGATTTGGGTCCACAGCATTTTTACCGCGCGTGTGATCTTCGCGGCGGCGCCCAGTTTGCCACTCAGTTTGCCGCTAACGACATCTCCCACTTTACCGCAGTTTGCTGAGCGTTTGCGCATCTGCCCGGGGAACAGAGCCTTTTTTCCCGAGTGCCCAATTTGAGTTGCACCGAAAGGGTCTCTTGTGCAGCTCCGCCAGTACACGTACAGGCACATTCGTTTAAGGGGGTAGCTTCCAAAATATAGAAGCGCCGTCGCACACTCCCCCCGCTGCCACGCTTTAAAGAGAAAAACGTGTGGCAGAGAGGAAGAAACAGAACCACCCCCTTGCAGTCAAAATGTAGGTGTACATAGAAACACCAATTTCAATTCGCCGCTCTGTGCAGACGCACATGATAGTATCCCCCACGATTTTACCCACAGACATGCCCACCTACCTCCCCTTTCTCCCTCCATGCAGGCTGTACAAAACGCAGCTTTGCTCCTTTTACGCGAAGGGAATTTGCGCCAGAGGCAACAAGTGTAGTTGGGCGCATGGCGAGTTGGACGTCAGACCCATGCCCAAATTTTACAAGGTACATTTTTTTTGGGGGATTCCACATGTCTTCCCATCGTTTGGCTATCGTATGGATGTGATCATCACTTTGTTCGGTTCCTTTTATGTTTCTCTCTCCCCTTCTGGCAGACAAGAATGTGTTATACATTCCTCTCGGGCAGTTATTGCGAAGCATCCAAGTGTACCTTTGCCCACACAGAGGAAGAGCTACGAGGATCTGGGAAGGCCCTAAGACTATGCACCAAGTACTTTCTGGATGGTTAGCCTTTTTTTTTTTTTTTTTTTTTTTTTTCTCCCCCGTTTTGTGGCAGTGGGGATAGTTTTATTTGCACTATATTTTGTGTCCGTTTTGGATCGCCCCCCTACTGACATGTGCGTTTTCTACCCTCGTATGTTCGTGTACCTTTGCCCACTGCCCCCATCACTGCCCCCATCACTGCCCCCATCACTGCCCCCACTCACTACCCCCACTCACTACCCCCACTCACTACCCCCACTCACTACCCCCTCGAAGGGTACTGCGCCAAGGCGGACAAGTGCCCGATGGCCCACAACATAAACCAGCTGGACCCCTCCGTGAAGTTTTCCAGCAGCGAGTTGATGAACCGAATGTACAACGAGGAGGTGGAGGAGGCGGAGGCGGAGGAGGAAGAGGAAGAGGGAGAGGGAGGAGGAGACGAGCCCAGTTTTTACACACGAAAAACGAATAAGAAGAGGGACGAAAGTGAAAGCAACGATGGGGACAATGGCAATGCCGACATCAACGGGGGGGACCCCCTCAGCGTGAACAGCAATTTGTACATCGTGAAGGACGAGGAGGAAACCCCCCCTGAGGGGAATAAAAACCGCTACGCTGGGATGGGCCATTTGGAAGGAGGTGAAAAGGACGCGCGCGGCTCCCACAGAAACGCTTTTAACTTTTTAAAAGGCCACGGGAAGAAGACGTACAGTGAGTGTCTGCTCGAGGGGAGGGGCGGCGCCTGACGTCACGCGTGGCCAACTTTGCTGGGCGACCTTCCCTTCATGGGTGACCTTCCCTCCCTGTGGGATCCCCCATTCGCTGTTCCTACCCACGCTAACGCACCACTGGTGCGCCACTGATGCACCCCTACTCCTACCCCTTTCCTCGCAGAGGGAGACGCCCCTAAAAGCAGAGGCCCAAAAGGAGAAAACTTTGCCAAGATGGATTTCACCCAAAACGGAGAGTTCAATCCAAACGAAGAAGTTGCAAAAATGGGAGACAAGGCATCATGCAGGGAGGTCACCTATGACGACAGGAGTTTCGGGTGTCAGGGGGAAGGTGTCCCCGCGAGGTTCTTTGGCTTTATGGTGGGCGGAGATCAGCTGGGAAAGGCGAAGCTACCCAGTGAACCCGCCCAGAATGGATTTTCCCCCTCAGGAGAGGTTTTCCTCCCCAGCGCAGACCCTTTTGTGGGCAACTTTCAGAGCGTGAACGAGTTGGATCAGGGGAGCGTCCACAGCAACGTTCACGCCAACGTCCATGCCAATGTCCATGCCAACGTCCATGCCAATGTCCATGCCAACGTCCATGGCAACCTCCACTCCCACCTGCACTCCAACTACAATTTCGAGGCGCTGAATGAGGTGGAGGGATATAACCACCTGAACGTGCAGGCAGAAAAGTACCTTTTCGGCCAGATGAAAAAGAAGGAGAACCCAGAGCACTCCATTTTCGACTCCAACACGACTACCTATGAGCAGGTGAAGAGTGGCTCCAATTTTTACGCCGACGGGGTGGCGTATCTGAACCGGACGAAGGAGAACATGGGCAGCGTGGAAAACTTGGGAAGCGTGGATTGCTTAGACAACCTGGGCAGCGTGGACTGCTTGGACCACTGCGACGATCTGGGGCTACGCTTTAACTACAGCGTTGGGCGGGGGGGCAGCTCGAACGGGGTGAATGGCGCGGGCGATTTGGTCTGCGCCAGTCAGGGAGGCGACTTCAAGGGAGGCAGGTTTAACTGCGTCACTCTCGAGGAAGACCCCCTCAACTGCGTGGGGCTCAACGAGGAAGACCTCCTCAACCGCGCCGCTCCCGAGGAAGACCGCGTTAACCGCTTTAACCGCTTCACCCTGGAGAGGCTGATCCAAAACATGAACAGCCTGAGCCTCGCCAACAGGCAGATGGCCACGCACCCCCTGGTGAAAACGGCCCGTGGGGAGAGCGCCTCGGGCGGAGAGCCCGCGGAACTGAAGGACACGAAGGAGGAGGGCGAAATGGGGTCCGAGGGAGATGTCCACTCGGAGGGGGGCCACTCGGGGGAGGATAACCAGTCTGAGGATAACCAGTCAGGGAACAACTCGGAGGGCCAGTCGGAGGGCCACGCGGAGGGCCACTCGAAGGACCCTCCCCCCGAGGCGGAACAAACCTACGAAGGTGCCTCCTTCTCCAACGGCGTATCAGACAGAGCATTGAAGATGCTTCTGTTGAGAGACAATTTTACAAATCATCTGAATGTGCAAAATGGATATTCTGGGCAGTGTAGGCAAACGGGGGATTGCCACAACGGGGTTGGGGGAAGTGCCGCGAGTGTGTTTGCTGGGGGGGGTTCGTCTGCCTTCACCACGAATGGGCTCATTGATGGCACCAGCGGTGCCGACTTGCCTGCGAACGGAGTGGCCAACCTGTGCAGCCTGAGGAACGTCCAGACGAGCATACCCCACATGTACAGCCACCAGAATAATGGCACCCCAAACAGCAGCCGCGCAAGTGCCAGTAGCGTCCACGACCAAATGATGGAGGCCCCCTACGACTTGAGCATCATTTACAGAAAAATAAATTCGCAGAGGAGCATGACTGAGGTGAAGACTCTCCAAAAGGGAAGTAGCGACTACAGCTTTGCGGGTGTGCCGAATGGTCAGCACTACCCCAGTGCGGATGTGCCGAATGGTCAGCAGTACCTCAATGTGGATGGGCTCCCCCCCCAAAGAGGAGTCGAAACAAAAACGGAAAACTACAACACTCAGGAGAAGAATTATTTTTTTAATTACATTAGTAACTGCGTGGAGGGAGGTACCACCGCAGGCAGACGGATGGACGGAGTGAGCGAAAAGGACATGGGGGCCCGAGCGACTCAAGATGGTATGATCTTACCGAATGGAAGTGAACACCCGCGAGGCAGTCGCAGCGGTCACAGCGGTCACAGCAGTCATGGAAGTCTCGGCAGTTTCAGCAGTCGCGGTAACCTCGTCAGCCTCGCCAGTCGTGGCAACCTGGGCAGCCTCGGCAGTTGCGAAAGCGGCAACGACACCGTCATGAAGAACATCCTGATGGGGAAGACAAGCCTGTACTGCACCCCCAATTGCAGTGGTGTGGATGCAAACGGAGAGGGCATAGAAAATGGGGGCATTTACAACTCAAGGGAAAGGAACCTCCCGAAGGAGGACCCATCAGGTGAACTGGGTCGAACGGAGGAACTGCACAAAATGCTGATGAACGATTGTGCGAATGGTATGGCCAACTACAACATAGGGGATTTTTTTTTCTTGAAAAATGAAGGAGAGCACCTGAATGGATTGACCTACCTCCATGGGGAAAATGCCCTGCAGGGTAGAGTAAACAGTTTTGGAGACAACACGAATTTGGATGGCATGTGTCAGGTGAATTACGGCGGCTTGAGCGGCCCTGCTGTGGGGTTCACTAGGCGAATACAGCAGAGCGCGGCTGTGGAAGGTGGCCCCCTAAATGGGGCGAGTCTCCACGGGGGCTTCGGACGAGGCAGCCAAGGCGAGCACCAGAACCAGGCCTACCGCAATGACTGCTGTGGTCAGGAGGAACGCACGCAGGTAGCCATGTACAGCCACCCCAACCGTTTGATGGGCACACAGAGGGACCACTCACCCATGAACCAACACATAGATTCGTACGAACTGGCCTACAAAACTGATGAGAGCTTCACCAACTATGTGCACAACGCTGGTAGGGAAGTGGCGAAGAGGGGGGAAGCCAACTCAGTGGCGGAGAATGGGAGAGGGGGGCAGAACGAGGAGGGGCTTTCAGACGGCAGCAACCAGGACAATGAAAACCCCCCGCGCAGTTATAACCCCCTGACGTACAGCTTCAGCGGGCTGTGCGAGTGTTTAGCCAGGGGGGAGGAGGAAGAGGGAGTGGACGTGGTGGACGTGGTAGAAGAGGAGGAAGAAGCGTAACCGGCGGAAAAGCTCAGCACCTCTTCCGCTAATAAACAACAGATGACATAACGGCAGTGCAACCGTTGCCGCCAGGTTCGCAGCGAAATGGAGTTCCCGAAGGATGACGCGGCCGGCGCGAACCAATTCTGAGCAGTAGCTTTTGAGAAGAAGAAAAAAAAAATAATAAAATAAAACAGCAGTGTTTCCCCGCAGCGCAGTACGGACTGACACACTGCGCTTCCCAAACGGCGGTGCAGTTTCGCCATTTCACGTTGAGGGGGGTTGCAGAGGGTGTGTTTGTGGGAGGTGTTTCCCCGCGCCCCTTTTCCAAAGGAGCACCTTCATTTGAAAGTATTGTTTTTTCCTTCTTTTTTTTTTTTTTGCAGTGCATACCCATTCGATGGCGCGGAATGCGTCTTACCTGTTGAGGCACACACCCATCACAGGGCATGCGTTGTGTATTTCGCAACATGAAGAATGCTCCCCTGATTTTGTTGTCCGTCGATTGCACGCCGCATTCTCCATTCGCATGCATGTCCCGTTCACTTGTACAATGATAAGTTTTCCAATTTATTTTTTTACGTAAAATTAATTTTTTTTTTATTTTTAAAAGATTATCTTTTTTTTTTCCGT
This sequence comes from Plasmodium vivax, assembly GCF_000002415.2. Classification (NCBI taxonomy): domain Eukaryota; phylum Apicomplexa; class Aconoidasida; order Haemosporida; family Plasmodiidae; genus Plasmodium; species Plasmodium vivax. Next base: position 1,053,685 of record NC_009912.1, read on the forward strand.
CCTTTTTTCATTCTTCCAATACGTTATTTCCTCTTTTGAACGTTTTGCAAATGTGTGCCTCTTTATTTTAACAGCGCTAGCCATTTTGTTCACTTGTTTGTTTTCGCCTGTACGATCAGCTTTTTTTTTTTTTTTTTTTTTTTTTCACACACAAGTGGAGGACTCAACAGGGTTACACACTGCATTTGCCCTTTGCATACATCCCCGTCGTGGGGAAATACCAACGTCGATGCAGATCTGAAGAGTGGTGTGCCGTTTTTATCTTCCCCACGCGCATGTGTAGCTTACGTGTATGCGCGATGCTGCTCCGATGATCGCGTGACTGGGCGGTTCTTCGCGCGGCCCTTCACGTGTGATTTTTTTTCTCACCTCCGCGCATAGCAGCAGTGAGAACAAGCGACAACGCATTGTATAAGAGGCGTTGTCAGCCAAAAAAAAAAGCAAAATAAAGCAAATAAAAGAAAAACAAATTAAGTGCCACTTACCCCGCAACACACCTCGCGCGAAAAAAAAAAGCGCCAACCGTCCGGTCTCCCAAAATCGCCTCTTCCATGATGGCAGTTGCACGTGCAAGGTTAGGAGAATTCCTATTTTGCTGAGTGCATGAATTTTTTTTTTTTTTTTTTTCTTGCTCGCCCGTTGTGTCATCACAGTTGGGAATGCAGCGGGGAGGGAAGCTCAGAGGGGCCGCCTTATAAGGACCAAAGGAATGACAAATTAACGTCGGCACAGGGCGGCTGCGCATATGCACCTGTTCCTTATTTGTATGTGCTTCTATTATTTGCTTCCTTTTTTTGTTTTTTTTTTTTTCTTCCTCCTCTTTTGCTTCTTTTTTTTTGCTTCCTCTCTTTTGCTTCTTTTTTTCCCGTTTGTCCATTTCGCGGCGCGCTTCCCCTCGGCTGCTTCGCAAAACTGCGCAGGAAGGGCCCCGGGGGTGAACACACCTCTACATCAGCTGAGCAACTGGCAACACGCAGCTAACAACTCGCTGTTGGCAATTCGCCAAACGCCCCCGACGTGGCTACACAAAATGCGCAACTTTGCGAGGATCCCGCTTTGCCGCCCCCCCCCCGGGAAGCGCCTGAGCAGAGGCGCGCACCTCGGCGGGAAGCACCCCTTCCGCCTCAACAAGGCGAACATAAACACACTGAGCAACTTCCTAGACGTCCTGGAATTTGAAGAGGGGAAAGAAGACGAAACGGAGTACAGACGAATCGATGACCTAAGCAAATACATTGAAGTGATCAAACTTAGGGACAACCCAATTAACCAAAGTAAGTACTATGGATACAATTTCGAAAATGAAGAAAATTTTTTTCACCCCAATGGAGAATTGAAAAATTTACCTGAACAGGTCAGGCAAAATGAAGGAGAACGAGTAAAGGAATACCTGCACGTTCCTCCATTCGTTTTAGCTAAATTGTGTGAATATGCATTTAAAGAAATATTATTTTTTTTAAATAAAAAACATTTGAAGCAACTGAGCAACATTTTGAATGATGGGGAGTCCAGCAAGAACGACAAGTATGTAGCGATGACTTTAATTAAAAATGCCGTGATCAGTGCTGAGCAGAATTTGCCTGGATGTCAGGACACGGGTACGGCCATCATTTTGGGGAAAAAGGACGAGGGAATATTAACCACCTACGAGCACAAGTATTTGAATTTGGGCGTTTACAACGCCTATCGCAACAACAACTTTCGCTACAGCCAGCTGTCTCCCCTGAGCATGTTCAGCGAGGCGAATACGAAGAACAACTTGCCGTGCCAGATTGAGATTTACAGCTCCGTGCGCGGGGGGAAGGCGCTCGGAGGGGCCACGTACACTACTTCCAGCGCGCCTACCACGTCTACCACGTACACTACTTCCAGCGCGCCTACCACGTCTACCACGTACACTACTTCCAACGCGTATACCGCTTCCAACGAGACTACCACTTGTACCGCTTCTGGTGGGCCCGCCCCCAAGTACGAACTGATCTTCATCGCCAAGGGCGGCGGGAGCGCGAACAAGACCTTCCTGTTCCAGCAGACCAAGAGCATCCTCAACGAAGACAAGCTGTACGACTTTCTCCTCGACAAAATTAAAGAAATCGGAACCTCCGCGTGCCCCCCATACCACCTGGCAGTAGTCATTGGAGGCCTGTCTGCCGAGATGAATTTGAAGATGGTCAAGTTAGCATCCTGCAGGTACTTAGACAGTTTGAAGAAGCAGGGGGGGGGCTATGGAAAGGCATTCAGAGACATTAAGAGCGAGCAGATTATCTTAGAAAAGGCACAAGGGCTAGGTATAGGTGCTCAGTTTGGGGGCAAATACTTTGTACATGATGTGAGAGTGATCCGCCTGCCACGACATTCCGCTTCCTGCCCCATCGGCATTGGAGTTTCCTGCTCAGCCGATAGGCAAATAAAGTGCGTGATTAATCGGCAGGGGGTGTTCATGGAGGCGCTGGAGCATGAGCCGATTAAGTACCTCCCGGAAATTACGTACAAGGATTTGAAGCGGGTCGGGGGGATGGCGGCACACACTGGAGGGATGGCCGCGCTCCCGGGGGGGGATCAACAAGGAGAGAACCAATCAGGGGAAGGCCTCCCGGGGGAGGGCGGAGTGCCCATTAACCTTAACCAGCCCATGGGCAGCATCCTCAAATGCCTATCCGAGCACCCCGTGTCAACTCTGCTTCTCCTAACGGGCAAGTTAATAGTCGCCAGGGATACAGCCCACAAAAGAATAGTAGATGACTTTGTCTTGAACGGAATCCCCATCCCAGAGTACTTTAAAAAGTTCCCAATTTATTATGCAGGCCCAGCGAAAACTCCAGATAACTACGCCAGTGGATCCTTTGGACCCACCACAGCTGGTCGTATGGATGCCTATGCTGAAGTACTTATGAAGAATGAGGCTTCTCTAATTTCGCTAGCCAAAGGGAACAGGTCGTCCGTTGTACGGAACGCGTGCAGAAAGTACCACGGGTTTTACTTAGGGAGCATAGGTGGCCCTGGGGCCATACTGGCCAAGAAGAATATAAAGAAGGTAGAGGTGATTGACTTTGCGGAGCTCGGGATGGAGGCTGTGCACCTCATCGACGTGGTCGACTTCCCGGCCTTCATCGTCATAGACGACAAGGGAAACGATTTTTACAACCAGTGGATCCCCTCCTAGGGGGCGAAGCGGGGGAAGCGATCCAAAGCGGACAGAAGCGATCCGAAGTGAATGGAAGCTCTGCATGAGTCACCCTTCAATTATCGAGGCGCACCAGGGGGAAGTGATTCGTATTGGGCCCTCCCACGGTCTTTCCTGCTTGCCCTCTACATTTTCGCAGATCATACCACCTGGTGGGCCGTAAAATAGACCCGCTTCACATTTTGCGGAAGTTTTTTATTTTTTTTTGCATGCCAAGTTTGGGGTTCCTCACTGGGAGTGGACCACCTGTGCGACGCCTGGCGACACCGTGTGGGTTTTCTTTTTTCCGTGCAAATCGACTCATTCCTACTGCTTGGGGGAAGCAGCGCTCGTCTTCCCCGCAGCTAACGCCCTTTTGGGGGGAGGCTTCTTTTTATTCCGTACATCCTGTGAGCTGAGCCTGGCGGATGATAGCCCGCCTGTCATTTTGGCCGTCTGCGCGGGGGTAACGCTTGACTGGGTTGCCTTCTTTGAGGCGGCCCTGGGGGGACCCCTCTGGCTTGCTTTACCCTTCGACTCGGGCTTATTTGCAAACTGCGGGGAGGCTTTGCCATCCGTTGGGGGGAGATAGACCAGCGCGCTGCCCACCCCGTTTGCCCCGCTTGTCCCGGTTACCCCGCTCACCCTGGCAACGCCTTGGGAAGGCTTCCTCACTACTGGGTGGCGTCCCCGCACAGGGGTGCTCTTCTTTCCCTTGGAGGATCTGCCAGATCTGGCGGAGGCGCCAACTCCCCCGTCAATGTTATACCGATTGTTCCTCTTGAGGAGAATTCCCGTGTACTCCTCCCGGTTGCACCTGCTCTCGATTAGCAGCTTAACCGCCTTGACGTGGTCAGCCACCAGCTTGTAAAAGTCATAACATAGTACCCTCCTTTGTATGGCTCTATTGGTTTGCTCCTCCATTTGGTGCGTTAGTCTATCCTTCGGGTCGTCGGCCCGTTTTTCCTCGCGAAAGAAATAGCAATTTTTTTTGGTGCACCCGGTTTTTACAGGTATGAGGTGGTCTCGTTCGTGTGTGTAGCTCTCCCCAGTAGTAGGCCGCTCCCCAGTAGTAGGCTGCTCCGCAGTAGTAGGCTGGTCTCCCCCCCCGGGGACGGGCGCCCTGTCCCAGAAGGTGCACACGGAACTTCGCTCCCCCTCCTTTGTCATGGCGTGGAGTGCCTTCAAAACGTTCAAAAGCATCAGTCGCATGTGCCCCACATATTTGACGTAGGAATCCGATGGGAGGTAATTAAGATTCGATTGGGAGATGCATTTGCGCAGATCGTCGTAGTAGGGCTCCTCCTCCTCGGCTCTCTGCGGTGCTGTGAGTGGCGACGTGGGTGACGACGTGGGTGACGACGCGTGGGTGGTGAAGAGCTCCTTCAAGCTGGCAAACAGGCGAGTCACCAGCTGAATGATAACGGAGGCGTCGTAGCACAGAAGGAGGTCGAAGGAGCCCCTCTGAATTTCATAAATCGAGGAGACGATTTTTTTTGTTTCTTCAAGCAGGAGGTAATTGCAGATTAGGAAGATGTTGGGGTACATGTCTTCTCGGTTGATGCGGAAGGTCAAGCTGGACAGGTGGCGCTCCCCCCTATTGTTATCCGACGCATTCTTCTTCCCCGCCTCCCTTTTCTTCGTCTTCCCCGCTTCTTCTCCCTCCTCCTCCTCTTCTGCATCCTCCTCACGTTCGTTGCGAAACCCGTAGCTGTAAACGTCGCTGCTCATGTAGAGGCTACTCTCCTTGGCTGCCGAATGACACTTGATTAGCTTTACCCTTTTTTTTTTTTTTTTTTCTTGTCGCCCCGGCGTCTTCCCCGTAGAGGTGGAGTAGTACCCCTCCACAAAATTGAACATATTCTTATTCATGTACAAAAAGAAGTAGGTCAGGAAGGAGGTATTCACGTTGAAGCTGACGTTTGGTGGGTAGGGGAAGAGACTCTTCTCTTCGCTAAAGACCATGGTCTGCTCGGCTCCCCTCTGCAGGATGTCATTCATGTAATCGCTCAACTTCTTGTGGATTTCCGCGCTCTCCGTTTTTTTCTTGTACCCTTTGGTCTTATTGTATGTGATGAAGCGTTCGCACTCGGTGACTATCTGGGTGGGGGGAGTGTAGAAGCAGGGGGGTCATCATACCGTTGCGTCCAAAATGAGAAGCACCAAAGGGGGGAAAGACACACACACACGCCAAAGCAAACGCTCGCGAAAACGCTCGCGAAAATCGCTTAACATCGCGGAAGAGAAGACCCACCTTCTTGAGCCACTTGTTCAGAGCCAGCAAGACGAAGAGATACATGTTATCCTGCGCGACCGACTCCGTCCGCTCGAACTCTTCAATAATTTTACACAGGAACTGAGGCAAGTCGTTCACGATGGCCTTGGCTTTGCTGAGAAATTTATTTACAATCAACGCCTCCTTCAACTGTTGGGCTTCCCTAAAGATGTTATTTTCGCTTAAAATTCTAGTCATGTTTTTGTATTCGTCTTTGAAGATGCCGTCGGGTTGGTCGCTCCTCCCTTGGGTGACCTTCGCGGAGCTCTTCAGCTTCCGCAGGAAGCGCTTCCTCTGCTCGTTTGCATTCTGTGTGGGGTGAGGGGATAGGCGGACAGGTGCACCGCTGAAGTGAGAAGATGGGCGGAGCAGGACGCCCCTTCCATGTGTGTATCCAATCAGTAGCACCCTTTTGGCTAGTCAGGTGCCAACATGGGGGGAGTCGCCCCTCCCCATCGCGCCTACCAAGTAGTTGCCGTTCTTCGTTATCGTCGAGTACCTCTTGAGGAAGGCGTTCCTGTAGTGCCTAAATCTGTACAGGGCTGCCGTGTCGTAGGGGGGGTCGATTTTGAGGTTGGTGTCCATTTGAATTTGCCTCTTCGGATTGGGGGGGGAGGGAGTGGCCATGAGAAGAGGGGCACCCCAGTGAGTGTTGGCGAGTGGGGAGATGCCGCACCGGCGCTGCAGAGAAGACGTCACCTCTACGGAGAAGACGTCACCGCTACGGAGAAGACGCCACCACTGCTAGGACCGCTGCTAGGACCGGCGCTCACCTTCTCTCCATCCTCCACCGCCGAGCAAACTTCCCCCGTCTTGGTCAGCTTGATTGCCCTCTTTAAATTTTCCTTTATCTCCGTGAGATTTTTATCCTTCAGGGGGGGAAAAGGGGAGGGGGTCCTTGGCCAGTGGAGCAGCTCCTCCGCGAGTTAGTGGCGTTAGGTTAGCCGCATCAGGATAGCGACAGCAGGCTCGCCGCGTCACGTTAGCCGTGCCGCCGCTTCCTCCGCTTCCGCCGCTCCCTCTGTTACGTGCGCCCGCTGCCTCTCCACATCCTTCCTCAGCTGGACGAGGTTAGCATGGACAGAGTTGTGAAGGCTCTCTTTGTACAGAGAACTGATCTTCTGAATGAGCTTATGGTATTCATCAACCGTCAAGGCAAAGATGTCTGCCACTCCTTGGACGTAGCTGTGGACAAGCCGGTACTTATTTGTGAGGCATATAATCACGTAGTCCATAATTTTGAGGTGCTGATACAGCTCGTCCATTTTGTTATTTAGAGGGGGTACAAGCATGGGCAAGTTTGTCTTTTCACATTTTGGGTGCGTTCCTTTTGGGGAACCACAACAAAGGGGGGGTCCACGGATAGGGCGGCCCTTTTTTCATCAACGGAACAGAGGGGATTAATTTAATATAATTTAATATAATTTAATTTAATTTAATTTGCTTCGATTTGCTTTTTTTTTTTTTTTTTTTTTTTTTCCCCTTTCTCCCATCGCGAACGCAGTTATGTGGAAGGCAAAAGCCAATGAACTCACCGGGGGGAGAAGAAGAGGGACGTCCCCCCTTTACAATGACATTCAGTTTAGAAGTTTCCCCTGGTGCACACATAGACAGGCATTGCATCTCACGGGGTGGGGGAAAAAAAAAAGTTCGCAAAAAATGCGCTAAGCATATCGCGGCGGGGGACACGTACAGATGGGCACATACGGATGGGCACATACGGATGGGCACATACGGATGGGCACATACAGATGAACACATACGGATAAACGTAGGAACCATTGCAAAAGTAAAGAGCGCGATGGACACAGGGGGGGAGGGACCCAGTCCTCCCGCGCAATGTGCTTCACGTTTTTATGGCATATATGCAGAGGATGCAGTCCAGAGTTTCGTTTCCCATTTGGACGCTGCAAAGGCCTGCGGGGGGGGGCAAAAAAGAAGCGAAAAAAAAAGAAAAAAATGTAAAAAAAAAGCGAAAAAATAAAGGCAAAATAGAATGTTTAAACCAGGGGGGGATAAACGCTCAGGTGTTGGCATATTTTCCGTTATCCCGATTCCTCGCAGGTGTGTAGGGGGGACTTTCCAGCTCGGCCTCTCCATAGGGCGCACACATTCACGTCCATTCACTCGCGTGTGCAACTTTCGCACCCCCACGTACACCCCATTCTGGGTTAACATTTCGCTCAGTTGCTCTTCTCCTCATCGCGAACTACGAACCGTCGGAGTTTTCGTTCCACAGACAAACGTTCGATGTTGTTAGCGGCGATCCGTTTTTCTCCATCAAAATGCAGGTAGCTATTTTGGAAAAAAAAAAAAAAAAAAAAAAAATTGCACACATGGCTAGCCATTTGTTTGAAGGATGCCTGCTGTGGGGGCACACTCGGCAGATCACCGCGGAACACTCCAAGTTAACAACTAAACGGCTAAGCGACTAAACAAAGCGTTGCGGACGCCGTTCGGGGTGACTGGGTCCCTTTTTTTGGGCTGCTCATCTGTATGAATAGCGCCAAACGGGGAGTCACCTCTGTGCGTGTGCTGCCTAATCGAGTGTTGCTCCCCAGTGCCTGCGTGGGGATGACTACTCCACTACGTTCTCCCAGGGGAGGGGCCAACCGTACCGACGTATTTAAACGGCTTGTTCAGCTTGGACAACTCCTTCAAGGTAGTGTCCAGAATCTGAGACACCCAGAAATTCGTTTTCTCATCATTGTAGTGCATTTTTTCCAAAAACTGCGAAATGGTCTTTGGCCAAGATGGCAAAAAAAAAAAAAAAAAAAAAAAAAAAGAAGAAGAAGAGGCACACCCGTAATATTTACGCCATCTCATTTAGTGTACATCATGTGGATACGCTCTCTTCTCCCGCATGCGCCGTCGGAGGAATCCACCGTTGCGTCTCTCTATCGTTGAGCAGTTACTTGTTTGCCTATCTCCTCCATCAGCTCGATGTCGAATTCGTCCTACACGGGGGGTACAGTTAATTTATTTGTGCTTCATTCCGGGGGGGTGAAAAGGTGCGGCAAAGAAAAGAAAAGGGACAGGCGAAGAAGCCAGCGGAGACGAAGCACTCTTTAGCATCGCCAAATGCAGGGAGTGGCGCCTCCAAGTGGCCCCCACAGGGTGCATGCTGCGTCATCACTTCCAATTACCTCAAACTTCTCCGTGTCGTTCATGTTTGGGGGCAAGTTCGATAAGGTTGGTTCATAGAAGTGAAATGAGCAAATGTCGCAACACGGCAGAGTGATCGCGTGACCGTGTGATTGCGTGACTTCGTGATCGCCTTGCACTCCCCTTTTAGACGCTCCTCCACATAGGCAAAACTGAGACTAACAGAATTGTTTCCTACTGGCAAAAAATAATGCGCGCTTTGGGAGACGGAGAAACATGTAGGTTATTTCCTTTTAAAGCCTTTTTTTTTTCTCTTTTTTGCGTGCGTCCAACTGTGCACTTGGGCTCTGTCCACGTCGGCCAAAGGACACACCTTCTGCCGCTCTACTGTGCGTGAAAGAGCTTTTCGAGGGGCAAAATATAAATGCCCCTTGTTGGGGAGAAAAAAGAGGTGCCTTTATGGGGTTAATTTCCCCTCCTACATTTTCCTACCGCGAAAAAAGTGGCCAACTTGGGCGGCGCGCTTGGTTTTTTCCTGCCTAGCTGGGTGGATGACGTGGTTAATCGGATTGGCGGTCAATCGGGGAAGCGGTTAATTGTTTTATTTTATTTTGTTTTCTTTCTCTTAGGGGCTCATCACTGACCACCCTTTGGCAAACTTGCCTGGAGAAAAAACTTCCCAACGTCATCACCCACGCGAGGGTTCTAACTGCTCCCCCACGTTCCCCTTCTACTTCCTCAAAGTGTTTAGCGATTGAGCGCCCCCTTTATGGCTGCGCTCCTTCCGAAGAAGCGGAGTAAAGCACTGGGGGAGGAACATGCCCTGTGCTCAATCGAGTAGTTACGCACACACACATATGCGGAGGTTCGGCCATATAGACGCACCTTCTGCATGGCGAAGAATGCCACTTACGTGAAGAGGGGCCTCAATTGGCGAACGTTGAATGGGTGTCCATTTTGCAATAAATTACACATGTCTAACGCTTCCCTGTTTTTCTTTTTTTTTTTTTTTTTGGGTTAACTCGACATAACATACAAAGCAGCGTTTTTTTTTTTTTTTTTTTTTTTTCCTTTTTTGTTTCATACGCTTCCAGGGGGGGGCTCCTCTCCTTTGCGCATTGTCATCCTGGCATACTCAGCATGTATGTCGATACGTACGTGAGCGTTTACGTGCCCACTGATGCCCCCCCCCCTTTATGTGCCTGTTTGCCCATTGGCTACCCCCCTTGGGGGGGAAGAAGCTACAATCGAGGGCAACCGATCACCCGGACGAGCAACCGAAATGACTTCTCCACGTGGTTCCTCTACCGCTGGACATTCCCACAATGCGTCGCTGCTATACGTTCAAAACGCGCTGTACTGGGTCCCCCCCAGATGGGAAGTCCCCATGAGAAGTCCACATGAAAAATCCCCGTGAGGGTAATTCCCCCTTTGGCCAAAGGCACACATTAGGAGGAAGAACCATCTGTGCGAGGGGCGAAGGTTCTTTCTTCGGTTGAGCGGGGGAAAAGTGTGCAGGCAAATGGGCGAAGGTTTGCAATCGCTTCGCCAAAGCTTCGCCAACCCCGCCAACTTCGTCACAACTTCTGCTTGGCGCGTTTGTGCCGCCAAAACGGGGAGAGAAACGCCCCTCCCCTACCGAGTGAACATGAATAACCTCTTGTGCGCATACATAACGCTTAGCCTGTTTTCACAGCTCAGTGGGCCCCTTCCGCCCCGCACACGTCAGCATTGGGGCGATGAACGTTTGTATGTACATCAGTGCCAACATGGGGTGGAGGAATCTGCTCACGCGCACGGAAATGTACATGCATGTGTGATTGTGCATTTAGGGCAGCTTCACATTGGCAATCCTTCCCCTTCTTTCTTTTTCTTTCTTTTTTTCTCTCTTTTTTTTTTTTTTTTTTTTTTTTCGTGTAATTTTCCATTTAGTGCGCTTTGAACAGCCATCAGAAAGTTCGCTGGTGAATCTCACGAATGGTCACTCATTCGGACTCGACGAATGCGACGAGGACAACTTATGCGTTCCCATTTTATCACACGCGTGCGCGTTTGGGGGCCCCCCTCTGTTGATGTTCGCATCCGTTTGGCACTGTGCCAATTATTTTCCATTTTTTGCGACTTTTTTGCGATTTTTTTGCCAATTTTTTGCCAATTTTTTGCCAATTTTTTTCATTTTTTTCCATTTTTTTGTTTTATGATCCCCCCCTGCTGTGTTCCCCCGCCTCCGCAGCACTCCGCATCTGTTCCACTCATCCGAGCTGAGTAGCAACGTGGCAGCGTAGCAACGTAGCAGCGTGACAAGTTGGCTATCTGCCAACCTGCAAGCCGCTTTGTAATCCTCTTTGTAATCCTCTTTGTAATCCGCTTTGTAATCCGCTTTGTAATCCGCTTTGTAATCCGCCTTGTAACCCACTTCGTGTGCCCCCCCCTGCGTGATCCCCACCTTCGACGGAGGAGCGCCATGTCTACAATCAGATGGGTGGATCTGCTATCCAGCGAGTCCAGTGAGTGGAAGCAGAGGGGAAGCGGCGCGCCTGGCGTGTGTCGCTCCCTCTGGGGTTAATAGCTCGCGCGTAGTTCACAGGGGGAAATTTTCCCCCCATTTGGACTTCTTCCATTTTGAGCTGCCCCATTTGGACTTCCTCCCCCCCCCCCGCCCCGCAGACCTCTCCCACTCAGTCGCCAACAACGAGGATGTTGCCGAGAAGGCCAAGAAGAAAAAGTTCCCCTACGACCAGGAGAGGGACCTGAACAGCAGCTTCTTAAATTCGTACAATGGGGACCTAGACAATAGCAATGTGGGGATCAACTTGAAGATAAAAAATATGTCCATCGTGGAGGAGGAGAAGGAGGAGAAGCAAGAGAAGGAGAAGTCCCTCCTGGGGGGGAGTAAAACCACCGGACAAATGACCCACTGGCGAGATGTAAACGAAGGTGAAAGGGGCTGTCCCCCCAGTGCAGCTCCAAACGGGGAGATGACACACACTGCAGAGGGAGAGTCAGGCAAGAGCACAGAAGGAGTGCCCCCCAAGGGTGCAAAAGAGGAGAACACCAGTGGAGACAACAGAACGAATGCCCTAACAAATGTAGTGGAGGAGGAGAAACACCATGTTAGTGAGAAATTGGTGAGTCTGGTCAATCTGGTGAGTCTGGTGAGTCCTTCCCAGGAGGAGAAGACCATCCCAAAGGAGGATTCGCCCAAGGAACCACCTAATGGGGACACCGCTCTAGAAAAGAGAAACAAAACGGGGAAGAACTGCCCCAATGTAGGGAAGAACCCAACGGAGGAAAACGCCAAAAAGGACCCCCCCAACAGAGTCAGCGTGCAGAGTGGAAGCGGGCAATCCGCAAGCGAAAGTGCAAAGAAGGTAAGTGAAAGGAGACCAAGTGCGGGGAAGAAGAACAAGAAGAACCCATCAAACGGAACTGCGCTCACCAAAGGGAGCAGGAGCAACAGAATAAAAAACGTGTCAGTGGGTAAAGAGGCCATACAGAATTCATACTTCGCTCGGTACATTGTGAAGAAGGGGGGGGGGAGAAGCGTTCCCGGTGATACTGTTCCTGGTGATGCTGTTCCGGGGGGCAGCTTACTATTGAAGGCTGCGAACGAGGGGGAAGTGTCCAGGGGGAAGAAGAGGAAAGACAGAGCCCTGCTGTGCGAGAACAGCACGGCTTCAAAGTTCAACTGCACGCTGTCGCACGACGTGACGGTGGACGACAGCAATGTGCCGCTGAACCCGGCCAAGAAGGCGAGGGGACGGACAAAGGAAGCGGCAGGGGAAGCGGCAGGGGAAGCGGCAGGGGAAGCGGCAGGGGAAGCGGTAAAGGAAACGGCAAAGGAGGGAGCCGCCGCTGCAATGGAAGCGATAAAGGAGGGAACCGCCGCTGCAAATGCAGTGCCCGCGCCGCCCGGGAACCCCCCCCGAGACGGGGCAACCAACGTGGTGACGAAGAGCGCCACCGCAGGTGCCCCCCCAGTGGCCGAGCAAAGCAGCAACCATTTGGGAATAGCGCAAAATATGCCCTCGCCCCCCAAATGTAATCTGCCCCCCCCAAATCACCACCAACACCTCAGCAGCGACAATATCAATTTGGAGAAATTCAAAAATTTCGACGCGAATTTTATTAACTACTTGGGAGACATTCGGAGCCACTTCAGCGACCCGTTCGTGAGCTCCAACAGCAACCGGGTGAATAGCCGTCTGAAGGAAATCGCCGTAGGGAAGTCCACGAAGGAGTATAAAAATTACGTGAAGGTGGTGAAATATGAAGAGAGGATGGATGACGACCCCAGCACGCCCAACGCGTATGAGAACGTGACGAATGCAAAGTTCCAGGCCAAGTACAACCTCTGGAGGAAAAAGCTGCACAGGTTTGACTCCATCGGGTAGGTTAGCGGAATGGGCGGCATAGTGCGCGCGGTGGATCTCACCTGTTAGGGGCAGCGCCTGACGCATCTGGTTAGCCCCCTTGATGGGTGACTGCCGTCCCTCTTTTTTTTCTTCCTCCTTTTTTTCTTCCCTTTTTTCCTCCTTTTTTTCTGCCTTTTTTGCGTGTAGAGCACCCCCGCGGCGTTCTCCCCCGCATGTGCGTCTAAACTGTAAACTCGCTAAACCCGTTAAGCGGACGACTGTCCACTTGTGTTCAACTTTTAAATCGCGGATGAGTCAGCAGGAGGGTGCACCGCGCACCGCGGTGAGGGAAAAAAAAAAGAAAAAAAAGTGCAGACATACACGCACGTGAGAGAGGATGCCAAAATGGTTTTATGGTTACTTGGGAGGGGGGCCAAGCCGGTTGGCATTGCGATTGGCCAAAACATCGTGCGAGCAGCGTAGGTGCTGCGCCTGTATAGTGGGCCACGGCTCGGTGGGCAGCTCCTTGGGGGTGATGTTTGTAGCTGCGCGAAAGTGCGCAAGTATGCTGGACGGTGCCCCTCAGGAGAAGTATATCGGGGGGTACTTCTTAACCGAGGGGCCGGCGCCGCTCTCAGCCGCAGATGGGCCGAAGCACTTGAAGTCGAAGATCTCGTTCTCGTCGATCTCCATTATGCTGGCGATGTTGCCGCAGCGGTAGCAGTAGTTGGGTGCGGACCACACGGTGACGAGCTTCCTATCAAACCACCACTTGTACCCCTCCATGACCAGCTGGTGCGCCCTGGCAATAACTTCAATGTCGTTTAGGTGGCAAAACTTATGAACAATGTCGGGGCCAAATAAATGTCCTGCACCTCTTGGGCTTTTATCCCATCCGTTTTTGTCATTCGGGTCTGACCATAGAACATCACAGAGGGAGCCATTCCTGGGGATCTCCTGAAATCGATTAATTTTGTTCAGGTCTGTAATTTGATTGAAGGAGGGGGATAAGCCGCCGTGGATACAGAAGTAGTTATTTTCAATGATTGCACCGATAGAGAGATAATCCATCAAGTCGGTGCAGTATTTCCATACATTTATCGACCCATATTTTTTAATGCACTCATCATAAAATCCGTAGACTTCGGTAATCTGTCTGCTTTCATGATTGCCCCTTAGTAGGGTAATTTCATTTGGGTACTTTATCTTCAGAGCTAGTAGCAACAGGAAGGTCTCCACGCTGTATTTCCCTCGGTCTACATAATCACCTAGGAAAATGTAATTCACTTCTGGGGGTTCATTCCCTATGTGAAAGAGCTCCGTCAAGTCGTGGAACTGTCCGTGGATATCTCCACATACCACCACTGGGAGATTTACATGTTTTATATTTTCTTGGTTGACTAGAATCAGTTTTGCTTGCCCACACAGATGCTTCACTTCCTTTTCAGATATTAGCTGGCACTTTTTCAACGTCTCGATTTGCTTCTCCAGGCACCTCGCTCTCATGATTCCCCGGTCAGCAGGGGTGGGGATATATATACATACATGCGAGTGGTTACCTTAGGGGAGGCTTGCCTTGTGTACCTACCGGCATGCGCCACTTCGGGGGGTGCTCACCATGCCGCACATCAAGGCGGTGCGAAGGAAAAAAAAAAAACACGAGATAGCATCAGCTTCCGCCTGCACCATGACTGAGTCGCCGCAGCGCGATAAGCAGCATAGCTTGCGAAGAAATAAGACGCAGCGATGGAGAGGCGGAGTGACGCGGACGTGGTTGCACACTGTGCTACGAAAACGGACGCCTACGACAGAAGCGACAGGGACAGCGGCGAAGCAGCGAAAATGAGAACAAAAAAAAGGCTAACTAGTCAGAACTGACCCGCAGGGAGCCTCTCCCCCCATTCGATTCGCCACGGAACGCAACGGTTGAGGGATGGTCTTCCCCCCGAACACACCTTGATGATGTTAAAAAATGTACGGTGTTCCCCTTTTCGACCTGGTCAGCCGAAAAAAAAAAAAAAAAAAAAAAAATGAACAAATACAGCACAGGGGAAATGCCCCTCGATTGGCATAATGCTGTTGCTATGTTGACCAAGTGGGGGATGTGTGCCTCGTGGTTTATGTCCCCCCTCGGTTTTTCTTCTTCTACTTCTACTTTTTGTTTTTTTTTGTTTTTTTTTTTCCACTCTCTCTCCTGCGCTGATTAGCTTTCTTTCCACAATTTGCAGATTGGAGATGCTTCAAAATTGCAGGAAAAACGCGAACACCTTATCTGAGAAGCGGCTGCTTCGCGCGAGCGCTTTTTCTTCGCCCACTTTGGTGTTCTCTCCTCAGCTAGTGGCAGAAAGGAAGTGGGGCAAGGCAAGCGGTACGCAGGCTCAATTCGTATGAGGAACATATCGGAAGCGTATGCACTCGCGAACAAATGTGCACTTTTGGTGGCTCTCGTGGTGAATGCTCTGTCGGAGGCTCCTAACTGACGGTACATACACCTAACCTATCGTTCGTTACATCAGCGGGGCGGCCCACTTGTGCATTCGTCGCGCCGCCTCCCCAGGATATTTTGCATACCCGCTTTTTGGGAAAAAAAAAAAAAAATGTGGAAGAGTATCTTGCCTGGCTGCCCATTTCTGTCATTATCGCCACACTTGGTTTATTTTTATTTTATTTTTCTTTTTTCTTTTTTTTCCTTTTTTTGTGCGAACGCTTTGGAAATGCGGAACAGCCTAGAGTGACTCTCCTCCAGGACTGGTACACCCCGCGGGAGCAGCCAGCCGATTAGGCACGATCGCGTAAAAGAGTGTTCTCCAGTCCCCGTCCATTGCTAGCAAAGCAGTCACTCACCGCGCTAGTGCAACCATCGAGTAGAAGGGCGAGCAGTTGGTCGTCTTAACCTCTCCCCTTTCCCATAATACACACAAAACACCAGTTGAGCGAAAATGCATTTGGTTAAGGCAGCCAGGGTGCTCGTAAGGAGAGACGATGTGGGCCATTTCCAGAGGAAGTTTCTCTTTAACGCGAGCAGCATGTCTAAGTGTAGGCAAATCGAGAAGAACCCATTTTCATGTTTTACCAATAAAGTCCAGAGGAGAAAGTACCTCCATTTTGCCCGTACCTTACCGGAAGATTACGAGCTACCGTTAGATACCTTCCCAGAAAATATCAACGAGGTGTTAACGAAGGATAAAAAGACGCTTGATTTCATTCAGAGCTACTGGTACTGGAAGATTCGGAGTGAGAGCAATTTGCTAAACTACGAGAAGTTGGTGAAGAAGTCGTATAAGCAGCTGGCCGTGGACATGGGCATGCAGGTGAGTGTGATGCTCTGTCAAAGGGAATAGAGGCGGGGCCGCACACACTGTGGAGAGACACATTCCTCTACGTAATGCGGTCCTCTCGCCACCCTCCTGCAGCGCTTCTCATTCCGCTTACAAACGTGGCCCCTTCCCCACTTCGCAGATTGCCAACCCCGATAACGAGCACATGCTGGCCCTCCTGGAATTTTACGAATACCTCAAGTCGTCGCCATTCGTGGGGCCCTTCGGCACCATTGAAAACCCCGTCATTGTGCCCAGCGTGCACACAGAGCGAGTCGTTTGCTGCACAGGGGGGACGGGGGAAAACGAACATGTCCCCCTTTTCTTTCGATGCAGGGAAGGATTCTTATATCGCTGCGGAGAGTGTGACCAAATGTTTATGCACGTTCGTGTGCTGTACTCACTGGAGGATGGGAACGACCCCTTTCCCAATGACCCCGATGTGGATGACGTATTTGATTTAAACTTAATTGAAGAGAACATGAGTCTGTACAACGACGACCAGTACGTCCGGTGGCCCACGGGGAATGTGACCTACCGGCAGATGTTTCTCCAGGGCAAGTGGGGAAACGAGAAACCGAACAGTGCTTCGTACGTAGCTTCTGAGAAGTGAGGCGCGGAGCTCGCCGGTCATTCATGGGCACCGATGGTTACGCGCATGGTGAGCTTAGGTGGGGGTGACCATCCGTTTATGTGGCCATCCGTTTATGTGCCCATGTGTGTGCGCTTCTTTTTTTTTTTTTTCCCATTTTTTGTTCCATTTCGCCTGAACGGGCAATACATTATGAGCGACTTTTTGGTGCAAAAAAAAAAAAAAAATGCCACAACATTTTGGCTAGCTGGAAGTAGCTGCCTACACCCCATTGCAACTTTCGCAAAAGTTTGTCCTAATCGTGCTACGACGAATGCCACTTGGCCTCTTAATTTCACCATTTTGTGTTTTAAAAATGTGGAGTTCATTGAGGTGAAGTTTAACTGCGGATTGAGCGCAAAATTAAAATCGTGAGTACGGGTGAGCATAAAAAAAAATGGGGGTGTACTTCAGAGGGGAGATGGAATTAAAAATCGCGCAACGGGGAAATGGTTCGCTGTTTAGCGGAATGGATGCACTCTTTCGCCGCTGCGAGATGGAAGTGCGGCACTTCTCAAAATTGGGGGCATCCGCACGAAGCGCCCAGTGGAAGCGGTCATCTGGTGGCTTCCTCCGGCATGTTCACACGTGCGCGAGGCGGAATGGCCGCACATCCGATGGTGGAACAATCGCGCGGGCTCGCCCCCAATGGGACGCCCCTCAAAGGGACGTTCTGCAGTGGGCACACTCTTCCATGGTGACCCACTCGTATGCATCCATTTACGCGTGCAGTGCCCCCCTTTTTTCGCGTGATAAACGGTCACTACTGCAAACTCATTTCAGCTTCAAGGGGTAGGTGTGTCATCAGGCAGGAATGAATCGTACAGAGGGGAAAAGGAAGAAAAAGAGGAAAAAGAGGAAAAAGAAGGAGAAGGAGAAGGAGAAGGAGAAGGAGAAGAAAAAGAAGAAGAAGGAGAATACGGAGAAGGCGAAGAAAAAGAAGAAGAAGGAGAATACGGAGAAGGCGAAGAAAAAGAAGGAGAATGCGGAGAACACGGAGAGGACGAAGAAAAAGAAGAGACAAAGAAACACATCAACTGCAAATGAAATCAGTTAATTCAATTTAATTACAAATGAAAAATCACCTAGGTGCAGGGTACACCGGGGGCCCCCTCTCAGCGAAAATACGCACATATGTGTCACCTCACATATAAAAAAAAAAAAAAAAGAATGAGTCACCTCACGCACACGCGCCACATACCGTTGTGCCTCTTCGGGTGAACATACATGCATATATGTTGATGGTGCGCTTGCAATAGATGTGGGGGAGGGGGGGAGAAACCCACTTCGTCAGGTATTTGAAAAATGTGTGGGAAAAGCGAGACGGAGGGGAGAAACCCACTTCGTGTGGTATTTGAAAAATGTGGGAGCCAGGTGATGGGCACCACGCGGGTGCGAAGCGGTTGAGGTGTGTGTGTGTGGAGGGAGACGTCACATAAACAGAGCCGCGAGCAAACTGTAGAGAGGCAGTCGTTCGTGATGGCGCAACTGCGCCGCAGCTTTGCAACTTTGCCTCTACTTCGCTACTTCGCCACTTCGCTGCGAAACTGGGCGGCCTCAGCTCCTGATCTTGATGAACCTGTTTTTCTCCCGGACGGGCTCGCCCACTCCGCCGAGGCGCTGGCCCACGGAGACAGTCTGGTTGGGCTGGACGTTCCAAGAGAAGTCCTTTTTATTTTCAAAGATGACGACAATGGAAGAGCCCATTTTGAATTCCCCAATTTCGTCTCCCACTTCGACGCTTTTAAAGGAGTCGAAAATCTTGGTGTTGATATCTCCCCCCATGTAGCTCAGCTGAGTCCTCATATTATTAGTGACGAGCTCCTCATCATTAATTATTTTAATATTGCCCACATTATACGCACTAATGGCTGCATAGTAGACGTTCCCACCTTTCCACTCTCCAGATAGAATGACCCTCTCGTTGATGTTAAATAGGTTATTAATAATTTTAAACATCCCCTGGAAAACAGGAAACAACTCCCCAGATATGTGCCTCCTAATTTTGTACTTGAAGTTAAAGGGGGCATGAAAGTGGTGGTATTTTTGGGGACTCAAATAAAAAATGGCATAAAAAAATTTGGTACTGCCATCGTTGTACTTTTTCTGAAAATTAGAACCCAAAAACGTGTTTACGTTAAATTTGACCCCCTTAATGTTTTCCAAATAATCTGATGACAGCTCTCCATAATCCATGAGCTCACTGTCGCATGGGCTGACTATAGAGTAGTCACTTACATCTCCAATGGGTCTCGTTTCCTCTCTTATATAACGGGAGAAGAATTCCCCAAAGGATTTGTATGACTCTATTGGGTACTTTATTTCTTCCTTGTTAATCTTCATGTACTTGATTAAAAAGTTGAAGATGAGCAATCGGTACGTGTTTGGGATTTCGATTTTGAATATCTCTCCTGTGATGCGACTCCTTGTTCTCCCGAAGAGGAGACGCGCCCAGAAGAGCTTGTTGCTCTGCGATGCATTTTCGCTATTGTCGTGGAGGGTCAGCACTTCGTGGTACTTGTACTGAAACATCAGGATGAAGGACAGGATCGTCACGCCCGTGATGAGGTACTTGTTCTTGTACAGCCGGAAGAAGTTGCTGTCTCGCTCATTCTTCTTCATCCTTCTGCGGGGTGGCGGGGTTAGCGGTGTTAGCGATATTAGCGGCGGGGTTGGCGGGGTTGGCGATGTTAGCGGCGGTGGCCGAGTTGACTGCGTTGACTGCGTTAGCCGAGTTGGCAGCGTGCGCCACTTTCGTGACGTTCGTGACGTTCGTGACGTTCGCAGCGTTTGCAACGTTTGCAACGTTTGCAACGTTCGCGCCCTCCAGAACACACCTCCGCACAAGTTCGACCAAACGCATGAATGCCCGCGCAGTGTGAGCGACGCAGGGGAGCTGACTTCTCGTGCGCTTCCTCGCGTGGGAAAATGCTTTTTTCCCCCTTTCTTGTGGGGGTCAAAAAAAAAAAAAAAAAAAAAAAAAGTACAAATATATATATATATGTTCGTCCTTCACTTGTTCGCAAAACTTTTCCGCGCTTCGTAAATTGGTGTAATTTCCGGGAGACTCAAAAGTTTACTCGTGCCACTTTTTTTTTTTTTTTAATTTCTCTCTTTCTCTCCTGCGCGGGGGGGAAGGAAGAACGTATGCAGGTGGTACAGATGAACGTATGCTGGTGGCACAGATGAACGCATGCCGGTTGCACAGATGAACGTATGCACTCTGGCACGCACTTGTGCACGGGGCAAATAAGCGAATGCAACTTGTTCTGGTCGTGGCAATTTTTCGTTTCGCGCGAGCGCACGAAGGTTGATCATCCGATCGGGGTGGCGACGATAGCGGCGGTGGCAGTTCGCACTTTCGGGACTGCCAACTTCGGATGCGCTAGCTGGCGGTGCTATCACGCAGCGCAACCCGGTCGGAGTCGCCCACCTGGTGATCTGGTCAACCAATCTGGAAAACCAATCTGCCCAACCGATCTGCCCAACCAATCTGGCCAGCCAAATTTCACCGCTCCCCCTTTCGAGCCCCTTCTTCTCGTTGGCGGGTGGACCCAAAACAGAGGCCACTCGTGCATACGGTTGGTTACGCTGCTCTCTAATTACCTTTGCTCTTTCCTCTTTGGGAAAAAAAAAGATTTGTACCTCTCGGGGAAGTGAGGTGGCGAGGAAGCAGTTGGCATTTAGCAGTTAGCCGCTAATCGCTAATCGCTAACCGCTATCCGCTAACCGGTAGCAGAATTGCGCGTGTGCCACCTGCGCGACTCCTCTTTGCTGATGACGCAGGGGAGGAGAGGTGAACTCGGAAGGGGGGACTATTCAAATGGGTCAAAAAAGGACGATGGGAAAAACAGGTTCCAATTGGGTGATACTGCCAATGGAGGGGAGGAGAGGCTCTCTCCAGGAAAGCATATTCACACTGAGCTCGCCACTGTGCAGGTGGCTGCTACGCTGGCACGCTCGGTGTGTAACACGGTGTGCCCTCGCAACTGGGGAGAGGCTCCTGCGCAGTTTACGCGCAAGCCTGTGTGTGAGGAGACATGGACTCGTCACAGGTTGGGGAAACAAAAGGCAAAAAAAGAAGGCAAAAAAGTGGGGTAAAATGAAACGGGCAAAAATGGCAAAGTTGGCAAAAACCTGCAGCGAGCGCACACACGGGGGGGGCGCGCATACGTGGCGGTCATCACACAGTCGCCGAGAGGCACCCCCAAAGGGAGAATTACTAACAGGGCAGTTAAAAAAGGACAAAACAAAGGTGAGGAAAAAAAAAAAAAAGGGGAAAAGAGCGTCGTGCGCCCAATCCTCATGCGAAATAAGCGTGAAGGAGCGCTGGGACGAAAAAAAAAGAAAAAAAAGAGAAAAAACGTAGAAATGTAGGAACGTGTAAGTATATATGCTTAAATGCGGAGAGTTACCAATTTGGGAATCATAAAAAAGGGGTTCATCAGGGTGGAAACGCTTTTTCGCTGATTCGGTGGAGAGCAATGAACATTCAGCAGTTTTCTCTTTCTAGGGGAAGAGAAAAAAAAAAAAAACGAATCTACGTGCGGTGCGACACCTATATGTAGGAAAAGTTGCTGTGAGAGTCTCTGCAGATTGTGCATACGTGGAGGATGGTCCGCAAGGATTACACCTTCCGTGTAGTATTTAAATGGTGGGCACTTGCGGCATTGTGGGCAGGCAGGCACTCCTTCGCTATCGTCGACGCGGTGGAAGTGGAGGGAGAGATGCGCGCCGGGCTCTCAAGAGTAGAGGAGCCGCACCAGACCCGATCGGCACATGGCTTTTTCCCCCAACTGAGGCGAACCACCGCTAGGGTTAGCGGCGATTGCAACCCTAGCGGCGAAATGGGCGAGAATCCCAGCGTGGTGCACCTGTCACTGCTTTGCTGCCCACCTTTTAATGTCGCCTTCTGTGGTTAGGCGGGAAAGCGGCCATACACGATCTTGCCCCTGTAAAGCGGCCTCCCTCGCTTGCACAGTAGTACGTACGTGCAGGTATTTCATCCCTGGGCATACTGGCGCGGCGGCAGCTCCGCTCAATGCTGAGCAGAAATCGCACAGATGGAATTTAAGCGGGGCGTGCGGCCAGGCGAAAAAACAGCGCCACGTTCCATGCGGGTAGTAAGGAGGACCATCCCGCTAGGCGGTGCTGTTAGGCGGTGCTGCTAGGCAGTGGTGCCAATCGATACCGCCAATCAGTGCTGCAAATCGCTACCGCCAATCAGTGCCGCTAACCGCTACGCACCGACCGGCTGCTCCTTCCCCCGCGTGAGGCAAAAGTTGAGGCGAAATTTCTAAGGGGCATACCGCGAAGGAAAAAAAAAAAAAAAAAAAAATGCCCAAAAGGGAGGTGTACATGTAAAAAGGAAAAGAACGAAAGAAAAAAAAAAATATGCCACTGCCAAACGCCTATCGGCAAAGGTTCCCACTTGACGAAACTGAATTGGTATTTTTGTTCATCCCGAGGTGTAGCGGGCGTCCCATTGTGCGCAAGTTTTCCTGCCCCTTAAAATGAGGCACTGCCCGCACGCGTAAAAAAAAAAGAAGCAAACACATAAGCGCTAACGGCTAACCGCTAACGGCTAACCGCCAACCGCCAAGCACACACGTGACACCATGACGGCCGCGCACTACCTGAACCCCAAACTGATGAAGAACTACGATGAGCTGACCGCGCACAACCCCCACTCCAGCGTAATTATTCACAGGAGGATGCGCACAGCACAGCGTCTATATGTGCGGCCGCGTACACTTAGCAGCAAGGGAGTAACTCCTGACGTGTGTGCCTGCTGGCAGAGTGGCGCTCGAAAATGTTGTTATTTCATCTCCCCGTTTGTTAACTACCCATGACTTGTGTGCTTCTCTCGCTTCCTACCCCCTCTGGCTCAACAGGACCCGCGCTTTCTGCAGATGAATCAGTTTAACCACTGCGCCTACAGGTACACCATGTTCTGCCGGTGCGCACGTGAACTGGGGGAGGACAACCCCCGCTGCAGGTGAGTCCCTCTCGGGAGGTGTCGCCAACATGTGGCAATCGAGCATCTTGAAGGGGCAACTCTTAAACGGACGTGATCAGTTTGGCGCGATGTGAGGGGTGTATCGGTGCAGAGGGATGAATGATTCCTCCTGTTGATGGGGATTCCCCCTTTGATTATCCTCCTCCCATTTTATTATTCTCCCCCCCTTTGGTGGGTCTTCCCCCCCCCTGCCGACTCCCCCCAGGTTTCAGTACTACAGAGCCCAAATTGCCTGCACAGCGGAGCAGCTGGAGGATTGGGACGACCACAGACAGAAGGGTACGCATTGCCCCCTTGGGAAAAGGAGACCACTCCCGATGCGAAGCGCGTTGCATCCATTTCGTTTTGAGTTTTTATTTTTTTTCCGAGCGGGGGTCTCTCCATACACTCCTACCATGTGTGTCTTCACCCCGTAGTGTGTACTGATGCACCCGTACGAATGGGCATTCGCCAACCCTCGTATGTTAACCCACCCTTATGTTTGTGTGTGTTCTTTCCCCCCGTTTGCAGGAACATGCGCCATGGATGTGCTGCCCGACCGGCTGACCGCCCACCTGAGGCAGTGATGCGTTCGGAGCGGCGATGGTGTAGAGATGGTGTAGAGAAGTTGCAGAGAAGTTGCAGAGAAGTTGCAGAGAAGTTGCCGCTACACTGCCGCCACCTTTGCAAGTTTAGTGAAGAAGCCATTTCAGTTGTTAACAAGGAGGGTGTTTTTTTTTTTTTTTTTTTTTCCTGTTTATTCCTCTTTGCAGAGTGGCGGAGCGTGCGGCTAGGTTGCTCCTTAGAGGCTTCTGCGGATGGCTCCCCGAGTGGCCATTTCAAGTGACCATTTGGGGTGCGCCGCGCCTTCCCCTATTTTTTGGTACAAAAAAAAAAGAAAAACCGCTTCACGCTGTCTTTAATCCAACACGGGCAGAAGCAGGCCACCCCAGAAGATACTTTACCCATTTTGCACAAGTGGGTTGGCGATCCCTTCTCGTTTCTGCGGAGCTGCTCTCAGGGCCAGGAAGCCGCGCGCGATGGGGAGGGTGTCCCCAGTGGTAAACACGCCGCTCCGCCCGCAGTGGTAGTATACTCACCCGGCCGCTTTGCTATGTGCGCTTTGCTAAATGCCGCTTTCCTTAGTGCCGCCCCCCCCTGACGGCTAGAAATTTTCGTTCACGAGGACGTGCGGCTTGCTGAAGAGCTCAATGGACTCCTTGATTTCTTTGAGCCTTTTGCCGAGCTCTATTTTCCGGGCCTTGTCTTTGTTGCTCTTGTATTCCTGTGTTGCCTCCGTCAGTTGTGAGTGCAGCTCCTTTAGGACGTAGCTCCTCTCGTCGTTCTTCAGGACTCTGTAGCCCTCGGGTACGTCCGTGGACTCATCTACAATGTCCTTTTTTTTCTTCAGCATGTAGGTGGGTAGCTTTCCAAAGTTCTTGTGGAGATTGTCTCGCTTCCCCTTCTCGCTGCTCCGCAGTTGGCTCCCCCGTTTTGAGAGTTTATCTATGATACTGCTTTCGCGTTTAGCGGGCGCGCTTGCAGGGGCGGCTTCCGCTGCTGCCTCCGCGGCTGCGTCTTCGCGCTTCTCCCCTTGGGATTTGCCGGGCGCCTCCCGGTGCTCCGCTTCCTCCTCCACGTAGTCTGCTTCATCCTCCTCATATTCTGCTTCTTCCTCCTCATATTCTGCTTCTTCCTCCTCCACGTAGTCTGCTTCTCCCTCCTCATATTCTACTTCTTCTTCACCCTCATACTCTACTTCTTCTTCCCCCTCATACTCTGCTTCTTCCCCCTCATGCTCTACTTCTTCTTCCTCATATTCTACTTCTTCCTCCTCGTACTCTACTTCTTCCCCCTCCTCGTACTGTGCTTCCTCTCCCTCCCCCACGTGCTGCTGCTCAACATGCTGCTCCTCCACCCGCTTCTGCTGCGTGGCCTTGGTGACGCCCAGGGGGCACTCCCCCGCCCTCTGCAGATGCTTAGCCACCTTGGAAGCCACATTCTCAAATCGCTTCATTTTGAAAGGCTTCTTATTCTTCGCTTCTTCCTTCTCCTCCAAGACCTTCTTCTGTAGAGACGCCTTCTCCTGGATCTTCATCAAATTCTCCTTCATATAATTTTTGTCCTCCTTTGTTCTGATGTGAGGGAACGCTTTGTTTATGTCTTTCATTTTGCTTACGAAGCTGCTGGAGGAGAGCTGGTTTTGGGCGTTGATTTTCCTTTGGGCATTGTTTTGGGTGCTAATCGCCTTGGTGGCCTTGTAGAGCTCTCTTTCCTCCTTGAGCTTTTTCCTCTGTTTTTTGGCCAGCACCTTCCGCACGTTTTCGCTCAGGTGTTCGTGTTTGCCCTGCTGTGGGGTGGCGCCGGTTACGCGGCAGTTAAGCGGTGTAGTAGCGCGTGTAGCAGCGCGATGGTTCATGCTTAGGGTTAAAGTCGGCAGGGTTATAGGTGGACTGATGCTGGAGGTAGACTCACCCCCCCATGGGGGAACATCTGCCTGGCCACCCCCGTGCGCTAACCTTCGCAGCGAATGGCAGACGGGAGTTACGCCGCGCATGGTACTCGTGGTACGCGTGGTGCACTCGGGGGGAGAAACAATGCACCTACTTACTTGGTTCATCGTGGGGGCTAAAAAAACGCTTAAATGGGAAAAGTGGAAGCGCTGTGCATGCGGTTGGGGCCTATTAAAACCATTCGGGTTCCTCAAATGGGAAGTAGACGTGCAGCTTGCCTTGCGTTGTTTTGTAAAAGAGGAAAGAAGTGTGATGGGAAAGGAGATTTTTTTTTTTTTTTTTTTTTTTTTTCCCACCGCTGGGGAAAGAGGTAGAGGAGGCAAACTAGTCGGAGGTGCTCCCCACATGTGTGTACACATGACGCTGCTCCGAGGTGACTGTCAAGCCATTGTTGCCGTTTCTTTTCTTCTCCCCAAAAAGGACGGCGGTGCCTAGCGGGTGAATGGCTTCACAGGTGTGGCATCTCTTGTGCACACGTAGTCCGCATCATTAATTTTGTGCCCTCCCCGCATGTGTACTTTTGGCGGCCTTTGCTTTTTTCCCTCCTCCTCCGCGATTTTTTTTTTTTTTTTTTTGGAGAAACCTGTCTATGGGTATTGCATCATTTCAGAGAAGGATTACGCAAAGGGGGATACTCGAATGGCATCAAATTGTCCCTCATTTGGGGATTCTTTTTTTTTTTTTTTTCCTTTTCCTTTAGTCCCCCCAGGAGCGGTCTTCAAGAAATCACTCAACTGTCACTTGGAAGGAAATAAAACTGCGCACGTTTGTACCCTTTGACACCGCTGCGGAAGTTGAAGAAAACTTGGTCCCTTTGGGAGAAGCCACACAATTGAGGGTGCCCGTAATTGTATGTCTCCTTTGAGACCGCGCGTGCACACTGGAGGGATTCCACAGGTTGGGCTCTTTCGCCTCCCCGAGTTGAGCACTCCACAGCGCGACGCGGCGTTGATTGTAAATCCCCTCTCGACCAACGGACCAATGGCAGAAAAGGAAGCCCTCTTTCACAACAGCATAAACGACCCCTACGTGGTGAACTACGTGTGGCTTTACGGAGACAACATGCGGGCTGCGCCCAGGGCCCCCCCGGAGATGTCCCCCCCTCATGTGGTCAACGTCCGCGGTGAAGACACCTACGGGGGGGGCAGCAACGGGGGGTTCTTCACGCGGGGATTTTCGCATCCTTCGCAAACTTCGCCCATTTCGCAAACTTCGCCCATTTCGCAAACCTCGCCACTTTCGCAATTTTCGCCCATTTCGCCCATTTCGCCCGTTTCGAAAATTCCCTCCCCGTCGGCCCGCCTGGAGAAAAGGGAAGATGCCGTTTGTTGACAGAAAAAAAGGAAGAAGAGAAAAAAAAAAAAAAAAAAAAAAAAAAAGCCACACTTTGTGGGGCCATCTTTAACGTGTTGTCAGCGAGGTGTCCCTCCTTCTGCCACTTCGCGGGGACAATCCGTGTAAGCGTCTCCGCCGCGTTGCCTTTTTTTATTTTTTTCCCCTTCATAAGGGGCACAACTTGGCGTAGCAGCCTCGGCAGTGTTGCCTCTTACGATTGAAAGGAGGAGAGTACACGGATTGGGAGGGGGCGGTGGAGAGAAGTGGGTTACGTAGGCGACATTTCGCCTAACCCCTTAACCGCCTCGCCCCTTCACCGCTTCGCAGCTTCACATCTTCACGGCCTCACGGCCTCACCGCCATACCGCCTTACCGCTTCACCTATTCGCACACCATGGCGGGGACGTCGAACTTGCGGTAGCACCTCTCCCGGTTGAAGCCCTCCTCATCATAAAGAATATACACGTAGTCCTCCACCCGGTCCTGATAGGTTTTCAAAAAGTGGTCAACGCAGTGCTGCTTGTTGTCTAGCATAGTGCACCTCGGGGCATCGTGGGGAGTCCCTCCCTCCACTCTCCTGCTTGACATGTTAAACGAAACTCGGCCCTCCTTCATGTGCATGCCCAGGCATTCTAACATGTAGGCAGTCCTCTCCTCATTATGTATGGCTATGCACTTGTCTATGAAGCTGACGTTTAGGGCAAACCTGTTCCGGTTGTTGGCTGAAAATAAAATGCTGTGGAGGTAGTCCAGCCGAATGCGTTTCACGTTGGGGAAGAGGCAGCATCGCTCGATGAAGGAGAGTTGTTTTATCCCCTCGAAGAAGCAGAAGTAGTTGGCCCGTTGGACTGCCAGGGGGGAAAAAAAATTAAAAATGAATAGAAGAGGGAATAGCAGGGACGGCTATAATAGTGGTTAATTTTTTTTCTTTTTTTGTGGCAGTGTGCACGCGGGTAGGGGCATCCAAATGGAGCACCCATTTTGGTGAGTCTCTTTCTTTTGGGGGACCCCCCTGTGGAGCTTCCTTACGTTCCCTCCATAGACCAAGCGACGCTGAATACCTCTCGAAGACGTGAAAGAAATGCGCGTAGGTAACACCGTAGTAAAGACACGAGTGCATTCCATCTGGGGTGCACACGTTCAGGAGGACGATGCAAGAGAGGCAGAAGTCAAGGTGACTCAGTGTAACCTGCTTAAACGAAAGTTTGTTCTTCAATATTTCGTTAATCATTTCGCTAGTACAAGAACCCATCTCGGTTCTCCCCCTCTCTGCATCTAAGTTAGAAGCAAATCGATTCTTCTTCAACACGAGGTCTATTTCGTGCAGCACCTTATTCACAAAGTTGGAAATGTAGGAGGACACGCTGGCGACGTTCTTCCGGTTGTCTTCGTGGTTGAAAAGGAACTGTTCCTTATCCGGGGGAGGCGCGCTTCTCGCGGCCCCTCCAGCGGTCCGTCCAGCTGCCCCTCCAGCTGCCCCTTTAGCGGCCCCTCTAGCGGCCACCCCAGCTGCGCCCCCAGCTGCGCTTCCAACTACCGTTGCAGTTCTCCCCCCCCCGGTGCGTCTCGATGTGCCACTGCCCTTGAACTTCACATAGGAGTACAAAAAAAAGGAGACGATGTAAAACTTAAAGTGGGAGAAATAAATGAGAAAGAGGTCCTCCTGGGTGAGACGGCTCTGTTCGCTGAGGGTCCCTTCCCTTGTCTCCCCTTCTGCCTCCACCATACCCGGAGGGGTAGTAGCTCTACCACGCCCCTCCCCCCCCCTGCTCCTGTTTAAGAGAATCAAATGGAAGTTATAGTCCAGCCGAAGTCGCTTGAGCTTATCATTCAAATACAAGTAAGAGAGCATGTAAATGATTATATTATTGTTAATTCGGATGCATCTATCAAAAAGATTTTCCTTCTTTACTCTGGCGTTTACTTCCTTGTCTATATTTTGGAGAGTGATTTGTTCCTCTGTGTAGAGGTGATGGAATAGCTCGTTTGCGTAATCGAAGTGGGGGAAGTTCCTCTTCGGTTGGGTGGTCCTAGGTGGGGGGTCCTCCTCGGGGGGGCCGCAAGGAGCGCCGCTCGTCTCGGCCAGGGTAGGTCTTCCCCCGGTAGGTGAGCTATTGGAAGCCTCTTTCTTGGTTTCCTCTCCCTTGGTTTCCTCTCCCTCGGTAGACCGCGCCCCGTTTAGGGCACCCCCGAAGCGGAGCCGCCTCACGCTCTCCAAAAACCTGTCGTAGCTCCCTATCTGGGTGTTAAAGAGAAAGGCGTTCCTCTCCCCCTCCCGGAGCAGCAACGCCTGCTCCTCCTCATCTGCCAAGTGAATAACGAAGTGAAAAAAAATGAAATACAAATCCTTCAAATAGAGGTTGAGCAGATAGTAATTACTCAGTTCCAGCGTTTCTATGCACCTCAGAGTGCCCACGTCTTCTATTTTTATGTTTCGCCTGTAGCCCTGCAGGGGGGGGCAACGTCGATGTGGTAGATCGTTAGAGAGGCATGCGCGTAGGTGGTGAGCCACCTTCCTGCCTCATCGGGGAACCCCTTTTGAAAGCCTTCTGTGGCCCTTCCACACAGGTGGGTCGAGTGGGCGGGGTGGACGCAAACCCGTTTGGGAAGTTCTCTCGAGGGGGTGCACATATCAAACGGGTGCCTCACCACGCCGGTAAAGTGCCGCCTTATCACCACCCCGGTAGGGGGCCGTCTCCCCCTCAAAGCGCCTCACCTCAATTTTAATTCCGTTCATCTCCAGGGCGGACGTTATCTTCGAGTCGTCCGACGTGCAAAAGCGTCTGCAGTAGTTCACCATTTTCGTTTGCGTCTTCCCGAATTTGCCGCTTCGTTATGCCCGGTGGGGGAGTGCGGAGGGAGAAAATTGCCACTAATCTGTCAAGTGCACCCTTCAGTTTGCCGCTCCCCCCCTGGTGGCCACCACTTCTTCCTTTCCTTTCCTGTCCGGCCTTTCCCCCCGCTCCGCAAGCATATCCAGTTGATCTAAAAGGGAAACCCACTTCTGGGGGAGACGCAATGAACCCAAAATTGGAGAAAAAAAAAAAAAAAAAAAAAAAAAAAATACACTCCTACTAACGTCCTGTATGTTTGAGATAACCCTAAATGCATCTGTTCACGAGTTCGTTTCTACAGCTTTCATTGTGTTTTTTTTTTTTTCCAAAGGTACAGGTGCATGGTTGGCAAAAAAAAAAAAAAAAAAAAAAAAAAAAAAAATAAGGATCACAAATGCTGAAGCTAAACAGAGGTAGAGGTGTAAACGGGGGGTGGAGGTCTCCTGGGGGCACAAAAGCGGTAAGATAAAGCAGGCAACAAATAAAAAAAATAAAATAAATAAAAAATAAAACAAAATAATAATAAAATGAAAAAGTGAAAAAATAAAAAAGCGAACAAATGAGTAGGGCGAACGAACGAAGGAAGAAGCCAACGGAATGAGCAGTGCTAGCTTGTTCATATGGTTACGGGCAACTTAGGTAGATGTAGGAAAAGCGCAATTGAGGGGAAGCAAAAAAAAAAAAAGATTGAAGGGCTTGCCTTTAGCGAAGAACAAATGAGAGTCGAGCAGCCTCCTCCTCCTCCCACAGAGCGAGTATGCCACAACTGGCCAAGTAGTTAGCGAATTAGCGAATGACCGAATGATCGAATGATCACCCAAGGTTCATGCAAAGTAGGGGGAGAGGAAAAAAAAAAAAAAAAAGGATACAAAAGGATGCAAAAGGATGCAAACGGGTACAAAGGGATGCAAAGGGATGCAAAAGGATGCAAGGGATGCAAATACCCTACCGATACGTTACCAATGCGGGGCTAATCAAAATGGGCAACAACAAGCAGTAAAGAGTGGCACAAAAAAAAAAAAAAAACGTTCAGAGGATCGGCGTACACCCGTTAGTGGCCTAAACCTCGAAGCAACTAAAAGGGAAAGTGTAAAGGCAGAGTGTATTTTCACGTGCAATAGCAGAGCATATGTGGCTCGAAGCCTGTGAGTGCGCACGAACGTATGAGAGTACAAACGTATGAGAGTACGAACGTATGAGCGTACTTGCCTCGCTTCATTTGCGTAAATCACTGCTAGATGAATGAAATGTGTAAAGGCCCAGCAACTGCAATGCCTCGCTCAGAGAATTAGACATCACACGCTGCTCTTTCAGTTTTAGCTTTTTAAGTTACTCTGCGCTTTCAGATTATGCTTCGTCTCTGTTCCTTTTCAGCGCCACTTCAGTGCCACTTCCGCGCCCTGCTTGGCCCTTTTTTTGGTTCCTTTTTTGGTTCCTTTTTCGTTCCTTCTTCGTTCATTTTTCGTTCCTTCTTCGTTCATTTTTCGTTCCTTTTTCGTTCCTTTTTCGTTCCTTTTTCGTACCTTTTTTGTTAATTTTTCGTACCTTTTTTGTTAATTTTTATTTCTGTTATTCTAGCCCTCATTCGAAGGCGCTGCGTGTGTGGCTCTGCATCTGTGGCTCCGTATGTGTAACTGTGCATCTGTAGCTTTACATCTGTAGCTCCACATCTGTGGTTCGCACCTGTGGCTCGCATCTGTGGCCCCACATCTGTCGCTCTGCATGTGCAACTCCGCACGAGCAACTGCGCATGTGTAACGCTGCACGAGCAACGCTGCAAGATCAACTCTGCATGTGTAACCCTGCATGTGCAACGCTGCATGTACAACTCTGCATGCGTGCCGCTGAACGTGCGGCTGTATGTGTGAGGCTGTTCACTGGTGCTTTGTTCGCCGCCACTGTTGCTTTGTTCGCCGCCACTGTTGCTTCGTTCGTCGTCACTGTTGCTTTGTTCGCCGCCACTGTTGCTTCGTTCGTCGTCACTGTTGCTTCGTTCGTCGTCACTGTCGCTTCGTTCGTTCTTCTCCCTTCTGCTCATCCATTGCTCTATGCTCCTTCATTTAATTATTTTTTTTATTTTTTTTTATTTTTTATTTTTTTTATAAATCCCATTTGTTCCTTTCATTGCATAAATACATATAGCGGAAAAACAAAATGGAAGAAAAAGGCCAGTCAAAAACTAAGCGAGTAATGGAGTCTCCTTACGACATTGAATTGTATTACTCCTTCGTAGCTAAATGAAAATATTTTGTAATGTATATGTCTGTGCATATGCGTTATGTTGGGCGCATGCTTTGCCAAGGGAGATTTTTTTTTTTTTTTTTTTTTTTTCATCCTTTTTGAAGTTTCCATATAATATAGAACAAATGAACGAAGACATTTCATCTAGCTTTTTTTTTTTTTTTTTTTTTTTTTTTTTTCCCTCCATGTTAGGGAATCGCTGGACGAAGAGAAGAGTACCTCGGTGTTGAAGTCCTTGTTGGGGTAAAAAAAAAAAAATAAAGGGAGCAATTTGAGGGGCGCTGCAGAGGGGCAATTTGAGGGGCACCGCAGTAGGGCAATTTGCAGGGCCGTTCGAAGGGCACTGCGGAAGGCGGCGCGAGGGAATTAGCTCGTCCAGTGTGGCCACTCCTGCACATGCACATACGCACATGTGCACATATGCACATATGCACGTGGTGATGGTGGCGGCGCGGGGCCCTCGAAATGTGCATGCCGCGCAGCCCACTGCGCGTAGTGGCGATCGTGTCGATGCGTCTCACACCGGATAATCCGACTTGTCATTTTTTTTCGTTTCTTTTTTAACTCCTTTTTATTTCTTTTTATTCCTTTTCATTTCCTTCCATTCCTTTTCATTTCTTTCCATTTCTTTCCATTTCTTTCCATTTCTTTCCATTTCTTTTCACTTCTTTCCGTTTCTTTTCACTTCTTTCCGTTTCGCCCTGTCCTCGCTGCACCCCCCCAGGGTTATTAACACAGACCAGTCGCTCAAGTCATTCACATTCAACCACAACAAAATTGTAGACCACCTGGAACGTGACGCACTACAGGCTGTAATAGTTATCCGGACTACGCAGTAATGTCAAGCACCTTTTTTTTTTTTTTTTTTTTTTTTTTTTTTTTTTTTTTTTTTGCAAACATTAGCTATCTAGCGAAATGGGCAAAATCTTCCGACGGTGTAACTGCAACTCCACATGTGAAGCTCCACCAAATATGTAACCACGGAGCATCCGTTAAACACATTGCTTCGTTTTTATTATTTCTCTTTTTTATTTTTCCCCTTTTTTCCTTTTTCCTTTTTTTTTTTTTTTTTTTTTTCCTCCCCGACAGGTATGAACAATTTTATAAGCATGTCCCCCTCATAGCCGCTTTGCACAAAATTGACGTCGTTTTGATTGAGCAGCAGTAAGTGGGGAAAAGGAAAAAATGGTGAAAGGAAGGAACTCCTCTGCGGGGGAAAGCACCCACGGCGTGGGTGGACATCTCTTTGGCGGTCATCTCATGTGATGGCCATCTCATGTGGAAGGCAGCCATTCCGACCGTCCCCTTCTCTCCCTCTCCCCCTCAGCTATGTGAACACAGTGGAGTTTGTCAAATTGCCGAAAACGGGCCTCATCGGAATCCTGCCGCTGCAGGCGGAAGTTCAGTCACTTCCGGGTCTTCCCGAGAAATTGCAGAGCTTAGTGGCGACCGTGCACGCCTACCACTTGGAGATAACCCCCCCGTACTTGTTTGGCCACCCGAGTAATGACAAGGCAGAATGGAACGCGGCAGCGCGAAAGGGTGCCGCCCCCCTGCCGTTGCCGCGTCTCTGCTGTTGCCGCTTCTCTGCCATTGCCGCATCTCTGCCATTGCCGCATCTCTGCCGTGGCCGCTTCGCCTTTCCTGCCGCCCACCTCCTTAGCCGATTTCCCCGCCCCTTGCAGACTACATCAACACGAGGTTTAAAGTGGAAGAGGTAAAGGGAAAGCCCTATGCGAAGCATCTGTCGCGGAAGGAGAGAAAGGCCTTACGGAAGGCCATACGGAAGAGCAACATATGAGGGCAGGCGATTCCACAGGAGCGAATGGAGACGAACGGGTGAAACGAAGAAAAGAAGAAGCGGCGTAGGAAGAGGAGGAATAAAAAGAAGAACAACAACAGCAATAGCATGTACCGCTGGCACCGCTGGCACCGCTGGCACTGCTGGAACCGCGCTGCACACGTGAAGATGCGCGCCCATTTGTCAATTGCAAAGCACGGGGAAATAGCCTAAAGCGGCATTTGCCTCATAGCAGTGGCACGTTAGAGGAGCACACGGGGGAGGCCACAGGGGCGTGACCCTGAAGGGGGCCCACCACAATGGCAACCCCAATGGCAACCATTCGTCTTTTAAAAAAACAGAAATTTTAATTCCCCGCTGTTTTCTCTGCATTTCTTTTAAAAAAAAAAAAAAAAAAAAAAGGGGGAATGGCGAAACGTAGCGCTCGATCAGAGGCTGCGTCATTTATTACGTCTTCGCTGAGTATGCGCCTCCAGAGGGTTTGTCTTTACTGCATTTGAAAGCACGCCCGTTGAGGTGCCTCCCCTTTGGCTGCATATCCCTTCCAGTTTGTCTTTATTTTAACTTCATCTTGTCCTCCCTCTGTCTGAATTACACCTTCGTCATGTGTGCCTGGTGTGTGTGTTGCGGGTTCATTGTTAGACCCTTTGGCTTAATTGCTCCTCCACCGCGTCTGCACTGTGTGCACGTTATGTTTTGCTTGCGTCTTCTTTGTGTGTTCATCGTGGCTTCATTGCGTCATCATCGTGGCTTCATTGCGTCATCATCGTGGCTTCATTGCGTCATCATCGTGGCTTCATTGCGTCATCATCGTGGCTTCATTGCGTCATCATCGTGGCTTCATTGCGTCATCATCGTGGCTTCATTGTGTTTTCATCTTGCATTCACTTTGTCTTCACCTTGTCTTCATCGTGCTTCACCTTATCTTCATCGTGCTGCATCGTGTCTGTGCCCCCCCAACTTCCACCAAAAACGCCCCAATAAACCCGAGGGGTACATCCTCCAGTGTGCGAACGAATGTCAAGTTGACGTGGAGCAAAAATAAAAAAAAAAAAAAAAAAAAAAAAACAGGACTGACGATCGCGGTGATGAGACGCAATTGTGAGAGAGGGAGGCCCAACCGCCATGCCTACCGCGATAACCATTGATGGGTTGAGGTGGCTCAATTACAACACGGTTGCTATGTTGCGCCGTTCCCTCGCAAAGCCTCTTATTATTCTGTTCGCCCTCATTTGCTGCTCTTTTTTTTTCCCATTTTGGCAAACGTCCCACTATGGCCTCTTCTTCGGACTCCTCGACTCGCGCGTGGGTTAATTAAAACGGGGCAGCCGCACAAAAAGGGGGAGGGACGTTTTCGCCAGAATGGGCACCATTTGGGGGCAGCTTTTTTGGCACCATTTTTTGGCAGTTTTTTTGTCAACCTTTTTGCCAATTTTTTTTCCCTCTTTTTTGCCCCCTTTTTGGCCAACTTCTTCCTGTCATCCTTTGCAAACACAGTGAATCAGGTTGGCAAATTTTGCGCTCCCCGAGTTGACCCCCCAACATACGCACACACGCAAATATATACATATGCACACGCATTGCCACCCGCAGAGCTGAAATGTATCTTCCCTAAATAGCCACTTAACCACTCCGCACTTTCACCGAGACGAAAGGCAAAGCGCACAATTTTAGCCCTCGTTGCTCCCTCCCCCTTTTGGCCTAAATGGAAAATGAAGACTCCCTGGACGGTAGCACCAGCAGTGAAGAGGACCCCCGTGAGGAGAAAGCAAAATATGACAACAACTCCGCAGGATGCTGCTTCACTTTCTCAAGCGAAGTGCTCAAACTGAGCGTCATTTCGTATTACTTCTGGACTTCCTTCTGCTACATAGCTGGGTCAATCACATTTATATGTGGCTACACAACTTCTTCCTTAAGAATTCATGAACAAATTGTATGTGCAGCTTCATCCAACGTGTATGTCTTTTCATCCTTGTGGATGCTTATTGGCATGATCTCTGTGGCCACGTGCATATGCTACGCCATGGCCCTGGACGGGGAAGGCAATCAAATACACGCGAGAAAAAACTCCCCTTTATTTTTGAACATCCTGGGGATCCTGTGCAAAACAGTCCCCACCATTGTCCGCGTGATTCACATTTTCAATTTATTTCAACTCTACGTGATGACCCTCGATGTTATGATTTTGCCTGAATGCAATTCCTTCGTTGTCCGTTTTGTTCTGTTCATTGTGCATATTTTCTGGTGGACGATTGTCATTTTGGGGATTGTCTCCAGGAGGAAGATTTTCCTGCCTCCTCATTTGTACAAGCCGATAACAAACGACGTGGGGTATATTGTTCATGTAAATAACTTGTTGCACTCTTTTGGCTTATAAAAAATTTTTTTTTTTTTTTTTTTTTTTTTTTGCACTTTTTAATTTGTGGACTGCTTCGAATCGTGTCAGGAGGGGGCTTTGCCCTGCCCCTTGGCCAGCTTCTCCGCCCAGCGCTTGCGCGATTTATTTTTTTTCCTCAAAATCCGTTGGCTTCGCTTCTTGAGGCTCTTTTCATCCTACAGCGGGGTGAGGTTTCGGGGGCATTTCATCATATTCAGCGGAGCGCACGGGAGGGGCATACATAACAGGAAAAGAAAAGCAGCCGAAACAGCAGGAGCAGCAGAAGCTGCCCAAACTGAGCGTACGCGGAAACATAATACAACTCGTACGAATGCACCATTCACTTTTGCGGGCGCTCCGTTGGGCGCCCCGGCTGCCGCGCACCCCCTTCGGCGCTCTCCCGTCCTTACGTAAACTTTTTCCCCCTTGGACTTGCGCAGCGCCTTGTGCACTTGCAGCATGTGCTCCGCCTTTTCCTTGTCCTCGGCGTCCATTTTGCTTATGATGGCTTTTTCCTTTTTGAGCTTTCTGCGGGGTGGGAAGCGGTTTGCGGAGCGGTGTGCAAAGCGATGTGTGCATCGGTGTGTGACGCGACCAGTGAAGCCGCACCTGCCGCCAACACCGCTAACACCGCCGGGGCGGGACGACTCACCTGATATCTCTCCTCATCTGGACGACCTTCGGGAGTGCCCTCTTCGCACCGTCCTTCTCATTTAAGTCGCCCATGTTCCCGATGACCAAATCGTCTGCGCTGTCGCTTTCGGCATCCTTCAAGTGAGGCGTAGTGGAAAAAAAAAAGTGAACGAATAAGCGATGTATAGCACGCAATGGTGTAATGACAACGGGCGGGTCACCACTCGGGGTGAGCAGTGTGCTTTCTGCAGCTAAACCCTCAAACGTGTTGCCTCCTCCATGGGACACACGTTTACCCCCGTTCAATGATCAACAAACCTTCGTTATTCCCCCCGCGGGGGTACCCTTTCGACTAGCCTTTTTCGAAGACACAGCATTATTGTCCCCTTTGGACTTTTTACCCTTCATGTCGCTGCTTACGGGCGAGTCGGGTGGCACGCTCCAATTCAAACCGCTTTCGAAGTAACTCCAATTAGCTGCGCAAACGGAGCGCGCGGAAGACTTCCACAATTGTTCAACCGCCTCGACGGAGTAAACATGCGTTGGCTAGCTTCAAAATTGTATGACCAAAAAAAAAAAAAAAAAAAAAAAGAAAAAAAAAAAAAAAATATGAACCGTTCAGGCAAAACTGGAACAAATGGCTAATTTTGTAAAGAAGAAAAAAAAGAAAAAACTTTCATTTTAGCATTTTCTCCTCTTTTTTGCAAAAATGAACGTAATATATATCAGGCACAACGGGATGAAACCAGATCAGCAAAAAGTATTCGCCATTTCGCCCATGTTGTCGATATGACTTTTTGCTCACATTCGGGATTAGTGACTAGTTAAGGTCGTTGTTCACGGGAGTGAAGCAAAATGGATACAAAACAACGTGCACAATTGCGCTGCGCATAAATGGCGCCAAAAAAAAGCATCAGTTGGCGCGACGGCAAACATGCAAACTGTTCACTGCGGAGTGGTGTACAAAATGGGGGGTTGCTTTTTTCTTTTTTCCTCTGCGTTGATTTAGTTTTCTATTCTTCTTTTTTCTTCTCTTTTTTTTCTCTCTGCTTCTCTTCCAAGTGGTGGCACGCAGCGGAAAAGGGCGACAAAGAAACAAACAAGTGCAAAGGCGGGAATTAAAAAAAGGAAAAAAAAAAAAAAAAAAATTATAAACAATGCGCGAAACGACGTGTTAGACGACGATGCGCCGAAGCTGCGCAGCGGCAAAACGGTGTGGCAAAATCGAAGGGGCCAAGCCCTGGTTTTATCTTCCCACGCGTGGTGGTAAAAAAAACGAACCGGGGTTTTCACACCCCAGTTAGGGGGCTAACATATGGGACACAAAACGAGAGGAAAAGGGATGGAGGGGAATCTCCCTTCAAATTTTTGGTTGCCCCTTGGGGTGGCCACATAAACAAACACACAAGTGTATATACGGAACATGCGGATGATCATCCTTTCGTCTGATAGCCGCTTCTTCTCTCGTCCCCTCTCCAATCCGGGGAGGGATGTATATCTGCGAAAAGGGGGGCTCTACTCCTGGGCAATGCGACCCTTGCCGCCCAGCCTGATGCGCTGAATAATTTCTTTAAAGGCAGAGTATATCAGAAAAAAAGTCACCAAAATAGAAACCGACTGTATGGTGTACCCCATCTTCTTCAGCCTGTCCTTTTTCAAATCCCTAATTCGCCTGTCCAAGCTTACGGCACTGCCTAGGCCCGTGTCGTCTCCACTCTTAGAATTCCCATTTTCAAATAAAAAGTTGTAGAGACCCTGTCTGTACAGCTCAAGTATTTTCTCAGCTTCTATATGAAAGATGGTATCATCTAAGTCGACTACAATTTCCCCGTTGTAGAATTGCGGCGGAACCAACATAATGAGGAGAGGGGGGTGACGGTGGTGGTGGTAGTAATGGTGATGCTTATGGTGGTGATGGTGATGGTGATGGGGATGGTGATGGTGATGGGGATGGGGATGGGGATGGGGATATACTCTTTACCTGTGCGGGTAAAAAGGGGGAAAAATCGAGGCCCAAATGGGGATATCAATGACACGCATCATGGTAAAGGGAGAGACGGCGCGAAACTACGTTGGGTGGGTCGCGCCCTAAGAACACAAGCTCCTTATTACCTTCTCCTACGTGAGCGGTTTCAATGACACAAATACATAGGAAGTAGAACGTAGGGCACCCCTGCAAAGGCCTTTATATAAGTGAAGCGTTCTCTGGGTGGTCAGCGCGGTGGGTCGATACACTCGAGGAAGTACCACGCCACTCCCAAACGTAGGTTTAACGCATACGTCTGCGCGCGAGCTATTCACTGTTGGGGGAAAAACAACGCAAACAAAAAAAAAAGAACAAAAAGGAATACAAAAAAAAAAAAAATCGGAAAAAAAAAACTCACGGAGAAAATGGCAAAATGTTGTTATCATTCGAGTGAACACAAATATAATAATTGTAAATGCGGAAGTTTTATGTGAATAGCTTTTTTCGCGTTGTCGTTTCGAGCGATTTGTTGTAACTTTAGGCGAGAGAAAAAAAAAAAAAAAAAAAAGATGTCGCAGGTGGAGCACCAGACTGATTACGCTCCTGTTGGGAGAAGAGAGTGCATCCGTGAGGAGGGTAAACGGGATGCGGAGGGACTCTCCCGGTGGTCGGCGCGAAGGGTAGTTGCGGAGGACCGTTGCCCACAGTTAGTAGCGGCGTAGCGGTATAGCAGTATAGCGACGCAGCGGAGCAACGGAATGACCGCACGAACGATGCAGCCCTGGTTACATCCATCTGGGAATGGGAAGCGGGCATGCGATCCTGCCCCTTTTTTTTTTGCACACGGATGAGGCACTCTCAGTTATTTAAAAGGCTAATCTGTTTAAGTCTGCTATGTAGGGCCTACCTCGGAGGCACCTTCTCCCTTCCCCGTAGGTTGCCGCCGGCGCAGCGTGGAGCTACCTCACGCGTTGTTTTACTGAGTCCGTTTTAGAGCGTCCCTTTAATCGCTTCTTAACCGCTCCACGTCAATACGCTCGTGTACCTCCCCCCTTTTGGAGAGACATCCCAGCAGAGGCAACTACCCTGTGCCGCCACCTTTTTAGAAAAATGGCCCTTTTGGGTAGCGAGGAAATGACCAAAATGTGATTCTTTTTTTTTTTTTTTTTCCAAAATGAGGCCACAAATGGAACCTAGAGCTGCTGCTAGCAGTTACTAAGAGTAAGAGGCAGACAGAAGAGGCATTTTCGAGCCTCCCATAGTTGATTCGATTAATGCGTGCGGTGAATGGAGGACCTACGGATGGTGGCCCAACGGGTGGCGACCCTACGAATGCGGGAGCAAACACACCGTAGCGTCTAAAATTGGAACATTTGCTTTCCGCGAGTTGGCTACGCCTAGGGGGGGAGGAGCCACTAAGCGGCGCAGCTTCATCCTTCGGTTTGTGGCGAAGTGGAGGATGCTGCCATTCGTTCGAGGTGGTGGACATGCGTACAGCTGTACGATTTTACGTAATGCTTCTTCTTCTTCTTTTTTTCCTTTTTAAAGGCTTCCCTCGACGGTTGGGGCGGTCCCTTTTGGTTAAAAGGGCGAGCGAATTGGAGAGAGCTAGCGCGGCGATCAAAGCAGCGCTATTGAAGTGTCTCCAACGCGCCGCCTACGAACCGCCAACGAACCGCCAATGCACCTCCAACGCACCTGCATCCGGGGCAAGTCTACTTGTTGCTCGCGCACATGTTCATTTAATCGGGTGTGTAAGTTGTTCGTTCGCAGGTTGGGGGGCTCTCCCAGGGCGCTGCGCCTGGCTCTTCGGCACCGAAGAGGGGCAGGGCGTGCCGAGGGAGAGTCGGCTCAGATGTAGGAGTGTCACTCGGGTGATGTTGCGTGGGTGTGGAAGTGGGAAGTGGGAAGTGGGAAGAGAGAAGTGGGAAGTAAGAAGTGGGAAGTAAGAAGTGGGAAGAGGGAAAAAAAAAAAAAGGAAAAAAAAAAAAAAAAAAAAAAAAAAGCGGCCGGAGGGAAGCACTTTCTTTCCATTTGGCTGTCCGAGTTGCCTCGCTCCATTGCCGCACTACGTTGCTGTACTACGCTGCAGAACTAGCTGCAAAACTACACTGCAAAACTACGCTGCAGAACTACACTGCAAAACTACGCTGCAAAACTAGCTGCAAAACTAGCTGCAAAACTAGCTGCAAAACTAGCTGCAAAACTAGCTGCTGTCCGAGTTACCCCGCACCGATGATGCACCGCTGCTCCACTGCTACCCCGCTACTGCGCGGAGGCGATGTAGTTGCAGAGCATGGTGCAGATGCGGAAGTTCAACCTCTTGCAATTGCGGAGGAGTCTGCGTTGGTGAAGGAGGTTCTGACAGGCGC
This sequence comes from Plasmodium vivax, assembly GCF_000002415.2. Lineage (NCBI taxonomy): Eukaryota > Apicomplexa > Aconoidasida > Haemosporida > Plasmodiidae > Plasmodium > Plasmodium vivax. The sequence continues at coordinate 1,094,604 of NC_009912.1, forward strand.
TGAAGATCATGTGGTGTAGCTTGGGATTTACATTATTAAAATTCCTTTCAAGGAGAGCCATTACTCTGTTGAGGTCTTCGATGATACAGCCCCTGGGGAATCCATTCAGAACGAAGACCACTAGTATGCGAGCCATCGTGTCAAATCGAATGGCTAGGGTGTCCATGGACAAGAGATTGGGATCTCTGTCGAGGGTTACATTGAGGTAGCATTTTAAACTTTGCTCATAAAACAAAATTAGTTTGTTCTGCTTTACGGGACCCATTTTCTGGAGAGCGTCGCCATCGCTGGTGTCCGTGCCAGAGAGGTTATGCGAGTCGTTATGCGAGTGGTCGTCCATGCGGTTGTGCGTGCGGTCGTCCATGCGGTTGTGTGCACTGCTACGCGCGCGGGGCGGCTTCCCCCCTTGCTGTAGTGAACTCCCATAAAAGCGATAGCACCGCTCGAAGAACACGTGGTAGTGCAAGGGCACGAGGAACATCGAGAGATATCTAGTCACGCCAATAAGCCTATCTGGAGACCCTTTCATGTTCCGTATATGTGGCAGGCAAATATTTATATAACTACAAACGTGCTCGATGACTTCCCCTAAAGAAATGAGGAACGCTTTCATCTTCTGTGACTCCTCCTCTCCCAAGTTAATGCTATCCCAATTGGGCAAAATGTGAAGATGGGGAAAGTACTTCTGAGACATGAAATCAAAATAATCCCATTCATGCAAACAGAGGCTGTTTATATAGCAGGTGAGGGTGTAAATCATCACCTTTATAAATGAGATTCTACGGTCACTCCAGCTTCTCCTTTTTATTTTAGGCACTACAAGAGAGTCGTGTTTGATATACTGGACGAAGATGCGGAAAATGCAATGCAAAATGGAGCGGGTGGCGTCTTTACCGGTGGAGCCGCAGGATCTGCGTTTCTCCGAGCAGTGCCACTTTACACCGTCCGCTATGTGAGTTCTGTGCGCTATGTGCGCCATGTGCGCCATGTCCGCTCTGTGTGCTATGTCCGCTATGTCCGCTCTGTGTGCTATGTCCGCTCGGCCCGCTCGGCCCCCTTTTCGACCCTCCTCTGCGTACGCCGCACTCTTGGGTAGCTGCTTCATCCCGCTGTCCACCGGTTTTTCCAAAATAGGGAGAGGCATCCTTACGTCGTTGCCCACTTCTCCAAGGTTCTTAAAACAGGGGGGGATGATTCTCTCCGCTAGCATGAGCACACGTCGTTTAAAGCGCGCGTATTTTTCCTGGCTGACCTGATCGGTAGCTCCATCATCCCCGTCCTTTTCCAGCGAATTCAACAGCACGAGGTACTTCAGGTAGGAGTACTGCAGGGTGTATAGGATATCTTCGTGCATTATATTATTTTGGTCCAGGTCAATGGCTAGCTCCTTCACATAATTATTAATAAACAAAATGCAGTTGGTAAAAAGGCTCAGGGGGATTTTCCTTATAGTCACTCTTCTGTCGTAGCGCCCAATTTTATTTGCACGTTTCTTGTCTCCCAGGAAGAGCGCCAACCGCTGCTTGGTCCTGCGCGGCTCGTCCTCGCACGGCCACCTGCAGCGGGCACTCATGTCTTCCTGCGCGAACGGCGAGTCGTCCCCCGCAGAGTCAGCATCCATTCCAGCTGACATCCCCATGTGCACCCTCTCCTGCACGAACTTTCGCTCGACTTCCGAAGCGCGCGACGAGCCGTACGGCGAGCCGTATGGCGAGACGCACGAGGAATTGGACCCCCTCGCCGATTCGTAGGCCCGCTCGTAGGCCAACCCGCGCGGCAGCTGGTGTGGTGACTCGTATGCCGTCCCATATGCCGGTTCATAGGCCGCCCCATATGCCGCTCCATATGGCGCCTCACATGCCGCCTCACAGGCCGCCTCACACGCTGAGCTCTTGAGGCGCTCCTGGCAGCACTCCTGCACGTAAGTGGCGCAGTCCATGAGCACGTCGTTCTCGCGGAGGAACAGCCGCTTCCTCGGAAACTGGGTGTTCCCCAACTGCACGAACAAATCCGGCGAGCGAAAAATGGGGAGCAAAACGAATCTCATCATGTGGTTCAGCGTGACGTAAAATGCAGAGATGCAGTAAACGTTTTGCGCTTTACACGTTGATGGCCTTTTCGAAGTAGGGGTATTCTCTCTTGAGTGGACTGCAAATGTGGTAGACGACCCCACTTGGGCGATGCGTTTCTTCCTACCCTGCTGATTGTATTGTTCTATATATGAGTGAGGTCGCTTCCCCGAATGGTTCATTTGAACAAGCCCATGCATAGGAAAGGATGCGATGCCCCCCTCATGTTCCTTCACTTCCGTGTGAGTGATTGCCTGGAAAGTACTCTCCCCTTCAATGCACTTCCTCACACAATTGAAAAAGAAAAGGCTGTCTATCCTGTTTAGGTACATCAATAAATTTTTTAATTCGAAGAAACTACTTGCACAGTTGGGTCTGCCCTTCATTAGTAAGGCCTTCCTCAAATAGGCGTCCATTTTGTAGGGCATAATTTTTTTAAGAGAAAATGGAGGCTTCTTCAGAGCCATGATCAGCAGATTTGCATCATTTCTTTTGGTGAGTTTGCAAAAGCATTCGAGCACTTTCATGTAGTAAGCCCCTCGGTAGTAGCATGCATGTTCCTCCCTCTCTTGGTAAAAGAATCTTAGCTCCTGGTTTAGACTTATGCCATGCTTGAGGCACACGTTTAGGAAAGCAAGATCTAGGCGGTCTCTATTCAGCACTTTGAAGTATCTGCAGCGACAATATTCCAGCACCTCCGTCTTGTGCTTCTTCGCCCATGAGGTGCTGTCCTTCACCCATGAGGTGCTGTCCTTCACCCATGAGGTGCTGTCCTTCTCCCATGAGGTGCTACCCTTCACCCATGAGGCGTTGTCCCTCAACTTCATAGTGGCAGCGCTTCCCCTGCGGGGGGGGATCACCTCATTTTGCAAATACAGCCTCTTATTCAAATAGAGGACCTTCAGCACGTTAATAATGTTGAAGAAGTAGTCGCACCGGCTTCCATACAGATAGAGGAGCAGGAGCACCTGCTTCTCACTCAGCCTGCTCAGGTTGCTCATAAACAGCGGGGAGAACTTGTTAAGCAGCAATGTGGACGCCGCCTTCATCATCACGAAGAAGGTTACGATGAAGATGCCCTCGCGCACGGTGCACTGCCGCACGTCTATCCTCATCACCTCTTTGAAGTACGCCACGACGGCTAGCCTCGTTTTGTTCAGCCGCGCGTCTACAGGCATGTCTACTGCCGCGTCTACAGGCATGTCTACTGCCGCGTCTACAGGCATGTATTCTGCCGCGTCTACAGGCATGTCTTCTGCCGCATCTACGGGCATGTATTCTGCCGCGTCTACAGGCATGTCTTCTGGCTCGTCTACAGGCATGTCTTCTGGCGCGTCTACAGGCATGTCTTCTGGCGCGTCTCCAAGCACGCCGCTGGTTATGTCTCCCATCATGCCGCCGATAATGTCTCCAGTGAAGTCTCTAATCATGCGTCTCCTCTTGCTTCTCACCATGCTTCCCATCGTGCCTCCCATCATGCTTCCCATCGTGCCTCCCATCATGCTTCCCATCGTGCCTCCCATCATGCTTCCCATCGTGCCTCCCATCATGCTTCCCATCGTGCCTCCCATCATGCTTCCCATCGTGCCTCCCATCATGCTTCCCATCATGCCGCCCATAATGTCTCCAGTGAAGTCTCTAATCATGCCTCCCATCATACCCCCCATCATGCCTCCCATCATGCCTCCCCGCATGTCTCCTACCGCATCCCCTACCACTTCTTCCAGGTCGGCGCAGCCCCCCTCTCGGGAGAGCTCCTCCAGGCTGAGTATCATGTTCAGAACGTAGAACTCGTCAAAGGACCCCTCCTTCTTCCCCAAACCAGGGGACGCATCTCCGCTCCACTTCTTCTTCTCCTCCTCCAACACGCTGTACTGTGAAAAGCCCCTATGTCTACACAAGTTACCCACGTTCAGCACATCCCTTTCAGCAGTGCTTAACGCCTTGCACATGCCCTTGTAGATTACATCATCCCAATACTTGCGCAAGGAGATCAGCGTTTGGTCTGGGCAGATGCCATAGTTGGTCTTCAGCTCGGCAAAATCGAGTACTTGGATCTTCCGCTTTGGCGCTTTATTCGACAGAAGCAGGTCATTTCTTCCCTCCGCGGCGTTGCCCCCGTTCTCCACGATATGCTCCATGGCATCCCCCACGATCTCCAGGTCGCTTTCCAAGCCCTCCGCGTTCTTCTTGTTTTTCTTATTTTTCTTCTGATATTTCCTCTTACGGCTCTTCTTTTTGTCCTGTGCGTTGGCCCCGCTGTTCTGCACGTTGGCCCCGTTCTGCGCGTAGGTCTCCACGTTCTGCACGTTTTCCCAGTTTTCCCCGTTTTCCCCGTTCTCCCAGTTCTCCACGTCAGCCATGTCGCTCTGCACGTTCTGCACGTTCTTGGCGCTGTTCTTCTTGCTTCTCTTGTTGGTCCACTTCTTGCCGCTCTTCTTGCTTCTCTTCTTGTTGCTCTTCACCTCAGCCACGTCAGCCACGTCAGCCACGCCGTTCTGCACGTCTTCGTCGTTCTCGTCATTCTCGTCGTTCTGGACGATCTCGAGGTCATCCGCGTCGTTCTTCGCACTGCTCCCCTCGCTGTTCTTCGAAGGGCTCCCCTCGCTGTTCTTCGAAGGGCTCCCCTCGCTGTGCTTCGAAGGGCTCCCCTCGCTGCTCTTCTTGCTTCTCTTCTTGCTCTTCTTTCCCTTCTTGGCGTTTCCCCCATTCGACATCCTCGACGACGTTTTATTGTACTTTCTCTTCGCTTCTCTGCCGTTCTCCGTGATGCCGCAGATCATGCGGTTTCTGAGGGCCATTCCACGCTCCGCCACCTTGCCGCTGCTATCCTCCTCCGCTTCCTCTTCCTCTTCCTCCTCAACCTTCACCTCCAACTTGGCTTCCTCCTCCACCTCCGCTTCCTCTTCCACTTTCAGCTTGAATTGCAGCTCCCCCTCGGCGTTCCCAACCTCTTCCCGAGCAGCGCACTCCCGATTCGATCGTTCCACGAACGAGTCCTTTCCAGAGATGAGGTAACGGGAAATTTCGTCCACCTCCATCGAGGCGACTCCACTGGGGGTGTGTGCATCGTGCAGGTAACCAACGGGGGTGTTATCATTTGAGACGACACCATTGGATAGATTCTCTACATGGGAAACTGCACAAGGACTGGTGCTAACAGGGGAGGGCATATAGGGAATAGGAAGAGCGAGTTTACCTTGAACCATATTGAATCTAACCAGATTGCCTTCTGCACGAAGGTCCCTTTCAGCTTCTTGCCCACTCTCCTGCTGCACCTGTCCGTCGTCCGTCTTATATTCCACCCAAATATTTGAATTGTCTAAATTTCCTGAGCAATCCCCTAGGATGTACAGCTGGCCTTCATTTGGGTTCTCGTTGGGGGCATCTTCGCGCGCGCTGTCTAGTTGGTCGCTGAAGATGCTTATGCCTCCAGCGCGCCTTCCCGCCGCTGACGCTGACGCTGCATATGCTGCTGCTGCATCTGCTACTGCTGGTGCTACTGCTGCATCTGCTAATGCTGATGCTACTGCTGGTGCTACTGCTGCATCTGCTAATGCTGATGCTACTGCTGGTGCTACTGCTGGTGCTACTGCTGCATCTGCTACTGCATCTGCTACTGCTGCATCTGCTACTGCATCTGCTACTGCTGCATCTGCTACTGCATCTGCTACTGCTGGTGCTACTGCTGCATCTGCTAATGCTGATGCTACTGCTGGTACTACTGCTGGTGCTACGTCTACACCTGCCACTGCTGCATCTGCTACTGCATCTGCTACTGCTGGTGCTACTGCTGGTGCTACTGCTGCATCTGCTAATGCTGATGCTACTGCTGGTGCTACTGCTGCATCTGCTACTGCATCTGCTACTGCATCTGCTACTGCTGCATCTGCTAATGCTGATGCTACTGCTGGTACTACTGCTGGTGCTACGTCTACACCTGCCACTGCTGCATCTGGGCGGGTTGCCTTGCTTGCCTCCTGCTGGTCATGGCAGTCCCCCAGGGGAAAACCTACGACGGGTGTTTGTCCCCCTTCTTTGGTGCTCTTGGCCATCTTCGTGTTTTTCATGGTGCAGACGCGCTCAGTTTCGCTGCTCCAGCTGACTCTGTCTCGTTCGCCCTCAACTAGGGTTGCTAGGGTTACTCGGGTTGCTAGGCTTACTAGGGTTACTAGGCTACTAGGGTTACTAGGCTTAGTACTCTTAGTGCCCTTAGTACGCTCAGTGAAATCAGTACGCTTAGTACGCTCAGCACGCTTAGTACACTTAATACGCTTAGTACCCTTGTACGCTTAGTGCGCTTAGTGAGATAAGTACGCTCAGTACGCTAAGTACACTTAGTGAAATCAGTGGTCTTAGTACGCTCAGTACGCTTAGTAGTCTTAGTGCGCTCAATACGCTTGTACGCTCAGTACGCTTAGTGGTCTTAGTACGCTTGGTGACTCGCTCGCGGGGGCGCCCCCTTTTCGTGCGGTTCTCCCAAGTTTGCCGAGTTTCTCCCCCCTAACGAGGTGGTCGAGCTCCTTGACGTCAACGTCCAAGGCGCGCCCGTTCTGCTTTTTCGAGGGTTGCGTCTCTTCACTTAGCACGCTCGCTAGCGAACGATTAGAATGATTAGAATGGTTAGAAGTGTTAGAAATGCTAGAAGTGTTAGAAATGCTAGAAGTGTTAGGATTATTAGTAGCGTTTGAATCGCTTGAAGCGTTCGATTCGCTTGAATCGCTTGAAGCGTTCGATTCGCTTGAATCGTTTGAAGTAGTAGAATCGATTGAATCGTTTAAGCCGCTCAAACTGATTGAGTGATTTCCTCGATTTCTTTGGAAAAATGGTAAAAATGCTTAACTTAAGTTTTTGTTACGTTTTTCAAGTGGGAAATTATAATGTAGGCTTCTACAGGTTTGCATTACATTTTATTTTAATTGAATAATAAAAATGTAGATAAAATAAAATAAGATAATTAATATTTTTAAAAATAATGTATTTCTTTTTTTTGACTTGTGTGTATTTCTTTTTTTTACATTTTAGGGTCTGCCACCCAGGGAACGCAGATTGAAAATGGCCCCATTCAAGGGATCAAACTAGATGGGTGTCCGGTACTTCTTTTTCTTCCTTTTTGACGGGGCGCTCGGTGAGAGATGCTCTGTGGTGCGTGTCTTTTTGTGGACCCTCAAACTGCATGTATGCCTCCTTCACGAGACAGCGGGAATGATCCCGGGGCGAGAAGGAGAGACAGGGAGAGGACAAGCCAGGGCTCCTCTGCTGCATCTGCTGCATCTGCCCCGCCGCCTCTGCCGCTTCTGCTGCATCTGCCGCATCTCGTGGTGCTAGTGTCGGGGCACGGGCTGGCCGCCCCGGGGGGAAAGCTTCACAAAAAGGCGTACGCATGCAGGTGCCTTCACGGAAGGGGGCCTCATTTCCTCTCCTTCGTCCTCATGCACTACTTCTCCCGGGGCTGCTCTCCCGTGGTTACTCTCCCGGGGTCACTCCTGTGCTTCTCCACTCCGCTTCTACCGCCGCTCCCATCGCCACTCCCACCACGTTGCTGAGCAGGTGGGGCCCCTGCAGAGGGGGCCCTCGCACCACGGCTCCCCATTTGCGTACCGTCCGCGTACCCTCCGCATCACCTCCATCTCCACGCAGCCGGTTCGCCACGCTGGCGGCACTTAGCTGCGCCCACGTTTGTTTACTCGCGTCAAGCTCGCATCGTACCAACCCTTCGGCGCGCGACAAGTAAGGAGGAGAGTAACCATACATGCTGTGCTCATGATGCGTAGAAACGCATGGGTACGCCCCTACGTATGTACGTATGTGCCTATGCATGTATGTACGTATGCATGTATGCATGCGTTTTGCTTTTTTTCCTTTTTCCTTCCTTCACTTCGCCCCATTTCGGTTTTTCACTCCTCCCCACTTCGGCTTATCACTCGGCCCCACTTCGGTTTCTCACTTCGGCTTCTCACTCCCCCCCATTCCGGCTTATCACTTCGCCTTTTCACTCCGCCCCATTTCGGCTTCTTACTCCTCACTCCTCCTTTCCCCCCCCGCGTGCACTACGGCCCGTGGCCCAGTTGCAGCTGCCAAAACGGGTGGGTACCCATAAGCCCCCTTTTACGTCACGGTGTAGGCTCGCGCGTATTACCCCCCGATGTATCTGCTCAAATTTTCCCCATTTCTCCCCCTATATATTATCTCTCAGTTGAAGGGGTAACTGGGGTGGTCCCCTCTGCGTGCATTCTACTTTGCTGCCATGAGGAGGAAAAAAAAAAAAAAAAAAAAGTGACATAAAGCAAACGGGTGTGAATATTTATGGGCCTTTCTATGCGCTCTTTTTAGGGGCTCTTTTTAGGGCTCTTTTTAGTGACTCTTTTTAGCGGCCCTTTTTAGGGCTCTTTTTAGTGACTCTTTTTAGCGGCCCTTTTTAGGGACCCCCCTTGCTCGCGCCGCATCGCGTCGCACATGTCGATCGACGCCCGCCCAGATGAGCATCTACCTGAGGAGAGGCACCTCCCGCCGACACCTCTCGGAAGTCCCCTTAGATTTCTTCATAAGGAGGAATAAAAATGGCCAAAGAGGAAAAGATGCCTCCCTCAGTGATGCGCACGAGGAGGGGGGGAGACCCACCGCAATCAAAGGAAAAAAAAACGCTCTTCCTTTTTTTGCAAAACCAAGTGGGGAAACGATTAACATGGGGAGGGAAAAAATGAGCGCGCGAGGATATGCCCCTGCAAAGGGGAAAAAAAAAAAAATTGCGGGGCGGGGCAAACAGAAGGCGGCCTCCGCGAATGCCTGTCTGGAGGGGAAAATATTCACCATCGTTGGTTACGACTTTGTGGAGATCCTCCGAGAGGTGCGGCGGACCGAGGTGTTCAATGAGGCCATCCCCAAGGTGTGCGCAGAGGTCAGCTCGGAGGAGCGCGGTGAGGCTACCCCCAAGATGCGCGGTGGGACCCCCCCCGAGGCAGTGAGTCCACCTGGGCGCGCCCGCTCGGGGCACACACTCCCCAGGAGCAGCCCCGGCGAGCGGGAAACATCCCTGCTGCTGCGCCAAATCGAAGGGGAAACAATGCCCACGGAAAACCCCCTTGAAAAAGTAACCAAGTGGGAGGTCACCACGTGCTGGCAGAAGCACAAGAAAATAAACATCGCCTTCGTGGAGAGGCGAAAAAGGAAAAATGGGAAAACAGTTTGGGCAAGAAAAGTGAAAAAGATTTATTTGTGCCCAAAGGAAAGCACCTTCAGCCCCCTTTTAGATAAATACGTTCGCTATGAGGACGTGGTGAAGTTGGAGCGGCACCTCACTCGTCACTTGGCTCACAAGAACATCATAGTGATGGAGAGTTTCTTTCACGTTAATGATGAAGTTGTTAGTGTGTATCCCTTCGGGGGGGTATCCCTGATGAGGTGGAATACGCGTGAGAAGCTCTTCCAGCTTCAGTGCATGGAGGGGGGGAGGAGGAGCAGCAGCAGGAGGAGGAGTCGTGCTGGGTCTTCCCACCGATCAGCAGGCAGAAATGCCCTGTACGCAGCGGGCGGAATGGCCCCACACACACCGCTTGGGGAGCAACTCCACGAAGCAGTGCACACAATAGCCGCGGCGAAAAAAACAAAGCGCACGTACGTCTACCCAGAGTACCTCCTCGCAGAAATAATTAGGCAGCTGCTGACTGCGTGCCACTACCTAAACGAGCAACACATTTTCCACAGCGACATAAAGCCATCAAACATCGTTGTTAAAAATGTAAAAAAAAAAAATATGAACAAAATATATTTCTGTAGGAGGGAAAAAAAATGGTACTTGCAAAAAATGGGAAGAATTTTAAAAAAAAAAATTTTCGTCAAATTGATTGATTTTGAACATGCACAGAAAACATCCCAAGGGAAAGTCAATGTAGGTGGCACAACGTCGCTGTTTAAACCATTGGAGGATTTTCAAATGGGAAGAATTAATGCTTTGCCGAAGAATGTATGGGCACTGGGAATTACTCTTTTCATTTTGTCTACAGGTGCACACCCCTTCAGTCGAATTAACAACGATATGCACATTTGGTATGTGCTGCAGGGCAAGGGGTTTGACGTGTGCAGGCGCTTCCGCAGGTACCCCTTCATGTCTAGCTCGCTCAAGGACCTGCTCGCGCGCATGCTGCAGGTGGACTTCGCCCGCAGGGCCACCCTCCCCGAGTTGTTCCTCCACCCCTTCGTCCTCTTCGGGGGGGCGGTGGAGTGGCGGAGCGGTGAAGCGGTAAAGCGGTGAAGCAGCGCAGCGGCCATGATGACCACGGGGTGAAGCGTCTACGAGGGGTGTAACCCTACCAAACCGCGTTCCTTTGGGGGAGATTTCCCGAAGCCCCGCATATCCCCCCCAAAGCAACGCTGTTCAGGAGAAATCGTCCGTGGTGACCCTTTTTTTTTTTTTTTTTTTTTGCCAACCCTCCGTGCGTATAGCATCTTCACCATCGCAGTATGCACTTAGCGTGGAAAAAAAAAAAAAAAAAAAAAAACACAATTGTGCGAAATGTAGCTGTGCGCTTTACTAACGCATCGACGAAAGGAGCATCAGCGCACGATGACTCTCCCCGTACGACACACGTATAAAAAAAAAAAAAAAAAAGTGGAGACTCTCCCTTATGGCGTTCTCTTCCCCATGCACGAATAAGCGTAAAAATGGCTAGATTTTTTTTTTTTTTTTTTTTCAACTTATTTCACTAATCTGCTGATCAGGCGATCCGTTTGCTTCATTGCTTCTTTGCTTCATTTGCAAATCCGTTTCGGAGAGGGCGATTGTGCCAGCACTCGGAAGATGCGTTACGGGAGCATATAACGTAGGGAGCAGCTCGATGGCTGGCTCGCACAGCAGCAGTACAACGCGTATCCGTGCAGAGTGCCCCTTCGCTCGATGTAGAGAGGTGGAATCACCCCTTTGGTGAAAGAGGTAACTCGTCTCCCGGGGAGAAGTGCCTAGGTCTCTAGCGCGACGGGAGCGGGGACTTCGTAAAGAAGGAGAGGCGAAGGGGGCCCCCTCTACATCACCCAGAGAGCGATAGAGATCAATCGTGTGAAACCACCTCCCAACCGCGCTGCAACCGCGTAGTGCCCGCTGACCAACCGCTGACCACCGCTGACCAACCGCTGACCACCGCTGACCCCCCCCCATGGCGCGAATCCCGCCGCTGGTCGTGTGCGGGCCCTCGGGCGTGGGGAAGGGGACGCTGATAAAGAAGGTGCTGAGCGAGTTCCCCAGCCGCTTCCGCTTCTCCATCAGCTGCACGACGCGGAACAAAAGGGAAAAGGAAACCAACGGGGTGGACTACTACTTCGTAGATAAAGACGACTTTGAGCGAAAGCTAAAGGAAGGACAGTTCCTAGAATTTGACAAATACGCGAATAATTTTTATGGGACTCTAAAAAGCGAATATGACCTTGCCGTGGGGGAGGGGAAAATCTGCCTGTTCGAAATGAACATTAATGGAGTTAAACAGTTAAAGGAATCCAAGCACATACAGGATGGCATATACATTTTTGTAAAACCACCGAGCATTGACATTCTTTTGGGGAGACTAAAGAATAGGAACACCGAAAAGCCCGAGGAGATTAACAAGCGCATGCAGGAATTGACGCGCGAGATGGACGAGGCCGACAAGGTGGGCTTCAACTACTTCATCGTGAACGACGATTTGGCGCGCACCTATGCGGAGCTGCGCGAGTACTTGCTGGGCTCCTACCCGCAGCTGCGGGGGGGGTAGCGGTTCAGCGGTTCAGCGGTTTAGCCGTTTGGCGGTTACGCCGTTTCGCCGCTTCGCCGCACACAGGGAAGGTTCTCTTGTGCAGGCGATTTTCACCAACTGGCCGAGACAGGAAGGTAAAATTACCCCCCCCGGAGGATTGCAGAGGGGAGTGGTGTTCATCCACCCTATGTAACACCACTCCCCTCCCCCATGTTGTTCTTCCACCTCGGTTTAATCACTGTGAAGAACTTTCGCTAAAGGAGGAACACCGCATGGAATGAAGCCGCCGCTTGGATGGGGTGGGTTATTTCCAAGCTTCTTTCTCCCCTTTCCCTATTTTTGGCCATCTCTGTCGTACCGAAGTTGTTCTCCCTTTTTATAAATCCTATCATTTTGCTCTGATGTCACTTTTTTTTTTTTTTTTTTTTTAATTTTAAAGCGTTACATGTATGCCCCTTTGTATGCACTTAACATTCCGTGGGCGCGCAACGGGGGGTTGTTTTGTTTGCCGCGAACCCCCGTGCGACTGTGCGGAGTTGCAACTCGCTAGGGCACTTTTGCCACGGTCGCTTCGTCGGTCGCTTCGTCGGTCGCTTCGTCGGTCGCTTCGTCAGCCGTTTCGTCGGTCGCTTCGTCGGCCATTTCGTCGGTCGCTTCATCAGCCGTTTCGTCGGTCGCTTCGTCGGCCATTTCGTCGGTCGCTTCATCAGCCGTCTCTTTCCCGTGGCCGTTTTGTCAACTTCTCCTCTGCGCGGGCCCTTTTGTAAGCCCCCTTTTTGACAACTCAACTTTGTGAGCGCCCCAGGCGAACTCCCCCCTTTTGAAAAGCGGACTGGCCAGCTTGGAGAGGCACACTGCAGGGCGACATATTTGGAGGGCCAAGGAAACCGCCGTGATGTTACTCCACTGAGGAGGTTGGCCCAGAGGAAAGCCAAACAGGAGAACACACATACTGTGGCTTCCCTACGGAAGGGCGATTGTCCCCTTTTTCTTTTTTTCTTTTTTTCTTTTTTTTTTTGTTCCTTCCACTTGACTATCACCCACGATAATGCTCCCAAAATGGAACCAAAGAGGGAGAGAAGCTCCATAAAAATCTCGCTCAACCTGAGCGCGAACAAGAGGGATGACAAAAGTGTCAGCGAATGCAACACTGGGGGGGATGGGGATTCCCGGATCAAGTCAAAGTCGAAGGAGGTTTCACAGGCCTTGTAAGTACACCCGACGGGGGGGGAAAGGCAACAAAGGGGAGAAGGAATGAAGCAGCCACACGCCCGCCGAAATATGGCTCAGTTTTATCTCCCGTGGTTGTGCGTGCCCGCGAAATGGGCCCCACATTTTGTGTGCCCCTCGCGGTTTAGAGCATTTCCGCCGTTGGAGGGAAAAAAGGGGAAACGAGCAATTCGTAGCATCACACAGTGTGGACTCCTCATGTGACGTTCTTTCGCTCCTTCGTTCCTTCGCTCCTTCGTTCCTTCGCTCCTTCGCCCCTTCTCTCCTTCTCTCCGCACATTTTCACTTCCTAACTTCCCCACTTTTTTTTCCCCGCGAAGAGGCCTCATCGAGGACATCCGGAGCGGCACGTTCAACTACAAAGACCTGCAGGAAATCTACTTCATGAACGACGTGGACTTGGAAAAAATGATCATCGACGCGAAGGGCGCGGAGGAGGGGAACCCCGAGAGGGAGGCCCAGGACGCGGGGCACAGCCCCTACGGGGGGGAGACCATGTACGGTGGGGAGACCTTGTACCGTGGAGAGGACGCCCATGGTGAGAGCGCCATCCGTTCGAAGGAGTTCACCCAAGGGAAGCTGCTCCAGAGCGGGGGAGCGAACCTACATAGCCCCATGCACAGCAACGAGAGGAGCCTCACAAATGAAAATGAAGAAGACAACGGAGCGAGTGGAAGAAATGTATATGTGCTGAATAACCAAGTGGGGAAAGTGTGCATCATCAGATTCCCCCCGGAGGTCTCCAAAGAAATAAAAAAAAATCTTTTAAAAAAAAATCTCCATTTGGAAATCGAACCAACCAGCTTGTTAAACTCGCGACTGTTCATTATACATTTCAGAAATATAAATAAAAAGTTTTGGGGAATCCTTCTCGAACTGTCAACCCATATAGAGGTACATAAAACGTTGGACCGAAACAACCTCTACAAGACGAACGACGTTTCGCAGATGATTTATGTGTATGACCCAAGTGAGAAAAAAAAAAAAAAAAAAAAAAAATGCAAAAAAATGATAAAAAATTTTATAAAAAATAATTTTCAATTAAACTGTGGTATCAGCGATAGGGTACAAAATTTCCACTTTGAAAATTATGCAAAGCTTTTTAAATACCATGACATTTATTTTGCGGAGAAGTTCCTTCATGACTACTTGAATGCAAAGTATTATGACTACTACGACATGTATGTGAAGACGTACACGGAGATGCACACGCACCTCCGCATCGGTCGAGAGAGCCACAAAAAACAGAACGAAATTGTTGATGAACGGACCGACATTTCGGAGATCATCAATTCTTTGGACAACACCTACAGCATCATGAGGGAGCTGGAGAAGGAGACCGGCGGCGACATTTCGCTCGAGACCCTCCTGAACTATGAAATCACCAACGAGAACTACGAGTCGGACGTCTCCGACCTGTTGATGGGCGGCAGCCACTACTTGAGGAAGCGGGCCTAGGGGATTAGCGGTGGTGGGAGCGTAGGCAGCAACAGTGGTAGAAACCGCGGTAGCGGTAGTCAGTGTGTTTTCTTCCCCCACGGCCGCTATGCCTCCACACGTAGAGCCTATACATGTTTATAAAATTAATTTGATATCTTTTTTTTTTTGTTACAAACCAAAGTGGAGTTATTTCTTCTCCACTACGGTGTGTTAAGCAAACCAGTGGGGTGCAGAGGAGTATCTTTGCAACGAAAAACTGCACTTGATCGAGGGACACATCATGTGTGCGTTGTGCAGGTGCTCCCTTCGCCCCAAACGAAACTTCGCTGAGAACTCCCAGTTTTGCTAACCCACTTCAACGTCCAGTTATCTTGATGGGGCGGATACAATCCACCCTCGGATATGGCGGCTATGCAAAGGGAAAGCTCAAAAAAAAGAAAAAAAAAGGCAACAAAGTAGAACACGGTTAAACGTTCCCATAATGAATCATCGTGCGTATCCATTTGGTTATGCCATCTGAGGGGAGTCACACAACACACGCATAAATACACAGTGCGATGGCAGGACAGTGGAAATCGCGTTTACCGCGTCGCAACCCCTATAATGTGTTTCTCCCCGTTGTATCTTCTGCACACACGCACATATATATATATATATATATATATTATGGTAAGTCCTATGGCGAGCGCACGTGGAGGGAGAACAGGGGACGGCGGCGGCCTACAGTTGGAACCCACCCCTGTGTAATATGAAAACTGCTAAGGGAAGATCCGTGTGGACGATGTGCGCTCGATTGTTCACGAGCGGGTTGGCTAATCTAACCCCATTTGTTATGCTCTGCTGGTCTTTTCTCCCTTTTTGTTTTTTTTTTCCAACGTGGGGAGAAACCCCTGCCAGGAGCAAAGTGCTAACCAAAATGGAATTTTTTTTTTTTTTTTTTTTTTTTTTTCCAATGGTCAGCTAAAAAAAAAAAAACAAAGTTGTCAATTTTGTCATTACCATCAGGGGAAAGGGGCAGATTGAAAGAGAGTTTCACCCCCGAAAAGTAAAGCAAAGTAAAGCAAAGCAAAGCAAAGCAAAGCAAAACTAACCAAACCAGAATGACCACGCTACATCACTCTTTAGTGACGCATTCTCAACTTTGCAAACCGTTTGCAGAGCTGTGGAGGGGAACAAATGAACAAAGCACAAGCGGCTCATAATGGTATTCACAAACTGGTTTGCCTGAACGAAGATACCAACCCGCTGGCCCCCCTTTCCAAAGCGTCGTAACAACGAAACGGAGTACCATGGGGAATTTCCTCGGGTTAAAGGAAAACGTAATGAGCAGCGTGGCCCAAGTGTGACCCCAGTGTTACCCCAGCGTGGTGTTACCCTTACATGTGTGCAACGATATATGATTATTTTTTTCCCTCCTTGGAAACCCTTCCAACGTGTGCACACGTGATGGACTCATTTAAGACCCCCCTTTTTTGCCATTCACTTCCCCCGTGCAGAAATACAATAAGACCAACATAAACATCTTTGAGAAGCGGTACGGCTATAACCTGAACGAGCTGCACAGCTACGTCTACAAAATCAACCTGCCGCTGAAGCCGCGCTACGTGGGCTATGTGCTAGAGGAGAAGGGGAAGCGGCCAAGTGGGGAACCTCCCTGTGGAGATGACCCCAAAGTAACTTCCCCCACACACGGGGAGGGCAACAGCATGGGGGAGGGCGACAGCATGGGGGACGCCGCGGAAGGAAGCCAACCCGCCCCAGTGGACTTATACAACCGGTACGACAGAGACAACCTGCACAACTCAAGCAACATTTATCAAAATAAATTAAAAATAAACCAGCAGGGGTGGCAGCATGATCAGCAGCAGGGGTGGCAGCATGATCAGCAGCAGGGGCGGCATAACCAGCAGCAGGGGCGGCATAACCAGCAGAAGGGGCATCACAACCAGCAGGGGCGGCATCACGACCAGCAGGGGCGGCATCACGACCAGCAGAAGTACGCAGACATGTACGTGCACATGTCGTATGACAAAAACTACACCTACGACGAGCACAAAAATAACATTTACGCGGAGGACAGTCTCTACAATTATGTCTCGAAAAAGAACCCCATCTTAATGCCCCCCAAAAAAGGAGGGGTAAAGAAGACCTACGCGAACTTGTGCCTAAATTACTACAACAATTTGGACACCTGCGTGATTAAAAAGTATCAAAAGAATGTTCAAAACAGGAAGTACAAATTTACCCGCCTGCACACGTGCAAGCCGCACTACGTAAGGGCAAAAGCTGAAAGGGGGAAAAACCCGCGGCATAGCGATTAGCGAGACTTGCGCGATTGGCGTGGTTAACGTGATTGACGCGATTGACTCGATTAACACGATTAGCACTATTAACGCGATTAATTTTTTTTTTTCCCTTTTTGGAAGATCCTCTTCTCCCGCTGCGTAAAGTACCGAGACAGGAAGCTCATGAACGAAATAAAAAAAGTGGAGCTCAACTACTACAACTCCCTGAGCAGGGGCAGCAGGTGGGGGGTTCGCCGAGCAGCAGCACTGTGCGGATTACTACAAACAGTCTGCACATTTGCGCGTGCTACCTCTCCTTACGTACATCTCGCCTCCCCCCGCAGATCGCTCTACCTGAACGAGTTCACCACTAACTTGAGTTACCACGAGGTAGGCCCCCCGTAGAACCATCCAATGTGTGCACATCCTTACGACCGTCGCGGCATGCGTGTGGGCCAATCTACGTGACGATCGTAACACCTACGTGTGTACGTGCTGCACACACCTTTGCCCCCCCCTTCTGTAGTACCTCATCAGCAAAATGCACGACGGAGTGGAAAAGATAAAGTAAGCGCGGTGTAGCAGCGGCGTAGAATCAGCGTAGAATCAGCGTAGCATTGGCATAGCAGCGGTGTGGGTACGTTTACTCGCGTGTACATACACATATGTGCTTCCTTTTTATTTTTTATTTTTTTTTTTTTCCCGGTTAGGATCAAGAAAGAACTAAACGAACTACGGGAGAGGTACAACCACATCGTGAAATACGCCGACGCGGGGTTTACAGACGCGCCCAAGTTTGAACCACCCCAGGGGAAGACCTACATAAGCAAGAAGAAACACATGCTGCTAAACATATAATGCGGGGGGGTGGTCCACTGGACTGAAGTGGAGGCATCCCCAGTGGTGATTATACATTGTGGGGAGCGGCACAGACCATCGCCAGGCTCTTCACATCAGCGGGGTAAATGTGAGGGGGCCCTCCTGGGGAAAGAAGCTCATTCGATTTGGCAAAACTGCACGTCTGCGTTGTGGTGCGCTATGCTATGCTTTAATTTTTTTTTTTTTTTTTTTTTTTTTTTTTTTTCCTACTGTGTTGGATCTGCTCTTTTTCCGCGCTTGTTCATACGTTGCTTCCCTTCATTTTTATTTTTTGTTCTCCAAAACGCTTAGGGGGTAAAGCGCGTCGGGTGGCTTCGTTTTCACCCCCGTTCTGGAGACTCCAACCAGTTGGTCCTGCTGAAGAAGTACTTGTGTGCCATGTAGGGGTGTTGGTGTAATGATGCAGTGGAGACTCCACACGTCTGTACACACCCGAAGGAGGGCTGCTCAACGAGTTAGAGCTATTCGGCTGGCCAGATCTTATCTGCATGTCTTCCCCATTGGTGTGAGGAATGCAGCGAGACGGAGTAGCACCCAAATGAGAGGCACACTAGACTGTTCTTGCGCATTCGTTCGGGAAGGTTCCGGCCTGCTAAACTGGGCTGCGTCTCCCTGGGGTGGTTACCATGATGGCACTTGGGAGGAAGGGGCTATTCCCCATTTTTGCGTTGTGCTGTCGTTTTTTTTTACTTTTTTTACTTTTTCTGCTTCTGTTCGGCGTACGGCATATAAGGCGACGAACGCGGTCACCCATGCCGGGCGGACGACTTTTAAAATTTCCGTGTGGTTGTGCGGGGCCAGCCTGCCTGAACTCCCCTGTTGCAGCCCTCTCATGCACTTTCGCGCTTCTACGTTGCTTTGGGTAACTTAGAAGGTCACCCGTTTGGGGGTTCCGTACGGGGAGGAGCGGCGAATGGGACGACGCGAAGCAGTAAAAGCGGGGCGGCCGAAAGGGAGAACACGTGGAGGCGATCGAACGATCATACGACTGTGCGGGAGAAAACGACACTGTTGCGAAGATTCCAGCGTGACGGATGTGCTAAGGCAGGTGGGCCAAACGTACAAATGCTCCCCGCACAGGCACATTCGCCCTTCCACCCATTGGCTGACTCGCCCATTCGTTTTAACCCCACTTCAGCTCTGCGTCACAGGTGGCGGATGGCGCCTCGTATGGTGGGCATCATAAAAACTCCCCCGCAGAAAAGAAGGGGGGGAAAAAGAAAATGGCATCACTTACATATAAATGATACATAATGTTGAAGGAACGAAGAATGTAAGTAGAGTTGCCTTCGCTTGCAGGTACCTAAGCAGCGCTCACCGTTCACTCGTATGTTCCCTCACGCATGTGCGCACGATGGTAGGCGCCTTCCCGTTTGTAACCACGACAGTCGGGGGTGTATAAATTGTAAAATTAAAATTGTGCGCAGATGGCCGGCCTATGCCCTCGTGCGGGAAAAAAAAAAAAAAAAAAAAAAAAAAAAACTAAAAAAAATTAAAAAGAGTATATATAAAAGGAAGCGCAAAGGAGAATACCAAAAAAAAAAAGAAAAAGGAAATAAAGAAAGAACATGACGAAGAAAAAAAACTATACGATGATGAAGCGACTGGCACAGTAGTCCCCCAAAACGCATTTATTTTTGCGCGAGCGGGTATGTATATATATATACATAGGTATATTATACATACGGCTGGAAATGTGAGCGCGCTTAAGCGAAATTCACATGAGTAGTGAAGAGCAATATGCCCGCGCGAGCCTTCCTTGGATCTCCGCACGGACTTATGTAAAATAAACATGTGATGATTTGCTTGGCCCCCTGGAAGTTTCGCGCCCCGCCTGCCCGCTCTGCGCGCTTTTAAGTCGAAGCGAAGCCAAGGCGTCATTCCGCGAGTCGCCCAGCAGAGGCGCGACCAGAGGAGCGATCAGAGGAGCGATCAGAGGAGCGATCAGAGGAGCGATCAGAGGAGGTACTTAAACAACTGCGCCGCGGCGTGCATACATGCGTGGGTGCATACGTACATGTCACATCGCTGCGTTGTTACGTCGCTACGTCGTTACGCCGTTGCATCGTTACGCCGCTACACCGCTACACCGCTCCCCTGCTTGCCTCCCCCGCGAGGAAATAAAACGTCAGGCAGAAGCACCCAGCGGTGACCTGCCAATGGGCCTGCCTACACTGCGCACACGGCTGACCCCTACTTGTGAACACCCCTTGTGGGAACCGCTCGTGCGGGTAAAAACTGCATACGTGTGTGAAGACCTCTGTTGAGGAGTTCGTCTCCCTCGCCCCGTTCAAACACGAATTGTTATCCTTTTGCCGTGTCATCTGTAACGCCCATTTGGAGCCACCTTTGGGAGAAAGTCGACGTCGTTTCTGCACCCAGAGGATGGTTCGGATGTGAACGTGCGTGGCGGCAAATAAGGGGATGTGCAATCCGTGCGTTTCTTCTGCAACGCGTGGGGAGAGGCGAGGAAGGGGCACCCCCACCTGAGCATTCGCTTCTCTTCACATGTGATTACATATGCATAGCCTTTACCCGCATGCCTGCCGCATATCTCCCGCATATATCCTGCATACCTCTTGCATACCTGCCGCACCTCCTACACACCCCAACCCCTCATCCCTTCGCCCCGCTTGTATCGATGCACGTGCATATGTAGGTCCCTGCATGAAGGCAGCCCGTTTATTAACCCGTGTGAAGCGTTTATTTTCGTCCAACTTTGCGAGTTAATGCGTTTCGCGTTTGCCGAGAGGGAGGACAGCGTGCCAAGTGAAAGACATTTAGCGTTTGCCGTGAGAGAGGACACGCCCGTCCCCCCACCGCCCACAAGCACAAACAGAAACACCAACAGAAACGGAAACACACGCGCACCCCCCGAGTGAGGCATGCTAACCGCCCTACAGAATGAGTATAAAGAACAAAATTGACATGAGCCTTGATGAGCTCATAGAGAAGGAGAACATTAAGGCCACCCAGAAGGGGCCCAGCGAAAAGAAGACGGTCAACAAGTCGATCGAGAAGGGCTCAGGTAGGACAGAGAGGTGTGTAAGTGCGCAGATGTGTAGATCTATCGATGCGCAGATGTGTAGATCTATCGATGCGCAGATGTGTAGATCTATCGATGCGCAGATGTGCAGTTGTATCGATGCGCTTCTGCATGGGTGCGCCGCGTGCCCGTGGCGAGGTGAGGGAGGCCACCCGAGCGCCCTTCCCAGCACGTAACGTGCTCGAGAGGAACGGAGCGGCGCCAGCTGAGCGGTACCAGCACAGTCGCGTCAGCAGAGCTGCGCTAACACACTGCTTCTACACACTGCTGCTACACACTGCTGCTACACACTGCTGCTACATTCCGAATGCCCCCACGCTCAGGGCAAAAGTACCTGCACAGCATTATCATTTCAAACGTGAGCAGCAACAATTTGGAGCTCTACAAAAAGGAGTTCGGCAAGTTTGGGAAAATTTACAACATCTACCACGACGGGGAGAAGAAGATCACGTAAGTCGCGCGAGGGGTGCACCTTCCACTGTTTGGGCCCCCCCTGGGTGTATGCATGGTCTCCATTGGATCCATTCCTATAATGCGCAAATTGTGCACATTTACTTCCGTCGCCGCTACCCCCCCCCCCCCGCAGATACGTAAAGTATGACAACAAGAACTCCTGCGAAAATGCCATAAAGGCCATGAACGGCACCCCCCTGGACGGGGAGACCTTGACGATTGTGATGGGGAAGAAGATGCCGGACAAGAAGAACAACAAGGGGTCCAACCAAAACAGCCACGTTAACAACAACAGCCATAAGCACAACAAAATCATCCCCCCTTTCAAAATGCCCGTGTATAACCCCGGCGGCCCCTACCCCCACTACATGAATAACAGCCACGGCAACCACCACCCGCCCCCCTATGGCCACCTGCCCTACCAGAGCCCCTACCAGGGCAGCATGTTCGACAAGGGCGCGCCCCCCTTCGCCGCCGCCGGCAAGCACCTTTACGGTAAGCCAGTTAAGAAGCGGTGGAGCGATTAAGCGGTGGAGTGACGGAGCGGTGGAGTGACGGAGCGGTGGAGTGACGAAGCGGCGGAGTGACGGAGCGGTGGAGTGACGGAGCGGTGGAGTGACGGAGCGGCGGAGTGACGGAGCGGCGGAGTGACCGGTGCAGCCGTTTCCTTTCTTATTCCCCTTTCCGTGCCCCTCATTCGTTCACCTTTTGTACGCCCCCCCTCTGCAGATACCCAAAAGAACAACACCATCATAGTGACCAACGTCCCCACGTACCTAAACGCGGAAGACATCTTTTCGGCCTTTCAAGAGACGGGCAAAATCGTCGACGTGCAGATCCTCATGAACGAGAAGGTGAGTCCTACGTTTGGCGACGCACCTGGGGAGGCCCATTATATCGTTTAGAACCCCAAACACAAATTGCTGTTGCTCCCCTCCCACATTTACCGCCTCCCCCCCCTTGACAGAGAAAACTAACCGGGATCGTCAGCATCGAGTACGAAAAAAACGAGTCTGCCTCGGACGCAGTGCGCATGTACGACGGTGGGTTTCTAAACGACAACAGGATTAGGGTCTTCCTGGACTGCCGCTAGTAGGGTGCCTCTGTTATACACTCCCCCCTTCCGCTCTTCCCAGAAAGGGGAGAAGCAAATCTGTGGGGGTAACTCTGCGGAGAGCAAATAGGAGTGCTGCTCAGCGGTGGGAGTTATAGTCGCGGTGGGAGTTATAGTCGCGGTGGACGTGACAGTCGCGGTGAATGTGAGAGGCGCGGTGAATGTGAGAGGCGCGGTGGAAGACGCCACTAAAGCCCTTTGTGAACGCAAAGTTGTAATTTTTTTTTTTTTTTTTTTTTTTTTTTCCTCCCTGATTACACTTCATCGCTCCTTCGTGGAGAGAGAAAGAAGAAAAGTGTCCATTGTGTTAATCGTACCAAAGTGCCATCTTTTTTCTTTTTTTTTTTCCCCCTTTTTCGTTTTCGCGTTCTTTTAATTAACAACGTTATTGGTGTTGACTGTGCGAAAGTTGTGTCGCGTTACGTCGCGTTAAGTTATGCTATGTTATGCTATGTTATGCTACGCTGTGCTATGTTGTGTTTTTTTTTTTTTTAATTAATTAACCCTATGTGTAACGTTGGAGGCACACACAGGAGGAAGCCTCCTTTTTCTTGTAATCGCCCTGAGGAAGAACAGAAAAAGGTGTTTATTTATCTAGTTATGTGTGTGTGTGAATGCTTCAAGGTGAATCTTGAAGCGTTTTTTTTTTTTTTTTTTGGGGAAGCCGCAACAGGATAAGCGGCGTAAAGGTAAGTCATCCATCTTGAAAGGTACCTACCGTCTGCTTGATGTTCGCGGGACGATTTCTGTGCAATTGCAAATGAGGGATTTATGCAATTTTTAACCAAATGAGAAAAGAGAACTCATTCGGGCAGCTAACTTTTTCATCCCTTTGGGGGAGCGTACCCACGCTGTGTGAGGTTAGCATGTACGGCCTTCTGACGAGAAGCCACAACTGGGGGAAGGGGGAAGGAAGATGTCCCTTTGGGAGTGCCTCCGTCTGGCAGAAAATGTGGGCATCGCTCTTCACCCAACTGGTTCGCAATTGGTGCATCTTCCTGCGCAGCAGAGTTTGCCCTTCCGACACGCCGCGCTTCCATGAGCGGGATGAAATGGTTTGGTCGCCTCTGACTCGTTTTGGTGCTTTTCCTATTTTGTATGCAGAAAGTAGGCAGAAAAATTGCGAAAAAAATTTTCTCCTATAACGGCGCAGGTGTGAGGTCACTACGTGGATTTTTTTTTGTTTCTTTTTTTGTGTGCTTGGTGACCGTCATGGGTGAGGATCTGCGCAGTTGCGAGTGGTAACCCTAACTGGTGAGCGAAATGCCAACCGAAGTGCTAACAAGCCAAGCCGCTAACCGCTAATCAGCTAACTGCTCACCCCCTCACCGCTAACCGCAAAGCATGGAAACGCTGGAAGAAATCTGGCGACGGTATGAAGAGGCCAAGCGGGAGCTGCTGCACCGCGCGGGTAGGCACGAGAGCAACGGGGCGATGAAGGCCCCAAGGGGGGAGAAGCACTACGTGGAAAAGACCGTCCTTCGTAGTTTGCATCGGGTGATTAGCAGTTACTGCAGTTTGGTGATGGTGCACACGGGAGGCCGGCACCCACACGGAACGAAAAAAGGGAAGGGAGGACCAAAAAACGGCGAGAAACGGAGGAGCACAAAAAATACCTGTGAGAACCGATGGATTGAGGGGGCAGCCAATGATGAGCTCGCCAGAAGGGTGGCAGAAAAAAGGGCCATACAGCGTAGACACATTGAGAGAGTAAAACGGTTTGTTAAAACTGACAGGTCGATCGGGACCTTTGGCAAGTACGTAGAGAGGGTATTTCGCTTCAGGGGGCGTGGCACGTACGATGGGGGAAAAGAGCAGGTGGATGGGTTCGCAGCGGGGGAGCGGCACACCGAGGAGGCACACCACGTGGAAATTTCCCCCCCTGACGGGTACAAACGACTGCCAAAACGCAGAATACAAATAAGCCTAGAAAAGGACGTCCACTTCGGCCTCTTCCTCGGGGAAGTGGTTAACTTCCTGCAAGTGCTGCTGCATAGGAAGTCTCCTCATGAACATGTGCAGGCGAATTATGTAAAGGAAAACCCGCCACGTGTGAGCAGCTTAACCAGTGAGGGTAGAAAAAATTGGTGGAGCAGGATGCTAAGCGAGGGGGGGAGGGCAAATCTACTAGGAGCTCAAACTCCAGATGTGAAGAAGCTACCTGCACAGAAGGGACGAGTTACCCCTTTTGCAGAGAACCCACATGGTGGAGGCAATTCGCGGAGGGAAACTTCCCAAAAAGGTGAAGAAAAACATGAGGGCAACTCAAATGGGGAAGAAAGAAGAAAGCGAAACAGAAATGACCCTTTTGGAGATCCCCCCGGGGGAGTGAATACCCCACTTCCCCTAATGGACATGAGCATGAGCATGCAGTTGTGGAGTTCTCTCCTCGATGGAAACCACCACCCGCATAACTGTCTCATACGAGGGGTAGATCCCAATTTGCTCTACGTCATCGATAGCGATAGGGACTTGCTGAGGGTCCTTTTTTTCTTTAAAACGGTGCACTTGTTTGTAGCCTATGTGTATGTTACCATCTGTCGCAGTGAAACGCTGCTTTCTTGCCTGTCTGTTTTTTGGGCCCTAAATCGCAGCTTCCATGGGACGTTCAAACTGTCGTCCACAGGGGCAACGGAATGGAAAAACGCCTACGCGTTCTTCTGTGCGTTCGCCAGCATGCTGAGGAGGGACATCCTGCCCCCCGCTAGGGGGGGTAGCCAGGTTAGCGGTGGGAGCGATGTTATCCGCGGAAGCGATGTTACCGGAGTGACCCAGCAGGAGGAAGCTATACCCGAGGGGGATACCCCCAAAGGGATGCATAACCACTGGGGAGGGAACTCACACCTTGTGCACTGCTTCGGGGGCCTCTGCTTCACAGCTGGCGGGGAAGCTTCCCCTGGGAGCCACCCACGGAGGGGTGCCCCCCCGGAAGGGCCAAACAGCCAGGCACACGGAAAAGGGAAAAGCAAGAAAGAACAAATAGGAGCTCCACCAGACGGCCAGTACTGCTACTACGCAACGGTGAAAAATGACGACGACATTGACTCCGTGAATTTAGCCATGCATGTAACCAACACGAGCAAGGATAACATACGTTTTTACAAAAGGTATATTCAAGAGCACATCCAGAGGGGGTTCCTACGTGTGTATAAGCTGAGCGAGACGAAGAAGAGGACCTATTCAAGTGAAAAGAACAAGGAGGGAGGAATTAGCCGCGCGTCAATGTTTAAAAATTATGGCCAATTGTTTAGAAATTTTTTGCAAGAAATTGTATCATAACGGTGAGAGGAGTGTGATAATGAGTGGGGGGGAGCAGGCTATCCAGTTGGGCGCCCACCGCGTAGCTTCCCCCCGTTACGGAAATGTATGCGTAGCTCTGCCCGTGTGCGAAGCGCGCATGGGGTTAAGCAAAAATGGGGAAAAAAAAAAAAAAATAAATAATAATAATAATAATAATCAGCGAGGGCATACGCCGTGTGAGGCATACGCAGGGGTGTAAGTGCACTTACTGACCAGTGACTCTCTGGAGCGTTTTTTTCGTTTCGCGCTTATCGGTCCGTGCCGCCCTTTGGGGGCCAAAGTGGACGGCGCGCCAAGTTGCCTCTCCGGAGCGGGGCAGGCCGTCGCCCGTTGCCGATAGTCTGTTCGCGGTATTTTTCAGCCAATTTTTTAGCCACTTTTTAGCCTTTTTTGCCACTTCTTAGCCTTTTTTGCCACTTCTTAGCCTTTTTTGCCACTTCTTAGCCTTTTTTGCCACTTCTTAGCCTTTTTTGCCACTTCTTAGCCTTTTTTGCCACTTCTTAGCCTTTTTTGCCACTTCTTAGCCTTTTTTGCCACTTCTTAGCCTTTTTTGCCACTTCTTAGCCTTTTTTGCCACTTCTTAGCCTTTTTTGCCACTTCTTAGCCTTTTTTGCCACTTCTTAGCCTTTTTTGCCACTTCTTAGCCTTTTTTGCCTTCTTTGCCTTTCCCGCTTCCCTCCCGGGGTGTCACTGAACAAGCGCCTCTTCGCCCAAGTGTAGTGCACCTTTTTTTTTTTTCAAAAATTGCATTTTCTCGGGTTGCGGGGAGTTGCCAAATGGTACACACCAGCTCGCACATTTTTTTTCCTTTTTTTCTTTTTTTTTTCTTTTTTTTTTCTTTTTTTTATTTTTCCCCCCCTTTTGGCGCATCCGACCACCCCCTCGTTATTACAGTTCTCCCGGCAGTGCAATCGTCACTGTCCACATGTGCGCTTAGGTATGCACTGCGAGTGTATGCACCTACGCGTGTGTGGGCGTAGCGCAATTTTGAAGCATACCAAGTGTGTACGGGTGTGAAAAAAAAAAAATAAAATGAGCAAAAGGAGCAAACGAGCAAACGAACAGAGCGAACAGAATGAACGAATGAACGGATGAGCGAGCGATCTGAATGATCAAGTGAGCGAACGGAGAACTCACCAACTGGCGATCTGACGGACATTTCACGAAATAAAAACGCACATGACGCGCGCAAAATAAGTAAGCGATCGTGTTGCGCTTCACTTCGCCCCTTTTTTTGTATCTCAATTTTTTTTTTTTTTTTTTTTTTTTCTCCTTTTAACGTTTGGGCCAACCGTAACTTCCCCGTTTCGCCAACCCATCGAAACGGAAGGCGCACGTCCGACTTGTGCGTGCCCCTCGCGCGACTTTGAAATATTGGCGTTCGGCGCGTGCACAGTGAAGTGGCTGCTGTGCGGTAGTTGTGCGGCTGCTACTCGGTTGCTACTCAGTCGCTGCTCAGCCGCTGCTCAGTTGCGCCTATTAGAAGAATTCTAATATGACCCCCTAGCTAGCCACTGCGCGCAAATTTGCCTGTGCAGGCGCGAGCGGTTGCCCGCGTGTCAGTATTTCTTTCACTCCCGCGCGGCTGCTCCGGCGCCTGTCTACCCCCTACCCTGCTGCCTCATAGTGGCTGCCTCGTATTGGGCTGCTTCTTAGTGACTCCTCCCTGACTTCTCACACCTGTCTGTTCCCCCTAACTGCTTCCTCCTCTTCGTGCGCTGCTCCCCCCCAATGAGGCTGCCCCTGCTGCTGAGCCCGCTCGCCCTGCTGTGCTGCACGCGCGGCGGGGGGGCGCTGGAGCTGAGCCACAGCTTGTCCGTGAAGAACGCGCCGGACGCGAGCGCGCTGAACATCGAGGTGGAGAAGGACAAAAAGAAGATCTGCAAAAACGCATTCCAATACATAAACGTAGCTGAGCTGTTGTCCCCAAGGGAGGAAGAAACCTACGTGCAGAAATGTGAAGAGGTCCTAGACACAATAAAGAATGACAGTCCAGATGAATCGGCAGAAGCAGAGATAAACGAATTTATACTGAGCTTACTGCACGCTCGTTCTAAGTATACCATAATAAATGACTCAGATGAGGAGGTACTGAGCAAGCTCCTGAGGAGTATCAACGGATCGATAAGTGAAGAGGCAGCGTTGAAGAGAGCCAAACAGCTAATCACATTCAATCGGTTTATAAAAGACAAAGCGAAGGTAAAAAATGTGCAAGAGATGCTAGTAATAAGTAGCAAAGCAGATGACTTCATGAATGAGCCGAAGCAAAAAATGCTCCAAAAAATTATAGATTCGTTTGAACTGTATAATGATTACCTAGTCATTTTAGGGTCAAATATTAACATCGCCAAGAGGTACTCCTCAGAAACGTTTCTTTCTATTAAAAATGAAAAGTTCTGCTCAGACCACATCCACTTATGCCAGAAGTTCTACGAGCAGTCTATCATTTACTACAGATTGAAGGTTATTTTTGATAACCTGGTGACTTATGTAGATCAAAATTCCAAGCATTTTAAAAAGGAAAAGTTGCTGGAGCTTCTAAATATGGATTATAGGGTCAATCGAGAGTCGAAGGTGCATGAAAATTACGTGCTGGAGGATGAGACGGTCATCCCCACGATGCGCATTACAGACATTTACGATCAAGATAGGCTAATTGTTGAGGTCGTTCAGGATGGAAATAGCAAGCTGATGCACGGCAGGGATATTGAGAAGAGGGAAATCAGCGAGAGGTACATCGTCACCGTGAAGAACCTGCGCAAGGACCTCAACGACGAGGGGCTCTACGCCGACTTGATGAAGACCGTCAAGAACTACGTGCTCTCCATCACGCAGATCGACAACGACATTTCCAACCTCGTGCGCGAGCTCGACCACGAGGATGTGGAGAAGTGTAAGGGGAGCGAGCGGCGGGAGAGGCGAGCGAAGCGAGAGAGAGGCGAGCGGCGCGAGCTGCATTATGAGCGTCTTTATGAGCGTCTTTATGAGCGTCTTTATGAGCGTCTTTATGAGCGGCATTTGAGCGGCATTTGAGCGGCTTTATGAGTGACTTCACCCCATCTTCGCCGCTACCACGCCGCTATCACACCGCTACCACCACACCGCCCCTACCACGCAGTCCTCATCGACCTGAACTTCTTCCTCTACTACGGCTTCCTCAAAATCGAAGAGGACAAGAACATGATCACCTTCAACGACGTGGCCCCCACCTTCACCAACCTGTACCGAGCCAACCACATCCTCTTCCTCTACCTGCTCAAGACCAGCTTCGAGGAAAACAAAAACTCCGAGTACCTCGCCTTCAAATTTTACAAAAACATGGGGTATAAGAAGATCCCCAACGACAAGGCCTACAGCTTCTTCAGTGGAACGGGGGCCCTCACCAACCTGCCCAAGGTGTCCCCCGACGTCATGAACGAGCACTTCCTGAGCATCTTCCCCAGCATTCCAGACAGTTATGAAGTGCACTACTCGGAGAGGCCCAAGTTCCAGTTCTTCTTCACCATGGCGTTTAAGGACTGCAACATTAACCAGGGTGAGCTCGCGCGGGGTGCTCCGTGAGGTGGCGCACCTGTGGAGGGGGGCCCCCTCCAGGAAGTACCGCTCGCGCTGTTACTCGACGGGTTGCCACCATATAGATTTACCGCTTAACCGATTCACCCCAACTGCGCAGGCTATTCGGCCCTTTCGAAGGAACTCTGGAGTGAGCTGCTCTACGCCTTTGACCACTTCGGATGTAAGAGGGGAGATCGGCAGTCGAGGGGGGTCGCGGATAGGTCGCGGATAGGTCGCGGATAGGTCCCGGATACGTTGCTCAACCCCGCACAGCCCCCGTCAACCCATCCTTCTCGACTTCTCGACTTCCTACCTTCCTACCTCCCTACCTCCCCCCCCGCAGGGTTCTACGTCCACCCGCAGAACATCATCTCGAGTCTTTCCAAGACGAGCTTCGTCAGGCAGATGCTGAGTAAGTAGTGCCCCGCACACATGCAGAAGTGCGCCCATCATTACCACTGCTACGCTGGTGGCAACTCCCTATATCCTATGGCCCTCCCCATCCTGCACTTCCTCCCTGCAGTAAGCAGAAACTTCATCCTGAGGAACACCGAAGCGCTGACCCTGCTGGACACCCAAGTGGCCAAGCTCATGGACGTAATACACCTCTCCATGGAGATAGACAAATCCAAGTACTCCCTAGGCTTCACCATCCCCAGCAAGTTCTTTCACTACGAAAATGATTATAACGATTTGAAGGAAGATGAAAACAAGAGGGTTATGTTTACCTACGACTACATAGATTCCATTGCAAATAATTACTACTTCTTCACTGAGGTTAAATACCAGGTCTTTAAGAATGAATATGAAAATCGATTCTACACGACGTTCCCTAATGTGTATAGTCTTGCGTATCAGCTGTTCAACGAGCTAGCCATCAACATGAATGTGGTTACCAATGCACCTCTAAAGAAAAAGCTCAAGGACAAGTCCAAGTACGCCTGGTTTACTTTGCTTAACATCATTGGCAAGAACCACGACGTTTACTCTAAGGGCCCCCGACTGGTTTTCGCGGCGTACATGCTGGCGTTAGGTAGGTGAAGCGGTAAACGATCGGTTAAGGAGATTAATCCTAACCGAATAACCTAACGATTAAGCTAAATCCTAAACCTTAACCATGATCCCTAAAACCTGAACCCTAACCCTAACCGATTAAACTTAACCCTAACCGATTAAACTTAACCCTAACCGCTTAACCCTAACCCTAACCGCTTAACCCTAACCCTAACCGCTTAACCCTAACCCTAACCGCTTAACCCTAACCCTAACCGCTTAACCCTAAACCCTAAACCTGAACCCTAAACCTGAACCCTAAACCTGAACCCTAAACCATGAACCCTAAACCATGAACCCTAACCCTAACCCTAACCCTAACCCTAACCGATTAACCCTAACCCTAACCGCTTAACCCTAACCCTAACCAATTAACCCTAACCCTAACCGCTTAACCCTGACCGATTAACCCTAACCCTAATCGATTAACCCTAACCATAACCAATTAACCCTAACCCTAACCGCTTAACCGCTTACCCCCTTAGTGTACTTCATCGAGTCGCACATCGACATTTCGCGATACCAGCCGAAGGAGTACTTCTTCATGAAGCAGTCGCTGCCCCTGATCGACAACGTGCACAAGGACGGCTTCACGATGCTGAAGAAGAGGTGCGACCTGCTCATCAACTTCATGAAGATAAACAAGACGCCCCTCAAGTACCAGCAGACGGACATGGAGGAGTACATCAAGCTGATGAATTTGACCGCGATCGTTTTATGGGGCAAGGAGAGCAAGAAATCCGTCTTCTACGACGACGACGTTAGTTTGTATAAGAAGCTGATGATTGCCTGTGTGTTCAACGGGGGTAAGCGCGCGGATAGCGGCAGATGGCTAGCAAGCGGCACGAATGTGCTTCTCCGCGTGGCACTTCTCCGCCTCTCCACCTTTACACCACTTCACCTCTCCACTGCCGCTCCACCCAGGCAAAACCGTGCAAGAGAAAGCCATCGAAAGCATCAACAAATCGTGCGACGTGAAGTTCTACGGACTGAACCCGAACAAGCTGGACGAATTCATAGACATCAACATGAGCATTAACAAGTGGAACCCCATGATCCTGGAGAAGCAGGCGCAGTCCTTTGTCCTCAGCTGCAAAACGCAAAAGCTTATGTACGACAATATCAACGTGGAAAAAATTAAACTGGAGACTTTCTACAAGTTGGCAGATGCACCCGAGATGATTAAGACTTACCACTGCTTCAAACTGGGACGACAGGCTGCATCTTTGCTAGAATCAATCATTTTAAAAAAAAAATTCGTGAGATTTAGAGTCAGCGATGCCATGGATGTGTATGACTTCTTCTACATAAACAAAGTCCTCTCCAGCAATGTCCGTAGCGACTTTGAGGAGTTCCTGAAGGATAAGCAGGCCTATGAGAAGGCGCAGAACGAAATAATAATCACCAACAGCCCGCTGGGCGCCGAGAAGACCAAGAAGCTCATCGACGAGCACCAGTGCTACTGGTTCAGCAGCTACGACAACTTCAAGGTGTTGTGGATGCACGTCTCCAGTAAGGGGAGCGCGGCGACGAGAGCGCAGAGAAGCAGCGCACGTAGCGAGGCAGCGCACGTAGTGTATGCACGTGCCATGCCTAACTACAACTGCCTTACTCCTACTGCCTTACTCCTACTGCCTAACCCCAACTGCCTTACTACAACGGCGCAACTTCATGCCACCCCCTCTTCCCCTAGGCAACATGGGAACCGGAACGTACCTGAAGAACTTCTTCTCAGAAATATGGAGCAACCTCCACTTCATCTTCAAGAAGAAGGCCACGGTGAAGGACGTGGAGTTCTTCTCAGGTGCGTTGGGTGTGCACGTGTGGAGGGAGAGAAAAAGGAAAAGAAGGGAAAAAAAGGAAAAAAAAAGGAAAAAAAAGAGAAAAAAAAGAGAAAAAAAAGAGAAAAAAAAAAAGGAAAAAAAAAGGAAAAAAAAGAGAAAAAAAAGAGAAAAAAAAAAAGGAAAAAAAAAGGAAAAAAAAAAGGAAAAAAAAACGATGTGTCCTCACTTCTGTTTCTCCACCCTCCTCACTTCTATTTCCTCCTCACTTCTATTTCCTCCTCACTTCTGTTTCCTCCTCACTTCTGTTTCCTCCTCACTTCTATTTCCTCCTCACTCCTATTTCCTCCTCACTTCTGTTTCCTCCTCACGTCTGTTTCTCCACCCACAGGAGACCTGTCCCAGCAGACGCTGATCGACTACTACTCGCCGCTAGTCCACTCCGAATCGCACTGCCAAGAGAAAATGCAGTCCCTGTTCGTCTCCCTAAGAGACAACGACGAGCAGAACCGCGTGGACATACCGGACAAAATAAAGACGGCCTACTTCCAGTGCAAACTAGATTACTACAAAAACAACCACACAGATAAGACGCACCTAATTCAGCCAAGGGATTTCCTAGACAATAGAGTCTACGTCCTGAAGCAGCCATACTACCTCATTAGTAATATTGATAATACGCATGAAAAGAAATTGCTTAGACTGTTTGTTACGGAGAGTACATTAGATTACCTCCTCCTAGATAACATAAATATCCCCGAGTGCTTCGGACGCTGTACCATCAGCCACTTCAATAAGGTCGTCCTTCAGAAAGGAAAAACCAACAAGCATAACAAAGTTATACAGAACGCTTTAATCCCAGAAAAGACCGCTTCTCAAAAGAGGAAGGAAATGACTATATACGTTAACAGCATGTATGTGCATAACTTAAAAAGCGATTATGTTACAAAGGAGGCAATTACACGACAGGACATTGAAGAGGGTAAGGTGAGGGTCTGCCTAGGAGTGGGTACCTACTTTAAGGAGAACTTCCTCACGGAGCAGCACTTCAATTTGTCTTACAAGCCCGTCGTTGACTTTACCGGTGAACACAACTTTAAGGTCTTCCTGAAGAAGAACGAGTCCCAGCTCCCCAAGAACGAGGACGACATCTGCTTCGTCAACTACGACTTGGCCATCACCAACATAGGTGAGTCTGCGGTGGAGAGGGAGGGAGAAGCAAAGCGAGGGAGGCCACTCTGCAGCGCCCCCTGCGTTCACCACACATCGCTTGGCGCGGACCAGTGCTCCAATGCCGCTCTCCCCCCTGCTCTCTATTCACCATTTCGCCCCCCCTTGGTCGCTATTCACCACTTCACTCCTACGCCTCACTTCCCCCCCCCCCGCAGAAATCACCGACCCGTACCGCGAAATCAGCGAAGACTTGATAAAAAATCTGTACATCTTAAAAAATAAGTGAGCGGCGCCCGGGCGCTCAGCAGTGTGTGCTTGGCGCAAGCCGAGGTGGGCGGCTCCCCAGTGCAGGTGCAGCAAAAGGGAGGCCAACCCGCAGGAAAAACGAAAAGCACCAATGGGGAGATAAAGGGAGAGGCGAGTCCGCAGGGGCTCCGGTGGCCCTCCCACCCTTTCTCCTCTCGCCAAGTGGAGACGAACCTTCAAACGTCCCTCATCCGGTTTAATGTGTCAATTTTTCGATTCAGAATGTCGATTTTGCTGTCCTAAAAAAAAAAAAAAAAAAAATGATAAAATATTTTTAATTAACGTGTGAACACGTGGAGAGGAGGCCAATTGGCCTGATAGAAAATTTGCCTGCAGTAGGCCAATTGGCCTGATGGAAAAATTGCCAGCAGTAGACCAATTGGACGCGTGCCAACACTGCACAGCTGCGCAACCGCGCAAGTGAGAAAGCCACCCCCTTTTTTCAGCTCCTCCCCTGCCTCGTGCGCATTTGACATTAGCAACTGTGCGAGTCAATTTTTTTAACTGCTTTTTAATGTGTGTCCTCGCGCGTTAGTGTACACAGCATGGGGAGTGGACTAAGGGGAGGAGTGCCACCTT
Organism: Plasmodium vivax; assembly: GCF_000002415.2. Classification (NCBI taxonomy): domain Eukaryota; phylum Apicomplexa; class Aconoidasida; order Haemosporida; family Plasmodiidae; genus Plasmodium; species Plasmodium vivax. The sequence goes on from NC_009912.1 coordinate 1,128,589, forward strand.
TCTCCAATGCATTTTTCTTTTTTTTTTCCCTTTCCCCCGACCCCCGTGCGCACGCGTGCATGCAGTTTTTTGCAGCTTTGTGCATTTTTATGCATTTTTATGCATTTTTTTTTTTTCTCGCTGCGCTTTGAAATTTGGGCTTTAAGATTTAGACTTTAAGATTTAGGCTTTAACTCTCAGACTTTAACGTTTAGACTTTAACGTTTGCGGTTTAACGCTTTGACTTAAATTTTTACGAGCTAAGCTTTGCGCCGCACGCCTTAGGCCTCCGACCGGGGCTCGGCGGCGCTGCAAATCGTGGCGCGCATCACCCTTCCTGCCCACCTTTATCTTTAGAAGCTTCTCCAAGTTGAAGATTTTGTCGCGCAGGATCTCCACAATTTCGTCGTTGAGGAACTCGGCGCTCTGCATTGGGGGGAAAAGCGAGTGGACACGAGGTAAAACGGTGCGAACGAAGTAGACAGGGTAAACTGCATAGATGGCCACATCGCCTGGGGGGTGGGGAAGCTTCAGTTGGGCCTCTCACCCCCCTGGGAAGGACCTGCGCTGATTGGCTGTCTCCTTCCCCCTCGGCGAGACGGGGCTCTTCCTCATTATACGGCCTGGCCTGGTCCTCGCCCAACGTGCCCGAAGAATCCACCTCCATTTCAGAGCTCTGGAATTTATGCAGCTGATTTTTAAACGTGTTTAGCACCTTCTCCACGCCCATATATTTACAATTAACAATTTCTTCAACATGTCTTTTGTCAATCTGAAACCCCAGCCTCCTAAAAACCCTCTGGTTGAGTGTATTCCAATTGTACCTTTTTTGGCTAATTGAATTTGCCTTACTATAATTATGCAGCTCCACTAGCTTGGGAAGACATATGCTCACCAACTCTGCCATTAGAACTCCATCTGAAAATTCTCTGTGGATGTTTTTTATTTTTCTAGACAAGTTGAAACTGCTGATCCAGTCGTACAGGTCATTTAGTTCCTCCTCCTTCACCCTGGCCACCACTTTTGCGCCTTCCCCTTTGCTCATTTTGTGAAAAACACAGACAGAAAAGGAGAAAAAAAAAAAAGAAAAGAATTTACCTTAAAGTAGCGGACATACCTTGGCAATCTGCAAAAGGTGGGCACTTTGGCATTGTACAGTTAACGATTCGGGGAGAGGGGCAGGGGGGGACTCCAAAAGGGGAACTACAAAAGTGTGCGTACTCTCCGTGTGCCCCCCTTCAAGCGGCCACTTCTTCTGTTATTGGGGTGACAGCCACGGAGAGCGTCGCGCTTATCTTATCTGAACCTATCTATTCTTCTTCTTTTTTTTTTTCTTTTTTTTTCCAAATGGGGAGGGAGACTGAATATGCCCCGAAGGCACTGCGCACTTCAGTTTGAGCAGACAATTCGGGCTGCCTCACTGGGAAAGACACTACACAAGTCGACACGCCCTCACTGCCCCATCGTTCGCCCATAGTTTAACTAGACGGGGGGGAAACGTGCACGTACGTTTAAGTTGCCCTACACGGGGAGAATAGCCCCTCGTTTGCACTTCTCTCCTTTGATTAGCTTAATTTGATTAATTTACTTAATTTCTTTAATTTGCTTAATTTTTTTTTTATTTTTTTTTTTTTGCATGTGCTTATCTTTCCACGAAATGTCTATCTCTCCTCAGAAAAAAAAAAAAAGACGAAGAAACAATTTAGGGGACATCGAAGGAGGCCCGAAAATATTTAGTACGGACTGTTAGCAGAAGTTCACTTTTCATCTTAGAGCGCTCTGGGGGGTATATTGCAGCGCAGTGTGTAGGAGCTCGGCATGCACATCGCACCAGAGGGGGGTAGAATCAAAATGGGCACGCGAGTGGACATAGAAGCGGAAGCGGAAGAGGAAGCGGAGGAAGGGCAGACTCACCGTGCCAGCCCGCAGTGTTTGTCCGCCCATGCGGCGCAGAAGGCTCCACCGCTAACACGCTAACCCGCTAATCCGCTCACCCACGCATGCTGCCCCTCCGAGGGCACTCAACAACGTGCTAACTGGGGGTCTCCCATTTGGAGAAAAAAAACTCCTGCGTCGTAAGGGAAACGCTTCCTCTCACGCGGAGCATCACAAGCAGAGGGAATATTGCTTCTTCCTCCTGGGCTCTTTGAACCTGCGATAGGGCGCAATGGCCCCCGCAGATGTGCAGGCACCACATGGAGCCGAGGAAGCTGGGTAAACAAAACATTTCGAGTTGGCATACCGACTATCCGTTGCGGCTTCTTTTATTTTGTCTATGTAATCCTTGGCTATAATCAATTCGTTGTTCTTTTCCAAGGCCATTTTTTTTTTGTCCTCTCTCTTTTTGGCTTCAAACTGACGCAACACTTCTTGCTGTGCCTCGTATGCATTTTCTATCGTTTCATTCCACTCACTAATTTTTTTATTGTTGTGTAAAAGTTGTTGCTCCTTCAGGGCATGGTTAAATAGGATGTTTTTTTCGTACTCATTCATTGCTTCTTCCAATGCCTTTCCTTGTTCCTCCTGCGAGCTTCTCATTTTATTCATCCACTTGGCTTGGTCGTCTACATACGTGTCCGATATTTTTTTTAAAAACATTAAAACCAGGGCTTTCATTTCGTCTACCGTAAGGGGGTTGTCTCCACAGCATTTCAACTTGCTCAGCCACTTCTTGCTCGTCATGTAGCCTTCCACGTGTTTTAAGTCTAGCTGGCCTGGGTGGAGGAGAAGGGACGATGTAGAATTGGCAACCACGTTGAGAGGGAGAAAAATGGGGCGAACGGTTCGCAGGGAAGGGGGGGCTGTCCATGCAGACGTAGGTATGCACAGGCGTAGGAATACACATACGCAGTATAAACAGGTGTAGGAATACACATACGTAGTATGCAGAGACGTCCCCTCGTCCTTCCATTCCATCACTTCATCTCCCCTCACCATTCTCGTCCACGAATCGGCAGACGTACTCCATAAAGCCGCACTGCATTAAGAAGTGCCTGAGGATCATCTCCACAGTCTTGTAAGGCAGCTTGCCCTGATTGCCTATGTCATGACAAGCAAAAACCATGTCCAGCTGCTGCTCAAGTCCGGGGTAGCTAGCGTAGATGTCCTGTTTTTCGAAATCATCCTCCTTCGATGAGATTTGTCCCATTGTTGTAGTCGACGCGGGGGGGAAGTGACTTGCGCGTCCTTTTTTGGAAGTAGAGAATGGAGTGGGGGAGCTCAGTGTGCGCATGCACTATGTCAACATGCAGGTGTATACTTTCCAAAGCGGTTGAGGGTTAAAAAGGTGGCATGTACACATGCACGCGCCTTCCTGCTGTTAAAAACTGCGAATAGGCAAAAGTAACAATAAGAGGCAGGAGGAAGGCGCGGAAAAGGAGAAGCGGTAAATAATTCTACAACGCTGGCAAAAAAAAATAAAAAAATAAAACAAAACAAGTGTGAATCACGTTGCTGTTTCGTTTCACAATGCTGTCAGTGCTGCGTGATGTGATGATGAAAAAATGGCAGCATTTTTTTTTTTTTTGAAGAGCGGAAAAAAAAGGACGAACGCGCATCACTTGGGGTGAACAAATTGCACTTTGTAAAAAGGCGAACGGAAATGTTGTCTTTGTCTGCAGGGGTGCGCGCACAACTTTGCGTTTCTTTTTTTGTTCTACGTAGGTCTAGCAAAAGGGGCGAAGCTAAAAACGAACTCTTTACTTTTTTTTTTTGCGCACTTAAAATGAGTAATGTAGACGTTGGGTTAGCCACTACGGAGGACGCCTTCCATTGGTAAGTTGTCGTCGCAGTTGTGTCCGCACTTTGGAGCATTTAAAAAAAGAAAAAGCCAAAATATTGCAAAAAGAAAAAAAAAAAAAAAAAAAAAACCTTGCATGTTCATACAACATAGCTACAAACGTGTGGCCTTAAATGGCACTTTTCACAAATCTTACCTCTTTATGCACAAAACGAGGAAACGTCCACAGATCATTCTGGCAACATCATACGGGACAATATTACGAACAAAAAAAAACGGTGTGTGGTTGGTGTTATTGTCAAAAGTGACAGCGTTAGAATACACCTGTGTTGAATATTACCGTGTGTTTTGCCAACTTGGCTATTTTTTTGATTTACACATAATGGCTTTTTTTTTCTTTTTTTTTATTGCAACAAGATGGCTATTTTTTTTTTTTTTTATTGCAATAAATTGGCTATTTTTTTTTTTTTTTACATGACTGTTCATACAAAAATGACTGCACTGTAGAAGCTAGTTAACAAAACGTGTGCGCTAGTGTGTGTTTTTTTTTTTTTTTTTCCATTTCGTTAAACAGCGTTTATGTGTACGAAGTTAAAGCAAAAGAATGTGTAGCCCCATCACTGTCTACATTTTCAAAATGGTAGAATTAAAAAGTGTTCTTACTTTTTGGGAACATTGCACGGGGGGAGGAAGTGTTGCTTTTCCACTTTTTCTTTATTTTGCGCTACTACATCGGTGGAAAAAAAGGGGACGAAATTCTGCGGACGGGCAGGGCAGCGTGAGCGGGAAAAAACGTCGCCAAGTGTGGCCAAGCGTAGACGCAAACTGCAGCGATAAAACGTGGTGCCTCCACACACGGGAATAATCTGTGGTAAATTTTTTATTCCCCGATTTGCCCCCACATGGACGTCGCCGTAGCTGCTACTCCCTTTCGCCTTCCTTTTAATGGACGAAAAAGTCGCACTTGGTCAGAATGATCGCAGGAATGGCTGCCCTCCCCCTCGTTGGCGCAACTTTAGGATGGCCCTCTTAGCACAGGGGCGTGCGTACGGTGTGCGTACAAAGGTTCCTCACAGGAAAAAAAAAAAAAAAGGACAAGGGGAACTTTACATAGGGCACTTTTGTCGTTGCCAAAAAAGGGGTAAACACTGAGCTCATATATGCATCGGTGCATATGTACATGCACACGCTTCGTGGGGGACTTCCCCCTGTTGGATGCCCAACGAAGAAAGCCGCTTCCCCAGCACTTCACTGAACATTCCTGTTGACGTAAACGCTGTAACGTTTATCGTGTGGAGAGGAAGGACCACTTGCCAGTATTTCCTCGATGCTGGAAAAGGACTTGGTCGTTATGGGCACCGATGGAATGGCGACATCTCCGTTTAGGAAGGATAACAACACGTAATTAAATGCATCGGCCACTTTGAAATAATCGTAATTTAAATAATTGGTCAGGTTAAAAAAATGGAGGGTTATGCCTTTCTCCTGCAGCAGTTTGCATTCGTGTGGATTTAAGTAATCCAAGTGGGTCATGCACACTATGTTGGCATTTAAGGCACTTACGGTGAAAATGTTTCTCTTTAAGGCGCTGATGTCACTGTTGGCGTGTGGGAACACAAGGATGGTTTTTACTCCAAGTCCGTTGGTTACGTAGTGCATATGCTGTTGGACCGTTTCGTCTTGGGTCCGTATGGAGACCCGTTCTTGAAAGAGCTCACCGCTGATGTGGAATTGCGCCAGCTGCGCTTCAGTTGTGGTTGTCACTGTATTCGTTTCGCTACCAGGTTCGCCACCAGGTTCGCCACCCTGTTGCCCATTTGGTTTCCCGCTCGGCTTGCTCGACAAAAATACCTCTACGAGGAATTTCCGCCTCGTCAGAAGCTTCAAAAAGGGGAGCACTTGAAAAATATCGTCCGCAAAAATGACAACGTACTGCGGCTTGCTTGAGCAACTCAGGGTACTTATGCAAATGTGGGCTTCGTAAAACGAGCGAAGCGCTGCGCACACGGCATGATCCTTTTTCAGGTGGCTGCAGGGATACTCAACAACCTCATGGTAAGGCGTTATAATCGTATCGTTCATAACTCTACACTTGAGAGTGAATATACCAATAATGTCTTTACCCAGCACTGAGTTCGCTGTGACTATCTCTGCAGCTGTGCCCCCCATGCGTAGCACTTTACCAATGTATACATTCCCGATTAAGTGACTTAGCTCGGGCTGACCTCTGCCCTGTTTCTGCTCGGGGTCTCCCCCCCCTGCGGTATTCACAACTTCGCAACTCTTCCGGGATGGCAAGGGGAGGGGGGAGAAATTGGACGCACAGAAGGAGATGCATTTTACCTGGACGTGGATGTTTAAGTCGTTAAAGTGCATCTTTCAGCGGGGTGTGCAGTTACGCTGGTGTGCAGGTGGGTGGTGCTCTGGTTGGCGGCCTGCCCCAGCGGCGCGCTTCACACACAGGAGGGTTAAAATGGTTAAATGGGAAAGCCGCTCCAACTGGGGGAAAGAAGCTCCAACGGGGGGAAAGCGCTCCAATAGGGGGGAGTATTCCCCTTGTATGTTCTCTCAAAGTGGGCCCAGTGAGCGCAAAACTTCCCTTGTGTGGTTATCCCCCCCTGCCTGTCCGCTAGTACTGGAGGGGTGCTTAACGCGATCGTTCACGTGTGGCTGTTTCGAAATGGTTACCAAAAAAAGTACATGCATGTGTGCATACGTACGTACGTGCGTACACACCCGTCTGCCGTGCCGTGCCGCGCCGGGTTCTCCCCCTCAGTCGCGCTTGATGGGCACATTTTCGTAATCGACGCAGTCGTAATCGCTGAGGATCTTCAGCAGCTTGTTCTTTTCCTCCATCAGTTTGTTTTCGCGGATGTTTATATTTTGCTGCCGGGTGTTCCTGATTCTGTACTGCAGATCTATTAGGAAGGTGCCTATGCTGATGGTGAGGGACATGAGAAGTACCATTGGGACCCCGCAGGAGAACAGCTTGTACCTCCTCTCGATGACCTCCAGTCTGTATTTGGTTCGTTCGCACTTCTTCACGAAGTAGTTGAGTAGGGCTCTCATTTTATCGCTTGCGCGCTTGGGGGGGGTCGAACCGTTGCGCACCTACGTGTGTACCTTCGCATATGAATATGTACGTGTGTGCATTTTTGTACTACACGGGATGGTTTTTTTTTTTCCCCTCCTTTTTTGACTCTCTTCCCCGAGTGACCCAGTAGCAACACCCCAAAAGACTACATAACCATCATCCTGAGAATAGCTCCTTACCACTGTGTGCTAAACGGCCGCGTTGGCCACAGTTTCTACTGACGCCAAGTTTGTGTGCTCTATGCCTGTTGGCGAGCCCCCTTTTCCCTTCGCCTCGATGTTTAAATGGGCCTATCTTCGTGATGGTCAAATGTTAGTGACGAGGGTTTGCGTGGAGCAAATTGGAAAGCACGTCAGCAAGTTGTGCAAAGTTCAAGAAAATACGTGGCTATCCTGAAGGGCCATATTAAAAGGGGAAAAAATAAGCAAGCATACCAAGTGGGGAAAAGAAAAAGGCGGAGAAACCCGCGAAACGTACAAAAATTGACCAACCCGAGTAGGTACCTTTTTTTTTTTTTTTCTTTCGAACGTGCGTAGAGCCCGCCGCGCCAACTGCAATTGGCAATTTCAAGAGGTGGAAATTCCTGACCAGTTCTGTTCACGTGAAATTTTGTTACCGATCTGAGCAGTAGCAAAAGTGATGAAGAAAAAAAAAAAAAGGGGGGAAATTTCCCAAGTGGAAAGGCACACCACCGCATGCGCTCCTTCGTCTGTATGTCCTTACGATGATATTATCACCTTTTCGTTGCATACACATTTTTTCTTCCCCCCAATTGTGCACATTTTTTTTTTCCCCTCTTTTTTTTTTTTTTTTTTACATTTAAGTGTACACCCTCAGGATATTTTTCCAAGTGGCAAAATAGGTCCTTCCTCCTTAGCCTGCTAAACCCCCCTTGACTGGTTACCTATTGAGATACGTTTTTTTTTATTTTCCCTTTTCCGCGCTGGTTTTAATTTTTGCGTCGCTTCACCAAATTGGCGCGTCTGCTTGGAGGGATTGCCTTGCGCAGAGCTGGTGGCTATTTTTTTTGCCGCTCTCCCCCCAGTGTGGAGAAAGCATGGTCAAGTGTGAGCCAGCGTGAAGGAGGGTTATCAAGCGTGAAGAAGGGTTACCAAACGTGGACGTGAAGACCAGGCAAAATGGCGCTGCTCACCCTTCTCACCTTTCTCTTTTTCCTCTCCGTGTCTTCCCCCCACCTGTGCTACTCCTTTAAGAGCAATCGGGGGCGCGAACAGACGCTGCTAAATTGGGACCCCACACATGTGCAAAGCTTGGACAAAAAATTATTACCAAGTCAGATGTGGAAAAAAAATAGGCTCTACTATGTCTCCTCCAGTAAGACAGCATGTGGACGTTCGAGCGGTCATTCCTACAGATATGACCCATGTGCATGTACACCCCAAACATACACACTCTCCGATGCAACCTTGTTAGGTAAGAACCTGTTCAGAAACAGCTTCCAGAAGAGTCAATCGCCCAGGGTGAAGATGGCCCTTTCGCTATTCAAGGGTAAGTTTTTCTTTCTTTTTTCTTCACCCCTTTACGTTTAAGCACCTCCCGAATTGGTTCACGCAGCTGCAACTGCAGGGGCAAATACAAATTTAAATGCAGAGGCAACTTCGGGTCCTTCCCCCCCTTTTGCAGATATTAACATGTCTAATCTGTTCCCCGGCTTCAAAACGATTTTTAACAAAAAGTAGGTCCCTGCCATCGCGAGGGGAAATTCCCCCCCCTTTGTACTCTCCTTTTTGTGTGCTTCCCCCTATTTGCGGCGCCCCGACTGGCCCCCCACGACATCTCACACCTTTGCCCCCCACGCCATCTCACCCCTTCACCCCCCGCGCAGGTTCCTCTTCGAGCCCTTGTTCAACTCGCATAAAGACATCATCATGCGAAATATGAAGTCGATCCAGCTGATACAAAAGTAGCCTTCCGTGGGAACCCCGTTCCGCTCCTTTGACAACCTGCCAATCTGCCAACCTGCCAATCTGCCAACATGCCAACATGCCTACCTGGCTTTTTTCACCTCACCATGTTTTCTCCTTTTCCAATTTTCCCCCTCTTTTTGCACTTCCCCCCCCGCAGAGGAAACGTGGTGAAGAACCTCGTAATTTTCGGGGCCTCCTGCTTCACCATTTATTCTGTGTCCAAGCTGCTCCTAATGCTCAGGCGGTTCTTCCAAAACCAGTACAAAATGGTACTGCTTTTGTGGGGCTGCTATCCGAGCTGCATAGAGCCTTAAAAAATTGGGGAGGTCTTCATCATTGCAACATTTCACCCGGTTTATCTTTTTCCCATTTTGATCCCTGCAGATAAGTGAACAAGAAATAAAAATGCTCGGCAAGTATGAAAACCCGCATGTTGAGTTTAAGGACTGAGTGTTACTACCCTAGCTTCGCTTCACGGAAATTGTTTTTTTTTTTTTTTTTTTTTTTTTTAAGTCCATTTTGTCTACCTTGTTTTGTGCCATTTGTGGTTACATTCCCTCCACTTTTGCGCCATTTTTCGGCATTTTTTGACCCATTCGTCATAAAATGAGTCACGCGGCGCACTTGGGTGAAGCCCCCTTTTTTTTTCTCTCCCAACCCTTGACAATTTCGTGGGAGCATTAATCTGCGCAAGGTTAGTCCTCTTTTGCGAGCTTTCCGCGCGTCATTTTATTTTATTTTTTTATTTATTTTTTTGTTTTTTGGGAAAGAAAAACATATCACGCGCAACAGTACACCGCAAGGCGGTCCTTTTTGCTCGTTTTAAAAATGCACGGACGTCTCGCCTTGTCGAGCGGACCTGGAACAGACAAATGTATGTACACTGACCTTTGCCCGCACTTGGAGGGTGGTTTGCTTGGGCGCGTCGGCCGCAACTTGGCCTCGGCAAGTAAATCGCAACACGAAACCCTCAGTGGCCATCTCTCAATTGCAGTTCTCTGTTAGTGGCACATCTCCCAATTTTAAGCTCCCAGTTCACCCCTTTTGTTAATGCGTCTTTTTTCAATTTTTTCGCCGCCCCTTTTGTCAACGCGCCTGTTTCCAATTTGTTTGTCACCTCTCTTATGCCGCTCAAAGAAAGCGGTAAAAATTTTCCGACGCATGACCCGCTAAGTTATTGTTCTGCACACCCCCTTGTTGAACGAACAGGAGGACCTCTCGCTCACGGTAAAGGAAGCAACACGCTAATCCGGCACATGCGTTAAATTTGCAACGGGTTAGACGTTCTCCTTTCCTCTGCCGCGTGAATCACGTATCTGTTTTTCCCCCCTCGAGTACCCACTGCCAGCATGTGCAAAGCCGCCACGATAGACGTCACCACGGTTGGTGACTCCATGATAGGCGGCGCCACGATGGGTGACTCCACGATGGGTGACCCCACGATGGGTGACTGCACGATAGGCGGTGCCCCACTGGACGTCGCCCAGATGAAGGCCAAAATTCGGAGCTCCAAACTGCACGTGCTGACCTTCGCAACCCACGAGCAGGGGTACTTCAAAACGCTGCAGGAAAGTTGCTCCCGTTTGAACATAGAGCTGACTGTGCTAGGAATGGGCAAAAAATGGGAAGGGTTCATAACCAAGTTGGTAAAAGTAAAGGAGTATATCAAATCGTGCGACGACCACGACATCGTCCTCTTTGTGGACGGATTCGACACATTCTTCGTTCAGCCAGCCAATGTAATTGTGGAGAGGTACATAGTAAATTACGACAACTTATTTGTGTGCACAAGCGAAAGCACCTATTCGACTAGCTTCTTCCTCCTACGGATTATCGAAAATATGCACTTAGTTTTTCATAATAGCATTTTTAAAAATAATGACAACACGGAATGGGATGCCACGAGGATTAGAGACAAATATAAAGACTTCACTTATTTTTATAAAAATTTAAATTTACTAAATTCGGGAGGTTGGATAAGCAATGTCTTTTTAGCCAAAAAAATTTTGCAATACATTCCTTCCTTTATTGAGAACGACCAGATCTTCCTGACCAACTTGTACTTAGACTGCAACTATTTGATGAAGCTGCAGCAGGATGGCCCCCCACACGGAGAAAAAAACGCACTTCGTAACTGCGTCCCTCAGGAGAATGCGAAATACTACAACAGAATTATCGTTGACAATCACAACATCATTTTTCATTTGTTTCGAAGCAAAGGGAACGTGGCTCTGATGAGCTACCAGGACTGTGTGCAGTTCTTTCCTTTTCGCCCCTTGCTCAGCGCGTACTACCTGAACGGGCGAGGCGATGCGGGCGACGCGGCGGCCGAAAAGGAAAAAAAAAATAGTCAAAATAGTCAAAATGGTCAAGCTAGCCAAACGGAGGGAAAAAATATAAAAATTGGTTTAGCTAGCCAAACGGAGGGGGAAAATAAAAAAATTGGTTTAGCTAGCCAAACGGCGAGGAAAAATAAAAAAATTGGCCTAGCTAGCCAAACGGGGGAAAAAAAAAAAAAAAATTCAGTCCTATCCTCCATAGTGGAATTTTTTAGAAAAAAAAAAAGCGAAGAGGGGGAGATAACAAAAAAGGAGATAGGTACAAACCAACGGAGAGAGTTCCACCCCCTCGGAGGAGGGAATACTCCGAAGGGAACCCCCCCCGGGAAGCATCATACCGACGCGCACCCAGCCACATGGACGAAGCAGAAGACCATTCTGGACGAAGTGTACATGGATGAAGGGCAACGGAAAATCGGCCAGATAGAAAAAACATTCAATTACTCCATAATTGACACGCACACACACACCTCGCCGTGTGTTCTGCACATGCACTGCCTGCGAAATGTGGACGAGATGATTCGCACCATGGGATTGAAAAATATATACTCATCCAAATGGTACAGCAATATATGGTACCTCTTTTACAGCCTAAAAGGGACGCTGAATTTTAACTACTTTAGCCTGCTCTTCTCAACGGTCGTGGCGTTTGTCGCGCTGCTGCTAATTCAGGTGAAGTATCTGCTCGAGTTTATAAAATATGTGGACGCATCTTTTGGCATAAACTGCATCGGGGAGGATCGGTACGTCAACAAGGCGATGCTTCTGCTGAACGATGTTGGGTACTCCTGCTTTGTCTCCTTCATATTTGCCATTTTGCTTTGGGCCTTTTACATTTTCAACAAGGCCATGGGGTAAGGGGGGTGCGCCGCGAAAAAAAGGAAAGAAAAAAGGGATGCCATTCGGCTGGTCACCCCCACGGAGGAGTACTTCATGGGGGTGGTTAGCAATTGTTTTTTTTTTTTTTTACGCAATTAAAGGTGAGCATATAGGCTCTTCCAATTTGTAGCCCCCCCGCTGCTATATCTCAACGTTGATGGTCTCGAAGCGCGCGCTTCCCTCCTGCTCGGCACCCCTAACGTAGGTGTTTACATTTTCGAGGAGAAGCTGCCAATCGGCGCTCCTCTTCACCCGCACCATCTTGAAGATGTCCTTGATGAGCAGCCACTGGTAGGCCGTTATTTCGCTTTTTTTTCTCTCCACGACGGTGTACAAGTTGTCCATGTAGTGGTCCACGCGGTCCTCGTCAAGTTCGTTCAAGGACGCAAGGGCGTAGAACAAGTGAATGAGCGAATTGATGGATGTGCATGGAAAAGCTTTTTTTTTTTTCTTCTTTGCTACATTATCACCATCATGATGATGGCTGTCCTCCCGCTCGTTGACAAACGAGGAAAACTCCTTGTCCGAAACTAAGTCCCCCAACAAAGTTGCCTTCGCAGCATGGCTGGTGGTTTGCTCCAAAATGAGCTCATTCAGTTTTTGTACATGCTCGTGTTTCTTCTCCGTTTGGTAGTTGAACACGAAGGTGTCGATTTTGTCTTTCTCCTGTTTTTCCCCCACTGCGTTTGGTGCCCTTTTTCCATTCTGCTGTTCCTCCAAATGGGCGAGAAAGCTGTGCGCGTCGAAATGGGGCAGTTTGTCCTTCACGAATTGAGTCACTCTGGTTAAATAGTGTCTGTAGACTTTTCCGAAATTGGCTTCCTTCAAGGAGAGTTCTTCGTTGGAGGTCACTAGGTGGGCGATCCGTTGGTCAGGCGAAGTGGGTGCGGGCAATTTGCACTTAGACGAGTCTACCATTTGGTTGTGAGAAGTGGGTGCGGGCAGTTTGCACTTAGACGAGTCTACCATCTGGTCGTGAGAAGTGGGTGTGGGCGGTTCCCTCTTAGACGAGCCTACCATTTGGAGTTTCCCCCCCACCTGGTTGCTCCCCCCGGGGTTGCTGAGCGATAAGGTGTAGAAGAGGTAGTCGCAAATCTGGTCGGCGCTGATGCGGGCAAGGTTGCTGGAGAAGAAAAGGGCGTACTTGAGCATGATGCTTTGGTCGAAAATTTTCATTTCGGACAGGTTCTTCATCACGTAGTTGAGGTTGGTGCAGTCTAGGGGGGGGCGCCCACTGGGGGGGGCCATTCCGCCGGTTGCTTCGTTGGCGGTGGTGGTTGCTTCGTTGGCGGTGGTGGTTGCTTCGTTGGCGGTGGTGGTTGCTTCGTTGGCGGTGGTGGTTGCTTCGTTGGCGGCGGTGGTTACTTCTTCGGTGGTGGTAGCTTCTTCCCTGGCGGTTGCTTCTACCTCGGCTCCCCTCCGCAGTGCACGCGAGAGAACCCCCCTGAGCGCGCGAAACAAATAGTGGAACAAAACTCGGTCGTACAGGTTGCTGTTGTTCATGGAGAGGAGAATCATGTTGAGGTCTATGACGTTGAAGGTGGTGTGGTCCCTCTGGGTGATGTGCTTACGAATCTTTACAAAGCAGCTACCTTTGAGTAAGTTTAGCTTGGACAGTGAATAGAAGAGGAATGAAATTTCTTGGTTGGTCAGCTGGGAGATCCATTTGAAGAGAAAACTCAAAACGTACTTCAGGTAATGCACATACTTGTCTCTGTTGTAATTAAAAAACATTAACAATTGCATGGCTTGCTTTACATTTAAATGGTGAAAGGACTTCCCTTTAAAGTTAACATCGACGTGATAGTACTCATTTCTGTTCAAACACCAAAGGAACAAACTCATATTTCGAAGGTTCATATTGGAGGAATGGAAGAGCAGCTTATCCTTTACGACTGCAAAGGTGGAGTTGTTTCTCTTCAGTTTTGTCATTCCGTAGAGAATATTCATAAGATTTTGCACAGAAAATTTGCTAATTTTTTTGTTAATTTCTTGGTCAATTAAATTAAAAAAGGAGTCCCCATTTGGGTAGTTTACCAACCCAAGGGAGTAATACACATTTGAAATGTCCTGGCAAGACATCACCTGGGTGTATTTCTCCAAAAAGTAGATAGCCTTTTTGTATACCGTTTTGCAAACCTGTATGTTGCTATGGGAACATTTGGCTAGGCTCCACAAAATTGCACACAAACTTTTGGTGTTCATTTTTTTTAAAGTTTCATACGTGAGATACTTCAAAAGGTGATTTAAAATTGCTTCGAAGGTGCTCCTATAAGTCTGCTCCTTGTGTATGTTCAGCTTCACTAAGATCCATAGGAGCCATGTTTTGTCTACCACTCTGTATATATCCTTCTTCTCCAGAAACGTTAAAACGTCTGTTAAGATAGTTTCGAAGGTGGTGCTGTGAATGACGTTTTTCTGGAAAGCACTTAACCCACTTTCGCTTTCCTTTTCAAAGCTGCAGATTTTCACCAGCTGCTTCAGGATGTAGAAGCACACCACTATGTTTGCCAGGTGTCTCTTTTCCCTGTACAGGTTTAGCAGATCTTCGTACATGTAATTTTTTTCTATTTGCTTCACCACTGTGTGGCAGAAGGCGCTTTTCCGCGGCCGCCTTTTTCCCTCGAGGAGGCTCTCCTGCAGGGTGATCAGGTCTGGCCGCAGGGGCGCCTCGCCATTTGCCGCGTTTGCCTCTCCATTGGCCACGCTTACATCTTCGCTGCTCAAATGGCCTACCTCCTTCTCTTCCACTGCATTTTCCTCCTTCCCTTCCACTGCATTTTGCTTCATCCCTTCCACTGCATTTTCCCCCTTCCCTTCCACTGCACTTTCCTCTTCGCCGCTCAACTCCCCGAAGCGCTCCTTAACCTCTTGCAGGCCCCCCTCCGCGGGCCGCCCCTTCTCATCGTAAAAGTTTTCATACCTGTGGAAGAGCAAATCCTTCACCCTCTCCACTTGGACGTCCTTCACATTGAACCAGTAGCTCTTCCCAAACCTGTTTAGGATGTTCTTGGGGTACTTGGCCGACTCGTCTCTGTTGATCACCACCAGCAGCTCGTACTCCTCCTTGTCCGTCTTCTTAACGTCGAGGATGACCCCCCTGCACTGTTTGAAGGCCCCATTCGTGACGGTCACGTGCCCCCCGACCAGCGTCCCGGCGTCCCTGATGGTGAAGGCGCGCGGGGGGCGCGCGTCATCGAGGTGTGGGTCGGTCTGTCCGTCTAGGGGTGGATCGATCGGCTCACCGGCCTCCTCACCGCTATGCTCACCGCCATGCTTGTCTCCATTCGCACCAGTTTGCGCTTCAAGCCGGCCGTCCAGGGGCATACCCCCTCTTGCGCGGTTTAACTTGCCGCCGCGCCTCCGCTGGCCCTTTCGACGGCCCTTCCAACGCTCCGATGACCCCCCACTGCTCCAGAGAAACGAGGGCCCCCCCTTGCGAGCAGCTAATTCACTCTCATGGTGGGCGTGCAATGGCGAGATGCGCTTCGAACAGTTCGTGCGTGTGGTCCACTTCTTTGCAGAAAACGAGTTACCTATCAGTGTGAGGAATAAAGCTAACGCGGACCTTTTAAGGGGAAAAATAGTCATGTCACACGGGGGAGGGATGCGCGGGGCTGCTCCTCGCTGGATCGGCTGTCAGATCTTTAGGGGCGGGTGCGGCGCGCTGCACGTGGAGGTACTCCTTTGGCTTTGCCGCGTTGTGGCTGGCCTCTCTGCATCGCGTTGTGCTGCCTTATATTGTATTGTATTCCATTGCATTGCCTTATGTTGTGCTTTTTTTTTTTTTTTTTTTTTTTTTTTTCTCCCACGTGAACCCGTTTCCTTGGGGGCATTCTCCATTCCCCGTGTGGGCCGCCACCCATCACCAGCGCTGCGCACCGCAGCGTACCGCGGCTCTCCTGTTTTATACGTGTGGTGCCAATTGTTCGGCCCCTCTTTTCTGGAAATCGGTTTCCCCCCTTTGGGAACAACATCGTGGGTGGAGTAACGCTCGAAGAGAAATTCAAAAAGAAGGATCCAGTGGGAGCGAAGTGGATCGTTATGGAAGTGCCGGGGACGGGTCCCAAGTTAAGAGGCATGAAACAAATGGACCCCCCCGCATGTGCCACTGCAGAGGTGAGTAGTGAGCAACCACGGGGAAGAGTCACAAGCAAACAAGGGCGCATATGCACACAGTTATGTAATAGGTACACATGTAGACGAAGCAGGAGGCGGCGCACAAGGGGTGGGTCCTCCCCCCCACCACCCCTATACCAATCCACCAATCCACCGCTGGACCATCACTGGGCACGGACGCGCAAAAGACTAAGGTAGGAATAAAGCAAATCGTTAGACGTGTCGACGATTTTCTCAATTTCCGAAATGCGGTCCCTGGACTTGAGAAATAAGTGTTTCTTTTTTTCTTCGATGAGGCAGGTGCCTGCTTTGTTGTAGCTGCTGGAGATGAAGTCCTCCAGGTTGTTCAGGATGTTTGAGCGGTTGCCTTTGTATGTGTAGTACTCGTTGATTTCGTCTTCGCTGCGGGGGCGGGCACGAAGGGGAAGACGCGCCGCAGGTGTGGGCAACCATAGGGGTGTTCGCCTCGGCATCGCGCGAGCAACCGCCTCGACAATCGCGCTGGTAACCGCCACGGCACCCGATGGGGTGTCCACCCTGCGAGCCTTCCCCGCCAGGCGCCGCGCCTACCTGAGGCTGACGGAGGGATGCTCGTTGTTCTTCACCTCGGCGAAAAAGGTAATAATTCTGGAGTTGAAATTTTCCTCCAGTTCCTCCAACTTACGGAAGTAATCCGAAATATGCTCATTTATAAGCTTCGTCATTTTAGAGACCTCCCTTTTGAAGCATTCGAGAAAATTATTAATCGAAACCATATTGGCTAGCTCGTCGTTTATTAGCTTTTCCCTGAAGAGGAAATTCTCCTCCATGTTTTTTTGTATGAACTTTTTTATAGTGTTGTATTTTTTTCCCTCAAGGAGGAGGGTGTTGCTTTCGTTTGGCTCCTTCCCCTCGGGGGGGTCCTCTTCGGGGTGATCCGCTTGGAGGTGGTTCTCTTCCGGATGGTCCTCTTCCGAGTGATCCCCCTCATTGTCCCGCTTGAAACGAAAATCCGCGCAGACGTTTCGAACCTTTCTCGTAATCATCTCGTTAATCATTTTGTGGTCACTTGGCTGGGTCCTTCTCTTGTACGTGTCTGGGCATTTCCTGAGCTCCACGGGGGGGAGGTCTGCAGTGGGGGAAGCGGGGGCGTCGCTCGGAGGGGGGTCAGCTTGTGTGCGTTTGTAGTACGCACACGCCATCACTCATATGTACACCCTCACTGGTGCAAATATGCTTGGTGCATATGCTTGGTGCATATGCTTGGTGCATATGTTTGGTGCACACGCTTGGCGCACATGCTCGGCGCATACGCTCGGCGCATATGATTAGCGCACCCCTTTCACAACCCAGGAAGGCGAGCAGGGCGCGCACCACCCGCTTGGACCTCTTCCGCAGCTGGTTGAACGCCGCAATGTTGTTCTCCATGTACTTGGAGGTGAAGCTCTCCACGTCGCTTTCGAAGGTGCGCGCGCACTTGCTGCGCTCTTCGTTCAGCTGGAGGATTTGGTCTCTACGGTGGGGGGTGGTGAGGAAGCGGTGAGGCAGCGGTGAGGCAGCGGTGAGGCAGCGGTGAGGCAGCGGTGAGGCAGCGGTAAGGGAGCGGTAAGGGAGCGATAAGGAAGCGGTAAGGAAGCGGTAAGGGAGCGGTAAGGAAGCGGTAAGGAAGCGGTAAGGAAGCGATAAGGCAGCGGTGTGGTGGTATACGGCGCTTCCACTTACATGAGGGTCGAACTCATCAGGCGGACGTCGCGCAGGAAGGCCTCCTTAACCGTGGAGTAGTAACCAATTTTGAGGAAAACAGAAGGCTCCTTTTTTCGGTCGAAGAGGGTCTGATCCAGCGTGGTGATGTTGGTCAAGTACGCTTCGCCGATTTTCTTTTCGTAATTGTCGCAGTGGTTGGACTTTCCCTCCTGGGGGGGCCTTTCCACAGGGGGATCCCCACCTTGGTCCCCCTTCGGCAAATGAGAAGGAACCCCTCGTCTGCATCTACTCTCCTGCGTCAAGAGCACGTTATTAAAGCATTTCAGGGTAGGCAGAGTAGAACCCACTTGGGTAATGAGGTTCTCCTGAAGGCATATTGGGTTATCCATCAAGTTGAGAAATTTTAATTTTTTTAAAACTCTCAAATAAATTACACTCTGCATGCGTTTTATTTTATTTTTGCTTAGAATTAGGATTTTTAGTTCTACGTTGCTGTCTAGGTTTTCTATCTGTTCGATTAGGTTATTGTGGAGGTTTAGTTCTGACAGGTTCGCCAGCTGGCTGAGGTTTTTTATTTCTCTTATTTTGTTGTTGGGCAGGCTTAGGATTTTCAGGCTGGAGAGCCCCTCCAGGTTTTCGATTTCCTCGATGAGGTTGTTGTCCAGGCGCAGCTCCTCCAGGCCTGCGCAGGTATACACACGTATGTGTGTGGGGTATGCATGTGTGTACGTACGTATTTGTGGGGGGCATGCATGTGTGTATGCACGTATGTATTGGGGGAGAGAGAATCGACGCCGAAGCGCTCGCTAAGTGGAAACCACCCGCGGGGCGCCTCCGAATCCGCCTCGGCAACGCTCCGCACGTACTCCTAAACAGGTCGATGTTCTGGATGAGGAGAATCTTCCTGTTCTCGAGGGACAACACCTTGGCGTGGTTAAACTCCTCAGTGAGGTTCCTCCCCCCAGGGGTCCCCCCCCTCTTGCTTATTTCTTCGATTAGCATTTTCTCATTTATTACGTTGGTGCCTATCCGCCTATAATCCCTCTGCGGGATTATATCGTCGAAAAGGGCGTCCTCCTCATGTTGCCTCTTTTCACCCTCATGGGGGTCATTCGTGTTTGTCTCTCCCACCGCGTTGCCCTGTTCGTCTCCTCCCATTTCGCTTGCACGGAGTGAGCCACAAGTTGGGTTGGCTCTTTGGCAGGTGAGGGGAGGTGCAGCGGGGTGGGCTATCACTTCTACAGATTAGTAGAGATGCATTGAGATGGGTTTTCTTTTCTACACATTTGTAGAGATGCAGCGAGGTGGGTTTTCTCTTTTTTTTAATTATCCCCATCAGAGGGTGGATTTTGAAAAAAAATGGACGGATGAACAGTTGGGCAATTCGCCCTTTTTTTTCCCCGCATTTGCGTATAGTTTTTTTTTTTTTTTCTCCAAATGGAATTACGCCGTAGAGAAAAAAAAAAAAAGTACGCGCGAGTGCGGGAAGTTCCACATAAAGGTGTGCCGAGACAACGCGGATTGAAAGGAGAGAGGAGGACGATGGGGAAGAGTGCTGGAGTGAAAAAAAAACAATCCCTCGAGAGTGCCTAATGTGAAGAAGTTTACCAATTTGAAGCGCGCCCCTCATTTTTCCGCGTCTACATAGGCATCAGCCCAAGTTGTGGCTTCTCTTTGGCTCGGCAGTACTGAGGGGGTAATTTCGCGGGCGCCGCTCTTCCTGCCGCGAGTTGCCCCTCTTCACCCAGGGGTATCCGAGTGAGGCATATTATTTCCCCAACTACGTGCATGTCGATAGAAAGACGGAAGGAGGACAACCTCGGGGGAAAAGATCCCTGGTCTACGTTTTCGGTTCCGCCGCTTAGCCATTTTGGAGGTCCCGCCAAATGAACACCTCCCGCGTAGGATGGCAGCGCATAGGCGTACCAACAGGGGGTAGCAAAAAGGGGAGGCGCGGGCCATAAAAGGAAAGATGCTCCGATGGTGGAGGAGACTTTGTCCAAATGGCGCCCATGCGAATTGGTTCGGGGGGTACGTGCGCACCTGTGGGGAGGCAGTCGCCGATTTGAAGACCCACTTTGTGAAGAGGCCCAAAATGGGGAAAATAAAGTTGAGGGGAATTCAGCCGAGCTTCATCTACGTCGTTACCGTTGTGGTTGCCTTCATCTTTACGTTTATGTTTTACTAATTTTTTGCTTATTTTTTTGCTTTTTTTTTTTGCTTTTTTTTTTTGCCCCCCAGCGCGCATGCATAAAGCCAAATTCGCATGCAGAAAAAAGAAAAACTGCAGACGCATCCTATGTTCTACTAAACGAAAAAAAAGACACGACAATGTTTTGTTGAAATGATGAGAGAGTTGACATGTGGGGACTTCCTTTTCGTTTTTTCTCTTTTATGAAGTCCCTGCTGCGCAATGGTTTGGCTGGAGATGGCAACCCCAGGGGCTGCGCTCGCGCCGTACATGCAGCGGGCGCCCTGCTGGTTCGTTGCTCCTCTGGCGAGCATGCATAAGGGGGAGGGGGGACTCCTTTGGCAGTTGGCCCATTCGCGGGGCCTTAAAAATGGGTTACACTCCGTTAGCCCATACACACGCGGAAGTAAGCAGATGAGTAAGTAGGCAGATGTGTAAGCAAGCAGATGAGTTAATAAACACCGCGTAAGTGAACACATGCTTTTGCTTACCATCACTCAGTAACACATTGACCCTTGCGAGAGTCTGTTACGCCGCTCAAGCAAACTGACGAAAGAGAGGCGAGGCGCGCAACTCTGCTCGTCCGTCTGGAAAAGATCGTTACACTCACGCGTGTTGCGCATATGCATATGAATATGCATATTCATACGCGTGTGTGTTGTGTGCGTGCCGGCATGAGCACCTGCACGGCGCTGCTTACCTTTCTTCCTCTTTGTGGGCACAAAGATGAGGCTGGCTTTTGTCCTGCCCCTGCCGCTACCGGTGCTGCCACTGCTGCTACCGCTCCTGCTGCACTTGTGCCAAGCGTTCAACTGGAAGAACCTGCACAATGTACACGTGACTACCAGGGAGTGTGCCCTCTCCCTGATTGCCCTGGCCGAGGAAGCGGAAAGGATTCGATTGGGTAAAAGGAACGACGAGCGGATGGCCCAAATTGTGGAAGAAATGAAGAAGGAGAGGCAGACGTTGCAAAAATTGTACTTTTCAATTCGTCACTTGTTTTCTTCGCTGGGATTAACCTTTACGAAGGAGCTGTACCTGTTTGGGGGGGATGGAGAGAAGGCCAAACAAGGGGCAAAAAAACAGGAGGACAACCCAAGCGGAAAGCGCTTCACCGATGAGCAGCACCTACGAGGTGTAAAAACAGAGAGGGACCTGAAGGCCCTCCTTGGGGAAATGATCAGCTACTACAAAAAGGAGTTCATTCAGAGGAAGGCAGCCACAAGTTGCTCCTACATCAACCGGAAGAACTCCCTGCGTAAGCAAATTGAAATCGTTAGATACACCCACAGCTACGTAGCGACAAAGCTGTATTATCGAGAGTATGCCAAATATTTCCAGCGGTTTTTGGGAAGCGGAAGGGGCATGGCCAGCGTCCTCTCTAATCCTGCCTTGGACATCAAGGAGGGGGTCTATTCGGGTGTCTACGCCAACTACGGCGGGGTGATAGCGGGTGAGCCGAAAGACGGGCCAAAGGGAAAGCCGCGAGACGGTTCAACGGATGAGTCACAAAACGGGCCGAGGGGCAGACCGCCAACCTGCAGCGACGACTACAAAAGCATTTCCGGAGAACAATGCACTCGGCAGTTTGCCCAAAGCGTAAAAACCATGCTGCACAATTTTGAGACGTCGCTGCAAAGCTACATTCACAGCTCCGTGGTGGAAATGAAAAAACAAATGATACAGGTGGAAGAGCAGCAGGAGGGGGAAAACTACTGCAGAGATATGGAGGAAGAACTGAAGGACAAAAGCTACGACAAAATATCGATGGCGGAAATTGAGCGGTTTGAGCAGTTATCAAAAAATTACCTGCACAAGGATCTGGACGCGTTAGTACAAAGGGAGAAGAAAAAAATGTACCGAAGGAGGAACTTCTTCGAGAGGTATTTTTTTTTCATCATCGAGAGGATGCTGCAGGTTCGGCGCGGCGTGGAGGCGGCGCTGGGGGCGCTTTCGAGGGAGCCGGCCACCGCGCCAAGCGAACCGCTAACAGCGGCAAAGGGACCGCTAAGCAGGGGCCCGCCCATCAAGCGCACCTTTCAACTGCTCGACGAGTACATCAGCATGTACTCCTTCGCGTATGAGCACCTGAAGGACTACCACCTAAACGTGCGGGACCTTTTCTCGCTGGATTATATTAGAGAAAACTCCAAAGACAACAGGGCCTACATAGCCGAGAGAATTGCTCAAAAAATGGACGCCCTAAATGGCTCCTTTTTGAAGTACAAAAATGTGAAGAATAGATACGAGCAGTGTGTGGAGAAGGGCATACGGAGGAGCACCTCGATGGGCACCCTTAAAAAGGGAGAGTCAGTCTCAGGAGGGGGAAAGAACGTTCAGGGGAGGGAATTCCCAGAATTGTGGGCATCCACGTGGGAAAGAAGCAGCCACTCCTTTTTAAGCGAAGAAGATAAAGGGAAGAAAGACAAGCTGAATGGTGAGCTAATCGAACGGGAGGATGAGTACCTAAGAAGACTGCAAAATGTGGTGAAGCTTCTAAGTAGGTACAAAAAATTGAAAAATAAGAAGGTAAAAATAAGGCACATTGTAAATATAGGCAAAGTGGAGATGCATCCCATTTTGTTTAATCTCAAGTTGAGGAAAGATCAAATGGTGGGATTCTACCGAAGCATTCTTCATTTTGGAAAAATATTTGTTGCAAAAAGGATTGTACTTACTCTGAAAATGAAGCTAGCTTTTTTGGGTAGAGTCACTCCATCTGCCTTTCTCCTTAGCAACCGTTTTTTGCTTCTCCTCTATGAGACCCACCTGGGACATCTGCAGAGTAGTTACAAAATTGGGGTGAACAAAAACTTCTGCCACGATTTGACGCTTGAAAATTTGGACGGCGTGATGAAGCAGGGGGACCTTCCTCACCTCCTCCTCAAGTACGTGATTTACATGTTCGGCCTCAATTCCGCCTATATGAGTGAGCACCTTGGGGGGGACCTTGGCCCCGCAGTAGGTAGTAGCGACTACATTGGGGGGAGCAACGCCGCCAATGGGGATGCAAACTTTGGTGAGGATGACCCCCCTTGGGGCGCACATAACCTGCGCGTGGTGTACGAGCTGGCCAGAAACTTCACCAAAAGGCCACTCATCCACGCAGCAGATTTTTTCCAATCCGGAAGGACATCCCCAAACGGGGAGAGCAACACACACGATGAGCAGGTAGAAAACGCCTTTAGACAAATGCACTCCTACTTCTCCAGCATATTCAACAGTGATGAAATTTCTGGGCACATTTTGAAACAATTCGAGAGCTGGGAGGAGCGCAGCTCCTCTGGCTGTTATGAGGGGCACTCCTGTTCTATGGAGATTCCCGTCTACTCCAAGGATGTGATAAGGAAGTCCATTTTTTACAACCTACACGGGATGGGAGATGAATTCGACGTGCTGAGCGAGGCGACTGTGTCTTCCGTTAGCTCCTGCGCCACTTCCGCATACTCTTACGTTTCTTCCGCGTACTCTTACGTTTCCTCCCCGTATCCCTACGCCACTTCTCCCCCCCTGAAATTTCCATCCCACCTGCTAACCAACGCGATCATCACGAACTCGCTCTCCGAGGCCTACAAATACATGCTATACAAAACGCAGCAAAGCCAAGCGTTCAAATTGTACTCCAGATCCAAGGGCACCAACATAACCCTCCTGGAGACCGTTTTTCTTCAACTCATTTTGAATTTCGGGATGGCTCCTTACAATAAGTTGAAGGGCACCATGGTGAGCCGCTTCTGTAGGAAGAAGGGGAGGGTACAGGAGGATGAAACTTCCAGTAAGACTCTCGTGGGATCATTTCAATACGGGAAAAGAAAAAGGAACTTTGACTTCATTCCACACATCCGCTATGTGCCAAAAGGAGAGCAGCTGCAAGCGGGGTTGGCCATTTCCTGCTCGGAGATGAAGCAAATCGATGGAAATGCTTCACATAAGAAGACGCCTACCAAATGGTGGAACACGAAAAGGGGGAGCAATTATTCCCCTCCGAATAACAGTACCTCAAGTCACAGGATGCACCACCTAGGCACCTGCGAATTGCTAAACGGAGACAAACAAAAGATGACATCCTTTGAAGTGCAACACGTGGAATATATCCCTAACGGAATGGCATTCTTCGCCCCGGTGGTAGAAAGGCAAAACGTCATGTCGGACTATGAGTTGTATGGCCTTTTTTTTCAGGGCGCGCGATGGGGGGAGGAGGAGCAGCAGCAGGAGCAGGAGCAGCAGGAGCAGCAGCAGCAGAAGAAGAGGAACTCCCCTGAGGAGGGGCAGACGGAGCAGAAGAGGGAGAACACGAAGGAGGACATCTACTGCAGCGAGGAAAAACTGGCATATTTCTTCATCGGGGAGTCTGTCGTTTACCCTAGCGAAGCGGAGGATGTGGAGGAGCCACTGATCGGACCCATACTCTCCAAAAGTGCAGCTAGCCAAAGGGAAATCCTCTTCGAAAGAGAATCCATGGAGCAGTACAACATGATTCTAAATTGGCTGTACCGTTCCCAGGAGAAGAAAAACTGGAACCGCGAAAAGGTGAGAAAAATAGAGAGGGAAATTTCTGTCCTACGCGGGAGGGCCAAACTGTACGAAGAAAATATTTCCCACGTGAGGGGTAAAATGGCACAGATGAGGCGTCCACCTGGTGAAGGGAGCGATCTGCAAAGGGAGTACCAACGGGAGGTTTCCAATGCCGCACGGGAGAAGTACAACTCGTTGATGGAAATCTATGAAGACACCGTGGAGCTGTTCCGAGAAAGCGAAAGGAACCTGACCAAGGTGAAGAAGCAAAACGAAAGGGAAGGCGAAAAGGTAGACGCAGAAGAGGAAGAAGAACCCGGCGTGGACTACTACGGGCTAAGGAAGTACGCCCTTCTGAGAAAACACCAAGTGGAGGACCTCAACATGTACACCACCTACCACGAGCAAATTATGAAGTACTTCCAGAAGCAAAACAGATGCTGTGATGCGTACATAAAGGAGATGACCATCCATCTGCAGTTTTTCCCTCAAGTGTGTTGCCCCAGAGAAGGGGAGAGACAAAACGAGGAGATGCTCAAATACATATACATCAGCATCACCGATTTGGTGACCGATTTCGTAAGATGCGAAAATAATACCAACCGGCTGCTCACTCATCTTAAGAAAGTAAAAGACACCCTACACACAATCAACACTGTTAATGCGAATTTGCACAAAAAGAAAAGGACCTTCCACCTCAGCACCAAATATTTTTATAGGGAAAAAAAAGAGGAGAATATTTATTTCTTCACAGATAAAGTGGAAAATGTAAAGACCTACAAAATTTACAGACAACTTATAGACAGTGTAAATGAAGACCTACTGTTTATCACCCACATCATGGGGAAAAAACTGGAGGAGAGGAAAGAGGTTCTACAACAAGTGGAAGAGAAGGTGCCTACCCTGTTGGACATAAAACGGATTCTCTATGCAGACAAGGAGGTGGCGTCCATTCATGTTGAAACGTTATGTGCAAACTTCTCTCATGAAAATATGATAAACTACGATAAGGTGAAAATATTGGGGAAAAATTTTAAGAAGAAAATCGGCATGTATAAAAATGTCTTGAAGAACATCAGGTACTCCTTTGAAAACGAACCGCAAGTCAGCAACGATAACTTGGCACTGTTTTACAACTTTGTGGAGTATGACAGTGAGGTGGATACGGACGCGATGCAGTTTGCGGATGCCCTGTTGGCATATAACGAAGGGGGGGTTGAGGTGCCCGATCGAGGGGAAGACGCGAAGAACGCGGGGGGGAGGCCCCTGACGATGTACCAGGAGATCTGGAGGAAATTGAACGCGCCCAAGGGGGGGGGTGAGAAGCGCGCCAAGGAAAGGCATGACGATGGAGGTGATGACCCAGGAGATGACCAAGAAGGTGACAGCGATAGGGACCTTTACGCCGACTGGGATGAGGAGGACTGGGAAGAAGATAGCCTGAAGGCCGCAGCGGACCGTGTGGAAAAGAACTGCAGAAATAGGAAGTGCCCACTCAACTCCTTCTGCTTCATTCAAACGATTAATGAAGAGTGCCTGTGCCTCCTTAACTACAGCATGGTGGGGGAGAAGTGCATTTTAAACGAACAGAATTCTTGCGCGGTGAAAAACGGGGGGTGCGATTTGAAGGCAACGTGCGAGTTGAAAAAAAATCGCGTAAATTGCATTTGCCCCAAGGGCACGAAACCCATGCACGAGGGGGTCGTGTGCAGCTTTTCTTTCGCCTCTACACTTTCGCAGGTGCTCCTTTTGTTCGCCATCCTGGCGTTCGTCACTGCGTAGAGGTCGTGAGTACTATACGTTTGTGTGTACGTGTGAATATATGCACGTGAGGGTATAGCCCTGCTAAGTTAGGGGCAGCCACTTCGCTTTGCTTCCCTGGCGCCTGCAAAGTGGCGGAGGGGGCACGGCATCATCTACAATGCCCCCCCCTTAGGCACGCTTCCCGTGGGAACTCTCTCCATCCCTGCCCTATTCGCCAAATTTTTTTTCTCCTTTCCAGAGTTGCGCAACAGCGTGGTTTATCGCGTTTGTCGCGATTGTTCCGTTTGTTCCGTTTGATGTGTGGCCCGTCGTGTGGCGGTGTTTTTTTTTTCACCTTTGCGCATTTTTTAGCGGCAATTTGGTTACCCCCATTTTGCTTGCTCCCCTTTTAACGGCAAAAAAAGTTACACCCCGCGTGCACACTTTTGCGCAAAAAGTGACCCCTCCACAAACACGTGGGAACGAAAGCGACTACTTTTTCGCATTCCCGGCGGCGGCTTCGTTCGGGGGTAATCGCCCTTCGCGCTGTTCGAAAAATGTGCATTTATTTGGAAAACGTGGAAAGCGTGGAAAACGTGGAAAATTTGGAAAAGTGAGAAATTGCCCCAAGTGGAGGAACAGGGGGAGGGAGGAAGCAACACCGCACTGGGTAAGAGGTAGCTAAATTGTTACCTCCATTTGGCGAAGTTAAAAAAAAAAATTTTTTTTTTTTTCCTCCTGTGTATGTACAGCATAAAGGGGTAAAAGCAGCAACATGGGGGGAGAACATGCAGAACAGCTGAGGCATCCTGAATCTCCACCCCTTCGTAATATGTAGTCCCTCCATTCCGCGTTAAGTGTTTTTTTTTTTTTTTTTACTTTCCCACCTGTGCATGTGAACACTCCACAATTCTGGAAATTTCACCTGAGTACATTTCCATTCCATTTATCTCTTCCCCCCCCTTTACTCCTTTTTTTTTGTCACGCACAAAATGTATACACGGAAAACTTACGCGCACGCCTGCACACCTGCACACCTGCACACCTGCACACCTGCACACCTGCACACCTGCATGTGTGTGTACAGGAGTGGTACAAATTTATTTAACGGCATAAGCGAAATGGAAAGGAACACTTCTCCGCGTTTTCCACTTTTTTTTTTTTTTTATAAAATTGTTCGTTATAGCTTTGCATGTCCCCCTTAAACGTTGCTGCATCGTTGGGGACACACCACGTGGGAGGGAAAAAAAAAAAAAAAAAAAAGTGCAAGTGTGCCCTTGGAAAAGTGTGAAAGATGCAGAAGGACGCTTTGAAATCGTCGGCGGGCAGTTGCAATAGTTGCATAGTTGGGTAGCTGGATAGTTGTGCGTCTGCAGAGTGGGGGAGCGCCCGACGCTCGCGGGGAAGCAGTTTCGGATAATTTGGGGACGTGCGGCCGCCCGCTGGCGGCCATGGTGTAATCTCCCCTTCGACTGCGAGTGCACTAATGGGCTGAAAAAAAAAAGAAGAGGAGGAGGAGAGCGAGGGGGGGGCAGGCAAGGTGAGAAAAATGGGGAATAATCAGCAAAAAAGGAGAATGACGCAAAAAGGGAAAATGACACAAAAAAAGGAAAATGACGCAAAAAAGGCAGATAGCACAAAAAAGGCAGATGGCGCAATGGGACGGGCGAACGGCGAAGCACACCAAAGTGGCGTAATTTCCCCCTCCCTTAACTGGCTATGAAATGAAAAGGTTCAAGGGGGAGAAGAAGTGCATTAAAAAAGCGAACAAACGGGAACAAACGGGAACAAACGGGAACAGTCGCCAAGCAATCGCCAACCAATCGCCCACCACTCGCCAACCAGCGAGCAAACATCTGTGCATGTGCAAGTGATGCATACAAAACGAACACACGCTCATGTGTGTACACAATTTTCGCGAAATTTGTGCGTACATTTTTTTTTGTGTTGTACCGTTACACGTCAATTTTCAGGGCAATTTTTCTCCGTCCATTTGGAGTCTTTTTGTGATCAGTAATTTTTTTTTTAATTTGAAACGCAAGTGTGTAACGCGCGCTCGGTTTAGCTTTGCGCAATTGTTTCCTGTCAATTGTTAACTGTTTCGTGTTTCATGTTTCGTGTTTCGTGTTTCCCGTTTCTGTTAACTGTTTACTTTTCAACTGCCAACTGTTCAATTTGTTTCGCCACGCGCTGCTTCATTTCACTTTTTTTTTTTTCTTTCTTTCATTTCATTGTGTACACTTTGAAATGATGTTTATTTCATCACCAAAAAGAAAAAAAAAAAAAAAAAGCTAAACAAGTGAACACTTTAAAGATTACTTTTTTTTTTTTTTAGAACAAGTAAAAGAAGTTTTCCTTTTTTCATTTTCCAAGTGTTACAAATGTACATTTTTTTTTTTTTTTTTTTTTAATAGAACAATTGAGTGAAAACAGATTGTATGTGTAATCACACACACACGTACGTGAAGGCATATGTGTGAACGCATATGTATGTGTGTACCCATATGTACGTGTGTACCCATATGAACGTGTGTACCCATACGTATGTGTGTACCCATATGAACGTGTGTACCCATACGTATGCGTGAACGCATGTGCCCCCTTACGTATACACGCACACCCGTGTGCAAGGCGTACATGTGACGTACACCCCGTACGTGAATCGCCTTCCCCCCCATATGATTCAACCCTCGTTTTAATAGCCCCTGCATGTGTACATATATACATACACCAACGCGCACGTATCCGCATACACGCGCACACACCGGCATATACACCCACCAGCATACACCCATCATCATACACACACACCCTTACACACAAATATATGGAAATACGTTGCCCACTTTTAAGATGCAACAATAATGCCCTTTTTTGGCCGGCCCAGTGTTCGTACATCTTTAAACCCCACACACTTTGATTATTAAATTAGACGAATTCGAAAATGAAGGCGCTACTCTTTTTGTTCTCTTTCATTTTTTTCGTTACCAAATGTCAATGTGAAACAGAAAGTTATAAGCAGCTTGTAGCCAAGCTGGACAAGTTAGAGGCGCTCGTGGTGGACGGCTACGAGCTCTTCCACAAAAAAAAGTTAGGAGAAAATGATATTAAGGTAGAAACCAATGCTAGTGCAAATAATAATAATAACAATCAGGTTAGCGTTTTAACTTCCAAAATAAGAAATTTCCTGAGCAAGTTTTTGGAGCTACAAATTCCTGGACATACCGACTTGCTACACCTGATAAGAGAATTGGCCGTGGAACCCAATGGGATAAAATACCTTGTGGAGAGCTACGAAGAATTCAATCAACTGATGCACGTGATCAACTTCCACTATGATTTGTTGAGGGCGAAGCTCCACGACATGTGTGCCCATGATTATTGCAAAATACCGGAGCATCTAAAAATCTCTGACAAAGAGCTGGACATGCTGAAGAAAGTTGTGCTGGGTTATAGGAAGCCCTTGGACAACATAAAGGACGATATTGGAAAATTGGAGACCTTCATCACTAAAAACAAGATAACAATAAAAAATATAAGTGATTTAATTATTGCGGAGAACAAGAAAAGGAGTGGCCATCCCACCACCACGACTAATGGAGCCGGCACGCAACCCGCTAATGGTTCAATTGCGGCAGCCAGTTCGGAAACTACTCAAATTTCTGGTTCGTCTAACTCTGGTTCGAGTAGCACTGGTTCGTCTAACTCTGGTTCGAGTAGCACTGGTTCGAGTGGCACTGGTTCGACTGGCACTGGACAATCTCCTCCAGCAGCTGCTGATGCATCTTCAACAAATGCAAACTACGAAGCGAAGAAAATCATCTACCAAGCCGTGTACAACACCATATTTTACACGAACCAGCTGCAGGAAGCTCAAAAGTTAATCGCAGTCCTGGAAAAGCGCGTGAAAGTGCTGAAGGAGCACAAAGACATTAAGGTGCTACTCGAACAGGTCGCAAAAGAAAAGGAAAAGCTTCCTAGTGATTATCCCAACACTACAAATCTTACAAATGTACACAAAGAAGCCGAAAGCAAAATTGCCGAGCTCGAGAAGAAAATCGAAGCCATCGCCAAGACTGTGAACTTCGACCTGGACGGTCTGTTTACTGACGCAGAGGAGTTGGAGTACTATTTGAGGGAGAAGGCAAAGATGGCCGGCACGCTAATCATCCCAGAAAGCACCAAATCAGCAGGCACCCCTGGAAAGACAGTTCCAACCCTGAAAGAGACCTACCCACACGGAATAAGCTACGCTTTAGCAGAAAACAGTATTTATGAACTGATAGAAAAAATTGGATCTGATGAAACATTTGGTGATTTGCAAAATCCAGATGATGGAAAGCAACCGAAGAAGGGAATCCTCATTAATGAAACAAAGAGGAAAGAATTGCTGGAAAAAATTATGAATAAAATTAAGATAGAAGAAGACAAATTGCCCAACCTAAAAAAAGAATACGAGGAAAAATATAAGGTGTACGAGGCAAAGGTTAATGAGTTCAAACCAGCATTTAATCACTTTTATGAGGCAAGACTGGACAACACCCTTGTTGAAAACAAATTTGATGATTTTAAGAAAAAAAGAGAGGCATATATGGAGGAGAAGAAAAAACTAGAAAGCTGCTCCTACGAACAGAACAGCAATCTGATTAACAAGCTGAAAAAACAACTAACATACTTGGAGGACTACGTTTTAAGAAAAGACATCGCCGACGATGAAATTAAACACTTCAGTTTCATGGAGTGGAAATTAAAGAGCGAAATTTATGATCTAGCCCAGGAAATCCGAAAAAACGAAAACAAGCTCACCATTGAAAACAAATTCGACTTCTCCGGGGTTGTGGAATTACAAGTACAAAAGGTATTGATAATCAAAAAAATTGAGGCTCTAAAGAATGTCCAGAATCTTCTTAAGAATGCCAAGGTGAAGGACGACCTGTACATTCCAAAGGTGTATAAGACAAGCGAGAAACCTGAGCCCTACTACTTGATGGTCCTCAAAAGGGAAATTGACAAGTTGAAGGACTTCATCCCCAAAATCGAGAGCATGATCGCCACTGAGAAGAACAAGCCGACCGTGGCAGCGGCAGATATAGTGGCAAAGGGACAATCGCTTAGAGGAGCAAGTGAAACAGGGACAACTGGCAATACAGTCAATGCGCAAACAGCTGTAGTACAACCACAACATCAAGTAGTAAATGCAGTAACGGTACAGCCTGGAACAACAGGACATCAAGCACAAGGTGGAGAAGCAGAAACACAAACAAATTCAGTACAAGCAGCACAAGTTCAACAAACACCTGCAGGAGCGGGCGGACAGGTAGCCTCAACACAAACGATTAGCCAAGCCCCAGCACCAACTCAAGCCTCCCCAGAACCAGCACCAGCCGCCCCACCATCGACACCTGCTGCCGCAGTTGCTCCAGCACCAACCATGTCCAAACTGGAATACCTCGAAAAGCTCCTTGATTTTTTAAAATCCGCTTACGCATGTCACAAGCACATTTTTGTAACCAACTCCACCATGAAAAAGGAGCTACTCGATCAGTACAAACTTAACGCTGATGAGCAAAACAAAATTAACGAAACTAAATGCGATGAATTGGACCTCCTATTCAATGTCCAGAACAACTTGCCAGCCATGTACTCCATATATGACTCTATGAGCAACGAACTGCAGAACCTTTACATTGAGCTGTACCAGAAGGAAATGGTTTACAATATATACAAGAACAAGGACACGGACAAGAAGATTAAGGCTTTCCTGGAAACACTCAAGAGCAAAGCGGCTGCTCCTGCTCAGTCAGCGGCAAAACCCAGCGGTCAAGCGGGTACTACTCCAGTAACGACAACTGCGCCAGTAACCACAACAACAGTTACTCCAAGTCCCCAAACATCAGTTGTAACAAGCACACCTCCTACACCCCAAGCAGAAGAAAACCGACGCGTGGGAGGTAACAGCGAGGAGAAACCCGAAGCCGACACTGCGCAAGTGGAAAAGTTTTACGAGAAGCACCTATCCCAAATTGACAAGTACAACGACTATTTCCAGAAGTTCCTTGAATCCCAAAAAGATGAAATCACCAAAATGGATGAAACAAAGTGGAAAGCACTAGGTGCAGAAATTGAGGAACTGAAGAAGAAGCTACAAGTATCTCTGGACCACTATGGAAAGTACAAGCTCAAATTGGAGAGGCTCCTCAAAAAGAAGAATAAAATCTCTAACAGCAAGGATCAAATTAAAAAGCTCACCAGTTTGAAAAACAAATTGGAGAGAAGACAAAATCTGTTGAATAACCCAACAAGTGTGTTGAAAAATTACACCGCTTTTTTCAACAAAAAGAGAGAAACAGAAAAGAAGGAGGTGGAAAATACCCTTAAGAATACCGAGATTTTGCTGAAGTACTATAAGGCACGAGCCAAATATTATATAGGAGAGCCCTTCCCTCTGAAGACCTTAAGTGAAGAATCAATGCAGAAGGAGGACAACTACCTCAACTTAGAAAAGTTTAGAGTGCTCAGCAGATTGGAAGGAAGATTAGGAAAGAACATCGAGTTGGAAAAGGAGAACATAAGCTACCTGTCCAGTGGACTGCACCACGTCTTGACAGAGCTGAAGGAAATTATCAAAAACAAGAAATACTCCGGTAACGACCACACGAAGAACATTGCAGCTGTTAAGGAAGCTTTGCAAGCCTACCAAGAATTGATCCCCAAGGTGACCACTCAGGAAGGCGCATCCACAACAGCGGCAACATTACCAGTAACAGTACCATCAGCAGTACCAGGAGGATTACCTGGAGCAGGAGTACCAGGAGCAGCAGCAGGACTAACACCACCACCACCAGCAGGATCAGTACCAGCAACAGGACCAGGAGCAGCAGCAGGATCAACAGAAGAAAACGTAGCAGCAAAAGCGCAGGACTACGCCGAGGACTACGACAAAGTAATCGCACTCCCTCTGTTCGGCAACAACGATGACGACGGGGAGGAAGACCAAGTAACAACGGGAGAGGCAGAATCTGAGGCGCCTGAGATCCTCGTGCCAGCAGGAATCAGCGATTACGATGTGGTCTACTTAAAGCCATTAGCCGGAATGTACAAAACGATAAAGAAGCAATTGGAAAATCACGTAAACGCATTTAACACTAACATAACGGATATGTTAGACTCTAGACTGAAGAAGAGAAACTACTTCTTAGAAGTTCTGAACTCTGATTTGAACCCATTTAAGTATTCATCATCTGGTGAGTACATCATTAAGGACCCATACAAGCTGCTCGACTTGGAGAAGAAGAAGAAGCTTATAGGCAGCTACAAGTACATCGGTGCATCGATCGACATGGATCTGGCCACCGCGAATGATGGCGTGACCTACTACAACAAGATGGGGGAGCTCTACAAGACGCACTTGGATGGAGTGAAAACAGAGATTAAGAAAGTCGAAGATGATATTAAAAAGCAAGATGAGGAACTTAAAAAGTTAGGAAATGTTAACAGTCAAGATAGTAAAAAGAACGAATTTATTGCCAAAAAGGCCGAGCTGGAGAAGTACCTCCCGTTCCTGAATAGCCTCCAAAAGGAGTACGAGTCCCTCGTGAGCAAGGTGAACACCTACACAGACAACCTAAAAAAAGTCATCAACAACTGCCAGCTGGAGAAAAAGGAAGCCGAGATCACTGTAAAGAAATTGCAGGACTACAACAAGATGGATGAGAAGTTGGAGGAGTACAAAAAATCGGAGAAAAAAAATGAAGTGAAGTCTTCTGGTCTTCTGGAAAAATTGATGAAATCAAAATTGATTAAAGAAAACGAGTCCAAGGAAATATTATCCCAGCTGCTAAATGTGCAAACTCAGTTATTAACTATGAGCTCCGAGCACACATGTATAGACACCAATGTGCCTGATAATGCAGCCTGCTATAGGTACTTGGACGGAACGGAAGAATGGAGATGCTTGTTAACCTTTAAAGAAGAAGGCGGCAAGTGTGTGCCAGCATCGAATGTGACTTGTAAGGATAACAATGGTGGTTGTGCCCCTGAAGCTGAATGTAAAATGACGGACAGCAATAAAATCGTCTGTAAATGTACTAAAGAAGGTTCTGAGCCACTCTTTGAGGGAGTTTTCTGTAGCTCCTC
The DNA here is from genome assembly GCF_000002415.2 of Plasmodium vivax. Classification (NCBI taxonomy): domain Eukaryota; phylum Apicomplexa; class Aconoidasida; order Haemosporida; family Plasmodiidae; genus Plasmodium; species Plasmodium vivax. The sequence goes on from NC_009912.1 coordinate 1,162,934, forward strand.
CAGCTTCCTAAGCTTGTCCTTCTTGTTGCTCATGTTGCTTTTCCTCCTGTGCATGGAGCTTTAAAAATAACACAAATAAAAGTGCAGCAAGTGCAGCGGCGCCACGTGCAATTTTTTTTTTTTTTTTTTTTCCTGCCTAGCATTTTGAGTTCTGAACTGGGCTTTTGGCTGCACAGTTCCCAATTTTTTTCTTTAATCATGGACAAAAAAAAAAAAAAAAGAACCCATTTTGTGACGTCCCCCAGGTGGCATATATATGTATGTACATATGTACGTATTATATGCATTATGTATGTACGTATGTGTATATGCGCACGTTCCCAAAAAGTGAGAAAAAAAAAAAAAAAAATCTTTTAACATACGCCCTTACATAAGCTTTACTAGATAGATCCACCCACGAGTCTGCATCGGGATTAATTACGTGTCGTGTTTACACACCCTGTTGAGAGTGAGAGGCCTTAAACCTGCCAACGTGTATGCATACAACATAGGCGCAGTTTTGCCCCCGTGAGGGGGCAGTTGCATGCACATGTATATGTATACACATTAACATACCAGTTGCATGGCTCTTTGCTTACGCGCGTTTACAACACCCTTGGAAGTAGAGCGACGCGACGTCAAAACGTGAGGTGAACGTGAGGTGAAAAAGTGGCCTCTACAGTACATCCCCTTGCTGCTTGCATATTTATATATATTTTCTATACACCACCTGGCTGAGCATTTTTTATGTTCCTTTATTGTATTATATTTTTATCTTTATTTTTATCCTATCTTTATTTTTATTTTTATTTTCCTTTTTTTTTTTTTTCTTTTAAAATGCAAACTAGCACAATTTAGTAACTTTTTTCCCCCTTTTTTAATCGAAAATACAGCTTAAATTTTTTCACCGCGGGGTGGTGTTCCTTCCTGTGGTTGGCAGGGCAGAAAAATCCTCGCTTTGGGAGGGCAGCGAAAAATCCTCGTTTTGGCAGGGCAGCGAAAAATCCTCGTTTTGTGCCAACCGCGCTTGAAAATGACTGTAGGCTATTTCCGGTGGGGGGTTGGAAAATTTAACCTTGAAATTCCCGCGCGATTGGCGGCGTATATTTGAATGACCAGTGTTATGGCGGAGGTGGGAGCTGGGCAGCCAGGGGGGGGAGGCGGCCATTGCAAAAGCAGCCACGTGAGTAACCACCCGAGCAACGGCGCGAACGCAGCGAACGCAGCGAACCCCGTGAAGGGCAGCGGCGGGGGAGGAGGGCACGCCGAACTGATGTTGAGGGGCGGTGCCGATCTGGCAAGAGGAGTACCCAGATTCCCCCCAGGGTATAACGCAAATGCTCTGGCGCCCCCCTCGACTGAAAGGAAAACCAAATCGAGGGAGGACATGCACACTGAGGGGAATGCTGCTATAGAGGAGGGAATCCCCCGCACACGTAATTGTTCGCAAAAAAAAAATAACCACGGGGATGAAAGAACAAAGGATGCGCGTGGGAGTAAAAAAATATTTTGCATAAACGGGAAGAAGAAGTGTGCAAAAAAAAGCGGCACACAAAATGATTGTGTCGTCAACGAATGGGACGATGAACAAACAAATTGCAATTTGAAAAATGAAGAAATATGTTTTTTTGGAGGGGACCAACATAGCAAAATGGATGATGCACACGTGCATGGGAAGTACAAGAGTGTTTCAAAAAGGGAGGGAAGGCAGGGAAGAGGGAAAAAAATAACCAGCAATGGTCACCTCGTTAGGGATGTGAAGCAGAGCGCACACGTGGGGGATACGCCCAGCCAAAAACTGAGCGATAAAAAGGATGGAAGTGCTCAGGCGAACCATGTGGACAGGGCGAATAAACCGGTGGAAACTTCGGCCAGTGAACAGGGCCATGCGAACAGGGAGCAGCAGCATAGGGGGGCGCTGCACAGGGGGAGGAGAAACCATTATAGTGATGCAAAATTGGGGAGGGAACAGCCAAATGGAAATTATTACGACAAGTCAGATTACGTGAAAAGGGAAAGGGTGGTGGACCATTATAAAAAGTTAGACGGTGTTTACCCCAGCCATAGTGGAAGGAGGAGCAATCGCGGCTACCATCAAAGGGGAAGCTACCGAAACGAACCCACCGGAAGGGGGACAACGGATCGGTGGCATCGTTACTACCCCAAAGAGAGAACTAGCAAGGCGGCGGAAGGGGGCAGGAGAGACCGAAATGGAATTACCCCTAACAGCGGTCATTCGGTTCTCCCACCTTTGAATAACCCCCCCCAAGGTAGCAACATGGGCATGAAGTACCCCAATGAAGTAGTCCAAAGAGGGGGAAAAGAAAAAACTACCTTTAGTCACTCTGGTGAGCATGAAAAGGGAAGGCAAACAGAAGTGCGCTCAGTTCAGGTGGACCACTCGGCGGACTCACTCCAAGAGAATTTTGCACACAGAAATGAGGTCCCTCCCAGTAAGGGGAAAACGCTCTCCCAGTTGCATCGGAACGAAAAATCGGAAGAACACTTTACGAATGGCCTCCAAGAAACCAGTGAGAGTACCCCCACGGTGGAAAACACTTACTTAAATGAGTTGAGCCCAATCAACATGGCTGCAAATGGTTGTAGGGGGGCTCTCCTTGAAAGAGAAATTGAAGGAGACCAAAGTGGCCCCTTTTATATTCACCGTGGGGTCAGAAATAATGACGTGGTGGAAGTCCCAAGGGAGGAGCCCAACTGGAAAAGCACAAATAACCATTTGGAGAAAAAGGTCGGCCCAAATGAACCCCCCAGTGGAGGAGGTACCAACCAGAAGGATACCCCACCGATGGGAGGGAGCCCAAATGCGAATGACAATCTGAGGAAGTTGAAGAGGGAAGAAGAAAAAAAAAAAGTAATGAACTGGAAGCTGGAGGAGCAAACGCTGCTTGAGGAAGGGCTGAGGGTTTACAAGGACTTAAAAAATTGCCCCGAAAAATGGGAAAAGGTTAGCGAAATTGTGAAGACGAAGGGGCCCGAGGACTGCTTGAAGCGGTTCCTCTACTGCAGGTTCGTCGTTCTGAAGGAAAAGCAAAAGATGGAGAAGGAGCTGCAGGAACGGCAGCGGGGAGAGCGGGAAGAACCGAGCGAAGTCAAACCGAGCGAACCGAACCAACCGAATGAGCCGAACGACCCGAACGAGGAAGGCAGCGAGCAGGCGAACGAGGAGCTGGAGCAGGACATTGACAGCGACGACATGAACATCAATAACAACGCGAACATAACGGGGAAGAGCCTCGTGCTTGGCAACGTCCACATCAAAAATATATCCCTCTACAAGGCCGTCCAGTTGAAGTAGGTGCTTGCAGCGGGGGCCTCCGCGTGTGTGGGGGTCCCCACGGCAAGAAGGCCTCGCAGTTGTGCACGCTTCATGTGTATGCCCCATATGTGTACACTTCGCATGCGCTCTCTTCACATGTACGTGCTCGCGGATCCCCCTTTCCCCCCCAAGGCTGCAGCTGCTTTGCACCCGGTGCTGCAACACATTTGATGTCACCACGACGAGCAAAGACGCGCCCCAGTTAGGTAGAGCGGGAGTGTCCACCCTGCGCATTTGGCGCGCCAGGCCTTTTCTCTTTATTGCCCCTTTATTGTCTTTTTTTCCATTATGGCACATCATGATGCTGTTTTTTCTTCCCCCCCTCCTTTGCATGCAGTTTGCACCTGCGCGAACTGCAGCAGCAGCGCCGTTGTGGAGGTGTACAGAAATATTTGCTTCATGGAAAACAGCTGCGTGTGCGTTTTGAAGTTTAACCAGTGCTCGCTGATGGTGAGTCGAGGGTGGAAACGACTCCAAGGAGTTTTACTCTTTTTTTGCGGCGTTTCCCATACGCGTATGTTTATGTTTACTCCTTTTTATATTATTATTTTTGCCCCCTTTTTTAGGACTTGCTAAGCGGGGATTACAGCGTGAACTGCGAAAGCTGTGGGAGGAAGAGCATCCTGAAGAATGTCACCTCTGGTACTGCCTCAAATCGGATGGGCGTCGCCCCAGGGGGGGCAGTTGCCTCTCCCCGCACGCATGTGTGTGCATGGGTGAAGGTGGACACTCGCCCACTCGCCAACGCGCCCACTGGCCAGCGTGCCACTCCCGCACCGTCATTCTGCACCGACGCGCCATTTACCCCTCCCCCCATGACAGGCAAAGAAATGCACGCCAACTGCCAGAAGTGCTTCACCAAGCTGGAATTCAAATACAGCGGCTTCTCCTTTGACGAGATAGTCAGCGCGAACAATGCCGCGATCAAAAAGTAAAGCCATCGTGTGAATGTGTGTGTACCTGTGTGCATATGTGTGAATATGTGCATCTGTGTGCACCATCGGGGGGCAGGCACCTGCGCGCGTATGCCCCCAACGCATGTACGTCTGAGCAGCCATAAAACAGTTGGCGCGTTGCCACGTTGGCACGTTGGCTCTTCACCCCCCCCCGTGCAGAATCGACGAAATGATAAACAAGCTGTTCACGAAAAAGAAGTCCAGCAAGAAGGCCGTGGCTGCACCGAACAATTTGAAGATAGAAAAATGCAAAAACGTTATAAAGGTAAATAATATAGAAGTGAAGGATGGTGCATGCAAGCATTTTAAAAAGTCCCATCGCCTCTTCAAATTCCCCTGTTGTAACAAGGTGAGCGTTGCCGCGTAGTGGCGACTCACCCCGGGGGGTATATAAACACTCGGGTGGGTATGTGCACCCCGCATGATTTGCGTCCTTTCCGTGATCATCCTTTTTGCAACATCACTCCGTTTTGCTGCCCCCCCATCCGTGCGTTATTTCTGCTTCCCCCTTTTAAAGATATTTCCGTGCCCCACTTGCCACGATTTAAATAGCAACCACGAATGCGGCATTGCCAAGCGGGTGATTTGCGGATTTTGCTTCCGTGAATTTGATGACGACGACGTGTGCGTGTGTCAGCGGGACAAGAAGGCGAAGAAAGGCGGCAACTTCTGGGAGGTTTGCGAAATGAGCGAGAAAAGCGTGGCGCGCGAGTCACCCGCGTGTGATAGCAGTCCAAATGTGCCAACTGTGCCACATGCACATACGGGCTATATACCGATGCACGCGTGTGCATACGCGCATGCCGCTTCGCGTGCCCACACACCTTTCCCACTGCCCCCATTTTAACTTTTCCAGGGAGGAAAAGGATGCCGCAACGCAGTCGCGCTGAGCAGGAATGACTCCAAGAAGTACAAGTTGTTGAACCGGCAAACTGTGCAGAAGAAAAAGAAGAAGTAGCAGAGGCGGGGTTGGCCGCGGGTCAGGTAGGCGCGTCTGGCGGTGGGCCATACGGGCGAGTAAAACCGGCGCGTCGCCACACTTGTGCCATTTGGATCTTCACAAATGGGGGGAATACATCCTGCGCTGCGCAGTATGTGGCTTTAATTTTTGTTTTCACGCGCAGTTTTTTGTGCGAATTTTTTTACGCAAATTTCTTTGCGCGAATTTTTTCACGCGCACTTTTTTACGCGAATTTTTTTTGCCAATTTCCTTGCGCGAATTTTTTTCCAGTTAGCACTTGCCCTTTTTATTTCGCCCACATTTACAACGCTGTGTGATTTACTTTTAAAAACCTAATTTACTATGATGCGTGAATTTAAATTGGGGAATTCATTTGCGGTAAATGGGTAGGAGGTTAAAAAAAAATTGATGAGCGGTAGGTGTGTAAATGGGCGGATGACTGGACAGCTATATAACGGTCGCGTAAAGGGTTAACCAACTGAGTGAAAAACCTCGCGCGTGGCTTCAAAGGCACGCCCCGTGGCAATTCATCAGCAGGGCTGAGGCAATCACGCGAGAACAAAAAAAAGAAAGGAAAAAGCGCGCGCGAAGCGACGCACAAAGAAAACACAAGACGAATGAGGTGAATAAAATGGCGCGATAAACGCGCTACGTGCAAAATAAGGGGCATGCATTTTTACAAAAAAAAAGGAGAAGGGCCTTTCCGAGCCTGCATCAAATTGGGTCCTTGGGAGACAAAAACAAATATTGGCACCTGCGGTGGGGGAAGGAGGGCGGAATTGGTAACGCGGTGTGGGAACGCGGTGTGGGAACGCGGTATGGACGAGCGGAAGCCAACGAAATGGCAAATTGGCAAAATGGTGGACGAACGGACGAACGGGCGAGCTCACGGGGTGCACCCGGGGAGGAGCCTCTTCGAGCCTCCGCTCCCGCTGACGCCTCCACCGCCGCCGCACCTCCGCTGCGCCTTACTTGTGGGAGAAATGCAACTTATGGATGTTGCGAAAGCCGGGCTCTCCGTCGTACTGGAAGTAAATTTTGTTCTTGTTTTGAATAAACGCTTTGTCAATCTTCACCTTGATGTCACTCCCCTGGCAGAGCTTAATCGCACTGGACATGCCGATCTGCACCTGAAAAATGTGAAACATATTGCGAAACCCGATGACTTCAATAACCTTATCGTCCATCTTCTGCTTTCGGTACTTCTGCTTCCGTTTCTTTTGTCTGTAGAAGTCCAGTCTATACGATTTGTATATGTTGCTGTAGTCGAATGGCTGCTCGTTCGTCTGGGGGGGGGAAGAAGGATTCTCCTCGCCTTGTGGATGATTCTCTCCTTCACTGTGTAGAGTAGTCTCATTCGTTTCTTCATTTTGGAAAAACTCCGATGGGTTGACTTCCTCCCCAGCCGAGTGTTTCAAAGCGGCACTTTTTAGAAACTCCGTCATGGCCATCTTTTTATGGTCATCATAAGGGTGTCCATTCCTGTCCCCGAAACGGTTCGAAAGAATTCCTCCGCTCTTTTGATGGGGCAAATGATCATTCATTGGGCAGCCGATAAAGCTGCTATTGCTGGAGCTGTTGGTTGATTTGTTCCCCTCCGGTTGTTCCTTCCCCTGCTTCTTCTCCTCCTGCTTGCTTGGCCGCCTCCCAACATGCTCCCTTTTTTGCCTATCAACATCCGAATGGTAGTTTTTATCCTTGTCGTCCTCCTTCCATATTTTAAGCCCCCCAAGAAAGTACGGGATGTTAATCAAGCACACGCTTTCAATATCCTCATCAATTTTGACCTTCTTCCCATCGCAGTACAGTTTTATGTTCTTGTTTAGCTTATATTTGTACGTGTTGAAGCAGAAGTCCCTGAAGCCTACCTCTCCGTAGAGTATTTTATTTCCAATTCGGCTATTAAAAAAATGGGGGAACTTTTTCCGGATGTTGTCAAAATGGAGAGCTAACCTGGAGATTATCCCAAAGTCAAAGTAGTTTATAAAGCTATTATTTAAAATGATATTATTGTCTAGGTCATATGCCTTCACATTCCATACATCTACGTGTTCGTTTTTTGTGCTCTTCATTCTGTTGAAGTAGATCAGTGGGTCGTTACCGTATCCGCACCCCCACCCGAGGCTGTAGCTTAAATCGTTTCCTGTGCCTAGGGGGAGGACACCGATAGGTGCGCACGCAATGTAGGACTCGAGAGAATTTTTGTGCAATCTCTTTTCTTTATCTTTCCGTTCACCATGGGGGGGTTCTCCATGGGGGTGCTCACCATGGCGGTGCTCACCGTGGCGGTTTTTTTCTTCCCCCTTTGAGTGCACAACTTTGTAGCCATTATCCAGTTGGACGACGATATCTTCATCGCTTCCATCTTGATTGGCTGCTTCCAACTTGGAGAGCCCCTCCGTTTTGGCTGTCTCCCCGTTTACATTCCTTTGGTAGGCACCACCCCGGTGGGGTGCCACATCGTCCCCGTTGCGGAGATGCACTGGGGTGCCCCCACCACGGTCAGCGCTTCCACCATCACAGTTAGCGCTCCCACCATCACAATCAGCAGTGCCGCTGTTAAGTGAATTCCCATTACTGTAATTCGAACGGGTGTCATTAGCACAGTGGTGCTTATTGTGTGCCTTCTTTGCGTTCACTCCCGCGGTCCCGTCCGGCTCATCACTTGGGTTCGCCCCACTAACCTCCTGACAGTACGACGGGGAATTTTCATTTAATTTGGTTTTCATTGGCAAATAACTGGTGGACTTCTCCTTATAATCATGGTAAAGAATATTATCGAACATTTTTTCATTCTCTTTCCCCCGCCGGGATTCAAAAAAGGGGTCCTCATTATTCTCTGTATAATTACTATGTATAAGTGTGTTGCTATTGTAGTACTTGTCCATCATGGAGTTTCCATTTTGGAAGCTCTTCACTGTGCTTCCCTTGTAGGCTTCATCTTCGCAGAGGTCGTCTCCGTTTTCTCCACCTTCATCCTTTTCGGCGCCCTTCTTTTTGAAGTTCCTGAGCTTTTCGAAGAGGTACAGGTACTTCCCGTTTGCGCCCTTGGCTTCGGTGCCCCTCCTGGCCAGGTCCTTGGGGCTGCTGCGCCCGGAGCTCCAGCCGTTGGCCTCGCTGTTCAGGTGGTGGCGCAGGTCGGCACTTAAGTCGGCACTGAAGTCGCCATTTAACTCGCCATTTAACTCGCCATTTAACTCGCCATTTAACTCGCCATTTAACTCGCCATTTAACTCGCCATTTAACTCGCCATTTAACTCGCCATTTAACTCGCCATTTAACTCGCCATTTAACTCGCCATTTAACTCGCCATTTAACTCGCCATTTAACTCGCCATTTAACTCTCCACTTAACGCGGCCTTCGCCTTGGACGCCTGCTTCGGCGCCAACTCGTCACTTTGACTTTCGCCCCACGCTCGCGCCGTAGAGGAGTCATTCCCAAAGTAAGTTTCCGCGTTCTCCTCACTTATGTGGCCCGCGTCGTCATCACCGTCGTCATCGTCACCGCAGCGGTCTGCCTCCTCCCCATCAGCATTCTTCTCACCCTTCTCACTCCTTTTTTTTAAAAAAAAGTTAGTCGGCTTTTTGGCCTGCGCGGTGATGTTATTGGCCCACTTCTTCCTAAGGGCGTCTTTATTATGCTTCAACTTTGCCGTAATGTTCATGATGGTTTTATTTAGGAAGGTATTTTTGGTGGAGACAAACTGCTCACTCTTCTTATCACTCCAGTACAGTTTGTTGTATTTCCCCTTGTTCTTTCCCTGCTGAGCACTGATGGCAACTTCATTTGCAAAAAATTTTAATAACGTGTCGATGAAGATGCTTATCGTTCCATCCCCTCCACAGATGAGGATGATTACTCTGTTGAGGAAAATCATTTCCTTATACATATTAAGGGCATTTAGAACATTTTTTTCACTTTTTATGCTTATTATTTGTAGGGGGTTAAAATACATGAGCAATTCTTGGTAGAGCTTCTTCCCAGCTTGACCTCCACTTTTTACATTTACGAAAATGAGGAGAATTCTTCTACTGCTTTTTATTTCGTAGATTGGCAAATGGATGGGGAAGAAATTTAGGAGAAAGTTGGCGTGCACCGGGGTTACCCCACTTTTTGCTTTTGAACAGCTGGGGAATGATTTAAAGGTCCTCATCTTGTGAAACGTGTGGAAGTGGTTTACGTAGTCCGGGCAGAGTTGTTCCTCCGGTGTGTGCTTGCCTCCCCCATTTGCGCTTCCCCCATTTGCGCTTCCTTTATTTGCGTTCCCCCCGTGCGTGTTAAATTCCCCCGTGGCATCACCGCGCAGTGTATCATCCAACGCTTGGGCGGTGTAGCTCAGGAGCACCTCGTCGTTACCCACTTCCGCCTCCTTCACACGGTGGTAGGCATTGGTTAGGAAGTCCAGAAGGACGTGTTCCTTAATGGCAACTTCGTAGGGGAGAAGCAAATACTTGTTATTTCCATAGGTGCACACTGCGTCCTTCACTTGTTTTTTGCTACCCTTCGTTTGTTCCTTTCTCTTGGCTGCCTTCTCTACGCAGTGGACATGAAAATATTTGTTGCACCAAACGCATTTATAGATGTACTGTTTGACAAAGGGGGGAATGGAGAAGTAGGAAAATGTTTTGCTGCAAATGTTGCACTTATTATTCCACATGCAGTTCCTAATTTTTATAAACTTGTGTTTATTTTTAAAAAATACAGTCGTTTTGCAGCTCATCAAATTGGAGTTAGGGGCGCATTCTATATGGCACTTATTTCTACACACCACGCATTCGAAAATATCTTTTTTGTAAAAAATAAATGAGTAGATGCTCTCATTGCATACGTTACACAATTCGGTACTGTTGATACTTTTTAGGTCAAAAATATGTGGGCTGTATGTTATGTGGTAAAAATCGTCATTCACTTGTTCTACATCTGTCTGTTCAGGCGTTTGTGGAAAAGTGGGTTCTACTATTTGTGCCTCTTCATTGGTTGAGTAGCATTTCTGGCCGTCAGCTAGCTCTGCTGCCTTCTTACCGTTTCCGTGGCGCACATTATGTAGCTGTATATATATGTTGACCTTCTTCTTCTTTTTGTTCTTACGGCGGGCAAAGATGATGCTGATGAGCACTATGCACAAGCAAAAGAGCAGCTTCAAAATTCCTATCCCTAGAAGGTATTCTTTGCATTTATTTAAAATGGTCAGGAGAAGATTTATATACACATTTTTGTCTACATAGGCAAAATCTTCCATTTCTTATGAATCTTAATTGGACTGGGAGGGGGGGAGTTGGCGGCATGTGCGCGCTGCTGACTGAACTTGCATTTTAGGGCCCCGGCCGTTTGCGCTGTGCGGTTCGGCACCTGTGCGTGTATATGTATGTGGGTTTGGGAGCTTCTAATTAGGTTCTAAATTCTACGCCTCTTCTTGCTCCTTCCCGGCTTGTCCATAACCACACAAGGGTAAGCAAAAATGGGCGAGTTTTTTTTTTCTTTTTTTTCTTCAAGTTAAAAATGTGTTATTTTTTAAAAACGCATTCCATTACTGCATTGTAAAGGGGTAGCTCACAACTTGTACATGTTGAAAGGCGTTAAAAGGGGGAAAAAAATAACGGAAAAACAAATAAGGGGGAAAAAAAAGAGGGGTGTCACGAGGTACAACAAAAGGGGGAAAAACAGACGGACACGCCTCCGGACGGAAGAGGAACAATCTACCCCGTGGATACAAACTTGTGAGAGAAGCACTGATTGGGCCACTTCCTGCGCAGGGTTATTTTCTGGCTACTTTCTACGTTGTGTTATTGTTTGGCTACTTCCTATGCGGTGTTATTTTTGGCTACTTCCTACGCTGCGTTATTTTTGGCTACTTTCTACGCTGTGCACTGCCCTTTTTGTGAAAACTTCTGGGTAACACGCTCCTCAGCGAAGTGGTTTCCTCCGATTGCTTATCTGTTCGGCTATCTACCAGGGTGACGGTTGGGCAAGTTCACTAGTGCGGTGTAGTACGTACACAAAGGTGAGCAACGCAAATGCCTTTACCTGCATACGTGTATATTTTTACCTATTTATATTTACATGCGGACGTCCCCCCTTACCGATTGCGCTAATTTCACGCTGTCGGAAATATACATGACTTTTTACGTTGTTTTTTTTCAGTGAATATCAATATTAAAAAAAAAAGTTACAATGCATTATCTGCATCACTAATTCGAATGACTGTAGTTTTTACGTTTTATATTTTTTCTAGTTAGAATCTAAATAGTATAAAAATAGAAGGCGGGAAAAAAAAAAAAAAAGTACCGTTTGGTATAAAAAATATATATAAAAAAAAATTACTTTTTAAAATTGTATGAAAAAAAAAAAAAAAACGCTTTCCCCAAATGGTATATATAGTATGGCGAATATTTTTTTTTGTTTTTTTGTTTTTTTTGTTTTTTTTGCTTTCATACAATTTTAAAATTAAAAGGAAAAACAGCAAATTTGTTTTTTTTAAATTTTATACATACGAAAAAAACGATTGTGAAAAAAAAGAATTAGCAAAGCGGTCGCGCAAAATACGTCAAAGTTTAAAATACAAACATTTTATGGAAAAAAGGCCAACATGTGATGTGTTTGGCGGGGGGCTGGCTATTCACTTGTAGGCAAAATGGGTGGGGACACGCCAGGGGAAGAAAGGAAAAGGTGAACACAAAAGTGAACGCAAAAGTGAACGCAAAAGGGAGCACAAAATGGAACACAAAATGGAACTCAAATGTGAGCGTGAACGAACGTAAAAAACATTCATTCCCAAAAAAATTACCAAAAAAACAAAAAAGAAATTGACAAAATGAGGGGGAAATAAAAAAAAACATACACAACTGAGGGGACAGCTTGCATATGCAGCATGACAGTGTAACTAACCGCACATAGCATTGTGTAGTATACATATGCGTGACGTAATGGCGCCTTCCCAAACAGCATCGAAAAAAAAAAAGGCCGTTAACGGGGAAGCGGCACTGATGTGCCTTTTTTATTCCGTTCGGGAAAATATGCCTTTTGGCTGACAAAAAAAAAAAAAAAAAAAAAAACTTCTATCCATATGTATACCTTTTTTTTTTCTTCTCCAGATGGAACTGCGTTAATTCTACCAGCAGGAAAAATCCATTCTGCTGCTCTGCTTCGATTTTGCGTGCGTTTCCTTTTTTAAGGGGTTCAGTTTGGGTTTGCTTAATTCTTCACTTGTGTTCGCCGCGTGGGTAGGGGAGGCCGCGGCGTTGGTTGCTGCCGCTGCACTCTTCTTGAAGTCGTTCCACTTTATGTACTTACCGATAGTGTCATTTTTATTCTGGACGTACTTCCCATCGTCTATGTAGCTCTCTGTGTTAATTTCCCGTCCGCTTTTCTCCTCCTCCTTTTTTCTCATATTTGCTTTCATCTCCTTCACCACGTCTTTGAAGGGGTTTGTGTAAATGATGACTTCGTTCAGGGTGTGCTGCGTTGGTGAAGGGGGGGTGGAGAAGTGGACCACTGGTTGGCGGCGTGGAGAAGTGTACCACTGGGTGGCGGTGGGGAGAAGTGGACCACCATGTGACGGTACGTAAAGACCAACGCACACACGTCGCTTATCCCGAGCAACGCAATTTCGGTCGATCTTTCATATATTACCTCACTGCTAGCAGCGGGGTCTATATTTTTCAGCTTCCCGAGGGTTTCATTTCCGCCTACAACTGTGTGAGGAGTGAGCAGGGGGGCGAGGAAAATGTGGTAATGCGAAGCAATGCGCGCAATTAGGGTGACGATTTGGCTGGTTCGTCGGAACGTATGTTCACACAGGGTGGTTTCTTATTCGCAAGGACGCACAAATGCTATCAACCCTGCTGGCATAAACGCCCTCAACTGCGCATCCACTCCGCCTCACCCTTGCCCACGCAGGCGTCCCCCGTGGTGTAGTCCTCCGCCAGGCAAATGTAGAACATGTTGGAGTACATCTGGTTGTAGTACCTAAAGAGGTACACGTTTCCAAAGCAGCTCTTCTCCGAGGGGGGCTTGTGCCCACTATGCCTCACATACTTAATTGCCACGTCACTATCGTCGTCGCTACGTACCGCCATTATCGATTCTTTGAGTGCCCGCATAGCCTTTTCGTCATTTATCTTATTCCTCATTTTTTTTTTTTTTAATTTTTTCCTCCAATAAAATCCGGATGCCGCCAAATGGTAGTTACTTTTACAGGAACCAAAATAAACAATGTCCTCCCTTTTATCCTTTTTAAAAATGTCCGTTTTGTCATAGTATTTGTATTCGCTGAGAAATAAAAAATTGTGGCAGAGCTTTGGCAAAGCGGAGGCATACAGTTCAACGTTGATCATGCCTACATCCGTTATGAGTCTCACGTAGCTGTTTTTCTTGTTTTTCCGAACCTGCTCATAAATCATATCTTGGACTTGATTCTCTGGGAGGTATATAAAGCTATGTTGGTACGTAACGTTCGATATGGTTGACGTTACACTTTGGGCTAATTTATTGTCACTATAATTTTCACATTTTATTTTTATTTCATTTTCGCTGTTATCTTCTTGATCATCTGGGTCGGCACAGTTTGGGGAGAACAGGTACCCGTCATCTGGTTTTTCTACTTGCGTTCCATCTATTCCTTCTTCACCCATAGTTGTATCCTTTTTGTCTCCCTTCTTCCCCAAGTGGTGCTTCCCCATGTGGGCGTCTTCACATTTGTCTTGCCCACTTTTTATGTCCCCCTTTTGCTTCTGCACTTCGTGAAGGATACTCATAATGGCCCCATTGTCCTGAATGGATTGAGCTTTTATTTTTCTCGCCTGAACAGACTTTTGGCTCACTTCACTCGATTTTGTTCCCTTCTGCAGGGGGTCCTGTAGGACAATCAAATCTGTCTTCTCCATCGGGTCATGCGTAATTGGATCAAACATGTCCTTTTTGTTTTGAAATAATTTGTATATCTCTGAGGAGTATACATTCCCCGTTTTTTTATTTAAAATAATTTTTGAGTGCTGGTTAAAGTACTTTCTCGTCACTGGGCATATGTACTCATTATTGTGTTTGTAAAAGTTTGCTTTGATTAGATTTTTCAGGTCAATCGTTGGCTCCTCTTTTTTCCTTTCGTCCTTCCCCTTGGCCATTTCTTCCAAAACGCTTTTTTTGTCGTACAGCCTTCCATCTTCATCACAGTAGGGATCGCTGAAGGGCCTTAGACTTATGCAGCTGAAGGGGGGGGAAACGTGGGTGACGCAGGTGTAGGGGTTGGGTCCTCTGCGCGCGACGAAGTGCAGTGCCGGGAGGAGGTAGCCCCGTAGGTACATATGTGAACATATAAACGTATATGTTTACATATGTATATCGTACGTGAGAACGCTTTTGTGCTGCCCCACACGTGTAATGTTTGTTTGTTTGCTTGCTTGCTTGTTTTCCTTCTTTTTTTTTTTTTTTTTTTCCCTCGGGACAGCATAACTTACGGCAAAACTGCTCACCAGTAATTAAAAGGGAGGAAAGTCGAGTTCCTGGACTTGTGTTGCTTCTTTATCAAGGCATCTCTTCTATACTCTGACTGCAAAATGTACAACTTATCTTTGCTGTGTTTGTGCTTTCCCATTGTGGCTAACTGGGCGTATTTCGCCGCTTAATTTTTGAAGCGTAAAAATTGTACGGGAGAGGGCGCCCACGCATTGGGGGAACTTGCGTCACTTTTGTTCCTTCAGCTGGGATTATATATTTTGTTTCACTTCGCAACTTTGCGAGTACTAAGTGGAGCACTGTTACTAGTCAGCTAGCGCCACACCGAGCTGCACTTTTTTCCAATTGCGCCCTGCGCCGTTTTGAACGGGCGCCCACTGCGCGCGCTTCAGCGTGTACCTTAGCGTATGCACAGCGAGTTGTGACTCACGCGCATGTACGTGCTGAGAGAACACATTTGCGTATGCACTGTGCATGTGCTAGGTAATCACTACTACGTATGTGTTTTTTTTTTTTTTTTTTTTTTTTCTCCCAGTTCGCCTAGCGATATTTTGCCGCCTAGCCATGCGAACAACTGCACAAAAGGGAAAAATGACATGCAAGAATTGTATGTAGAAACACAAACCCATTTTCACCATCGACGTTTTGCTGGCGCGTTTCAGAAAGTATCACCCTTTATGATTTCCCCTGGGGTAGAAGTGGGCATACGCTTATGCAAACGTGTACAACGTACCTGTAGGGGGACTGCTCACACTGCCACATTTTTCAATTGGCCAATTGCAACGTTTTTTCGTGCCTCGCCTGTTCAATCCCCCTCCGACGTGCCGCATGCAGCGCGTGTGCCTCATTGATGCATGAAAAGGAGCCACGTACTTGCTTGGTACCCCCATGTGTGACCGTGGCTACTCGTGCACCCCCTTATGGTAAAGCCGCTCGATTTAAACGCCTCATCATATGACACATCGAGTGAGTACAACGGATTATTTATTGGAAATATATTCAGTGAAATTCAAGATGAAATAAAAAACGAACATGTTAATGAGAAGCTTGAAAAGCAAAATATTTCCGCACAGCTGGGTGCTGGAAAAGGATGTTGTGGTGAGGGCGCCAAGGGAACTAGCCATTTTGCTGCCACGGGGAAGATTAATATAGACGAGTATGTAAATTTTGTAAGCGAGAAAAAAAATGAATACAAAAAAAAAAAAAAGGAATACCTCATTGAATATATCAATCAGGGGAAGATAAGGAAGTTTCACTACGAAGACATGGAAATTTCATTTAAAAGATTTTACCGGTTTTTGGATTTTCAAGAAAAGTGTTTATTGTGCAGCACGTACTTGTCGTTCCCACACTTGTATCTCAAGGCGCGCCGGGAAAGAGGATGCAAAGAAGTTGCAGAGAAGTACCAGCACGAGGGCGGCAGTAGTGGAAGCAGTGGCATCTGCGGCAGCATTGGTAGTGCTAGCACGGCGAGTACCGTTAGTGAGTGTTTTCGCCCCCGCTCCCGTTACCGCGCTGCAGGCGCACCTTTTTGCGAGTGTCTAGAAACCATTGGACGGTCGAAGCAGTACCGAAGCGAGGAAAAGGACGACTGCTACATAGACATGATTCACCTGTTGCAGCAAAACGGTTTGTCCTTTTCGTCCAATGTAAAAAAAAATATTGTTATAAAGGAGTTTACCAAAAATGCAAACTTCACAGAATTTTATAAGTGCAATTATTTTAATGAAAATTGTGCTGATACTCTCCCTCTTAAAAATGCTGATGTGGCAGATACAAAATATGTAAACATATGTAGATACCTGGAGAAGCCCCGACTGACTATTGAACACGTCAAGATGTTAAACAGCCACACGGAAAAGTTTGCGCCCGTTTTTGTAAGACGAATAGCGCGTTGGGAGAAAATCTGCTTGTTTTTTTTTTTTTTTTCGCTGTCCATTTTGTGTCTTTTTTCCCTTCATATTGCTCTTTTACTCTTTTTTTTTTCCGTTTCTCTAGAAGGTTCACAAAGCCGGCACGCTCCTAACGACGGTCGAAAAGAAGCTTCTAATCGAGTGCCTAAAAGTGATCAGGAAGATATCTGTTTACGACAAAATCGACAAGCTAACCGTCATCATTTTTTGTTACTTGAGCAATTTGTACAACGTGGTGATGCGCCTGAATGCGGAGTGCATTTTGAGTTGCTACTGCAGGAAGCATTTCGAATTCTTCCTATACGTAAGTGGGCAAAGTTGGCGGCTTTTCAGACGTTCACCTGCGTTGTGTGTGTGCAAACGGGGGGTGAGCCCCGTATTTTATTGTTAAACTGCTATACATTTTATTGTTTTCTTTTTTTCCCCCACTGCAGTATTTCTTTCGAGAGAACCCCCCATCCGCTAGACGGACGAAAGTGCTAGCCATGAAAGTGTACAGGAGCGGCGATGGGAGTGATGGGAGTGATGGGCGCGACGACCTCAGCGAGGATCCCAATTGCTAGCGATTTTGTTTAGTTTCCACTTTTGTTTATAATTAAAACTTTCCTTTGCATTTGCCTCGTTTATTCGACGCATTTATTTACCCCTCTGCTTTGCGCTGCTCTTCTCCCTGCCCATTAGTCAGGCTTCCACACAGTTTATCCCCCCCCAAAATAAGAAAAATTACTTAATTTATAATTCGAGCATGCTGTCCTATGTACAGCTTAACCTTTTTTAAGCATTCTGCCATACGTGTGATGCCCCCCTCCCGCAGGGCATTTTGACATAACATGCATACACTCAGTGTGCTATCCCTTTTTGCCCGTCCACAAGTGCCATGAATGAAGAAAAAATAAAATTGCAAAAGGCAGTTCCTTTGTTTACGTCTCTTTGTTTATGCATCGAACAGGCAAAACTTTGAAAACTTTTTTTTTATTTGTTTTTTAAATTAAAACACCGAATTGGGGAAAATCCCCATTTGTACGCATAGGCATGTGTGGGATATTGTATATATATATAACACATGTGCGCCATACGTTTGTGTGTACTTTTATTTGAAAGGGCAACCGCGGTGAGTAATCTTTCCGCTCGACAAAGAAAACAATTAACACACTGTTAAGCACATTTTAGGAAACGTAAAATATTGTGGGAAAACGAAATGGCATGAAATAATTCCCTCTCGTGCGCAAAGCGAAAAAAGTTTTTTTTTTTTTGTAAATGCCGCACATGAATGAAACTTCACTATCGGGGGAAAAAAAAAAAAAAAAAAAGCTAATGTTCCAAGTTATTTTCAAAAGCTTGTTATATATGTGTAAAAGTACCGCTTGAAGGAAGAGTAGCCCTTTTCGAGAACCCCCAAGGGGCAAACCTTTCGCTTGATTGTTAGCACGTCATCAATTTGTCGCCGGAAAAAATACATAAAAGGAAGAAACACACTGATAAAGTAGCAAATGGAAATATAATTATAACGCCAAAAATTGGAGGGAAATTTTAGCAGATCTGTACACTCCCCCCTCGAAGAACATAACGCAGTGGCGTGTATACAAATGCGTGTAGAAATATACAAGCGCAGTTTGTAAATTCTTGCACGGTCATTATGCACGCATTTGTGCTGTGCATTCGTTTTTATGTATACTACTGTTTGACATTTCTTTTTCTTTTTTTTCACAAATTTATTGAGGCGAACACAATTTTGTTTTATTTTTATTCATCATTTGATCTCCCCCATTTGCGTTTTATTTCCTTTCATTCCACTTCTCAGCCAAGAACCAAATGGTCGTGTGAACAAACTCTTCACCTTTTTTTTTTCCCATTTTTTACTTGTGCATTTTTTCCCAAATGTATTGCCCTGAAGATATATGTTACAAATATGTAAGCCTATCAAATCCCTTAGCCTTTTTCCCATTTTCGTACTGAGAATTTGTCCCTGTTTTTTTTTTTTTTTTTTTTTTTCCTTTTTGCATTCGCTTAAAGGAGGAGTAATGCGGATGTACATATATCCTTTCTTGTAGTTGCCTCAAGGCCCGAACGTGGCGAATTAGCCGAGTGTATGTCCGTGCACGCCTGCATACACCAGTTCGCAAACAAAATTAAGTGAAACTCGCCCTGTGCGTATGCCCAATTGTACACATGCCCAATTGTACGCATACCCAATTGTGCGCAGATTGCGTGGCGTTTTTTCCACCTTGTTTTTGTACAGCACATCTTACGCATGTATGTAACCCTCCCCGGGACTTTCTTTTTAAAAATGCTCTCACACATACTCTGGAAATTTCCACACGCATTGTGAAACCGCAAGGTTCCTTTTTGTTCCTCGCTCTTATTTTTCCCTTTTGTTTTGTTCCCTATTTGTTAAGTGGCACACAATTGTATGGTGGATCATGTGAATTGCAAAAGTGTAAATGCGAAACTGATAGGAAAAAAAAAAAAAAAAAAAAAAAAAACTTCAGAACAAACCTATTGAGAGATCTCACATAATACAATAATGCGAACACTAATGGGGTGAGCAGTAAAAACACTCAAGAGGAGCAAGCAAAAAAAAAAAAAAAAAACAGAATATATCATTCCCAAGCCAAACCTTTCGCTCCAATTGTTTGCCACACCAAAGGACACTCAATAATGCTGTAACGCGGGGAAGACAAAATGGGAAATTGCAAATCGTATTCCGCGAACTTCAACGTTTATAAAAGCAACACAAACGAACTGTATGAAAATTTAATATGCCACTTTGTGAAGCAGGATAAGCTTAGCTTCTGCCAGAAGGCCTTCGTCATATACGAATGTAATTGCAAAATAGAACGAGTTTAGCGGCGCCATAATGCGGCCGCGCAAGTGCGTGTATATGTATCTGTATAAGTATGTGTCTATCTACATCTACACATATGTATGCGTGCACCTTTATGTGGGTATGCTACGCCCGTGGCGAAGACCCCCTGAGCAGCTGCGAAACTGTGCCCGTCGTCCTCAAATTCGTGCACAGCATTTTTTTCGTGCCTCCACTGTGTAACTCTCACTAGTTACGAGCAAAATTTTGTACTTTCGACATGTCTTATGGTGAAAAAATTTGGTCTACGTAAAGAATGCACACCCGTTTGTTTCTTAAAAGAGTACACGCTATGCAGATAACGTTATTCCGTTGAAGTGGTGCACGCAACATCATTAGTGGCATGCACCAAGTGTGAATTTTTCCCATTTTCTTCCCTATGCCCATGTTTTTACCTATGCATGTGTGTATCCCAGCGTATTTTCTATTTTGTGAACGTTTTGCGCGTGTGCACACGGTTGGAGATGTATCCCCCCCTGTGAGAATGCCTGAGGGGGGGAAGTCCCCTTCGTGTGTGCCCATCTGTATATGCATGCGTATGTGCTAACACCTGCACGCGCATTCGCGCTTATTCTGCTTAACACACGCGAACCTCTTTCCCTCCCCCCCCCTCCGCATATAGTCCTGAAGAGGAAGCCCGAAAGCAAAGATGAGTGCGTGTACTATATCGCGCAGTGCGCCCACAGGAAGAAGGTGAAGAATGCATTGGTATACCTAAGCGAAGAGCACAACATAGAGATCCTGAATTTTCTATTGAAGCTATTCAAAAAAATGAACAATGAATATTATAACAATAGGAGTAATTTTTACTTCAGTAGTTATTACAATTACTTCCTTCGAGACGAATCCAAATTTGCAAATTTTTACGAACAAATGAGTATCATACAGAGGATATATAATTTTGTGCGTCTAAAATATATCCTTGAAAATATCTGTCTGCATGTGTACTTTGAAGATTTGGATAACTCCAGTGAGTTTTACCAAGTGAATGAGAATATTGTGAAAAAGAATTTCCACGCCAGTGAATTGGTGAAGGAGAAGTCAATTGAGTTATTTCACCTGAACAAGAAGCTACTCGGGAACTTATCCACAGAAAGGAAGAAAATGATTTACATGGTAAAGAGAAGTTTTATAAACGTGGAAGATTTCTGTAGAAACGATTTAAGCTGCAACGCTTTTGATGATTTCAAAATGGCCAATGTTATGTGTCTCTACATTTTGAATAACAATTATAAAATTAAGTCAATTCTGTACAACATATTTACCATTTTGTTCTTCATAAATAAGTACGTTTCTCTGTACGGGCCAGAAAGGGGGGACGATGGGGCAAATAAAAATCGCGAAAATGAACATGCGGGAGGAAAAAAACGCCTTGATGAGAAGGAAAAATACTCCTTTGCGCACAGAAACGTGTATGCGACGTACTTGTTCGTCTGCTTATGCCTCAGCTTTGATAACAAAGTAGAGGAAGATGCCATCTTCAACGCGAACGTTAATATAAATCAGAGGGAAGTAACCTTCGTGAAGTATGTCAACGAGTTTCTAGACATTTGCACGTACTCACATAAGAAAATAAATAAGTTCTTTTCGCAAGAGAGTAAAGAAAAGAGAAGCTACCACTGCTCTGTTAGAGCTATCAAAAATGCGTACATGAATGATAACCTTGTAAATTCTCACTACATATGCCAGAGGAGGTACATCAAAAGTGTCCTAAATGTTGGGAATAGTAACTACTTTATAAAAAACAATATGATGGTTTTTTGTTTCATTTTGTTTGAAAGTTCGCGCGCGGCGCTCTCCCGCACGAGCAGCAAGAAGAGCAACCTGGATCCCCAGGGCAACAAGTCGTTCTTCGAAATGAATAGCAGCTTGTTCCGGAGGGGGAGCCACGTGTATGAGGAGAAGGTGACGCTGCGCAGGAAGCTCTGGCGGAAGGTGGTGAGGAGCATAAAGTTCAGGCACGGCGGTAAGGGCGGCCACTACTACAGCGCGGGCGGCAGTGCGCGTGGCGAGCAGAACGGCAACGATAACGATAACGATAACGATAATGAGCAGGAGAACGAGCAGGACAATGAGCCCACTAGCGAGCACTATAAGGATCGCCAGAACGACGACAAGTCCGAGGCCAGAAGGACCCTCTCGCTCAACTCCGACTTGAAGAGAACCGACCACGTCGAGTTCGACCTGAACAACGTAGCCCTCTTTAGAGTCGATCTGTACAGCCTCAATTTGGAGGGCAATGACAAATCGGAGGAGAAGTTGCATAATTACGTAAAGCTGTACTCCATCGAAAGGAGCAATAACAACCACCGCTATGTGAGTAAGAAAATGGAAAGTCACGCGGACCACGAGTTGGTACAGACGATGAAGGAGAACATCGTGCACATAATTAGCGTTTTAAAAACCATGAGGAATAAAGAAATATGCTATATCTCTCCCGCCAGCTATTACGACGAATCGTATGGTAAAATGAAGAAGGAGAAGAAAACGTTCCCAAATGGAAGTGACACACGAGTGGAAAGCAATGACAATTCTAATCGGTCCAAAAGTACAGATAAAACTTTTAAAAAGGAAAGGGGGGAAGAAACCAATTTGATGAGCAAAAATTATGTCCATTTTGAATCCCAAAATTATATGAATGAAGAAAATAGCACTAAACATTTGAATGAGTCCGAGGAGGGGAAAAAGGGGCCCTTCGGTTTTACAACACAAAATGAGTTGAAGAAACCGTTTTTCATTGGCGTACAGGATACCTTCGTTCCGTTCGAAATGGACAAACTGATTATGAAGGGGACCAATTTGAATTGCGCGCGGGAGGAAGTGATCAAAAGGGAGAAGAAGCTGTACGACCAGGTGGCTAGCCACGCAAGGGCCATCACCAAGGGGTATGAGCACAGCGGAAAGGGAGGCGGCGAGTCGAGTGGAGAATTTTGCCAGAAAAAGGAGGAGGTACTACGTGAAGATGGCAACTCAAAAGGGGGAAAACGCTCCCCTTGCGGAAAGGTGCAAAGCGGTATGATGAAAAAGAGAGAGGGGGAAATTTTCCGCATGCAGAATGGGCAGTCCCAAAAGAGTACGAACTGTCCACAGTTTGGCAGCACGTGTGAGGAGGCAAATTTGTTAACTTCGGAGGAGCTCACAAATGGGAAAGGAGTGGAACGAACGTTTAAAGGGTACAGCTCTGCAGATAATGCCAAACATGTTAAAGTGGCGTCCAACCGGTTGAGCCGCACCATGAGGAGGGGCGACAGCGTAGAGGCAAGCAGGAAGAGCCCCCAATGGGATTTTTCGCCCCTCCACGAGGCCACGCGAATGGACATCGTTGCGAGGGATGCGAACGGGGCGAACGAGGCGAAGTGCAACAACCGTGTAGACAAACAAAGGGGGGAGAAAATTAATAGGAAAAAAGAGCAGGTACAGAAGGATGAAGCGGAAGATGAGGAGGAGGACGACGAAGGACTTCATTTGAGAAACCCCCCAATTGACGTGCCAAACTATGAGGAAGAAATATACCAAAGTGACACCCCTGACTGTTTTAAAATATTTGTGCAGCACAAACCGGTGGGGGAAATGAGCCCCTTTGTCAATCACCAATATGTAAACGTCCATTTTGATATGTTTAAAATACACGGGGGGGGAAAGAAGCTGCTCCTGAGTACGTATGTGAGCACGGAAAAGGCGGTCCCCTACAAAATTACGCTGAACAGGAATGAGCGATTTGAATATATGATGGATTTGCTATTTCTGCACTTAAATTATAATAGACTTTACTTTGTATACATTCCCAAGAAATATATATGCGGCAACGGCTGCAGTGGATCCAAGGGGGAAAATAACCCGTTTCTAAATTTCATGTGCTGCAGTTGTGATATAGTGCTCGAAAATTTACGTATAACCCCTGGCGAAAGTTTGAGAAGTTCCCCTGTGGATGCGCACATGCCGGCGTACTTCGAAAGGACCCATTTTGTGGAGCTCATTTTGCTTCTCCTGGTTGACATGGTAAAGACGTACAGCAAGATAAAGAAGCTGCAGTGCCATTTTGACAGCAAGTGTAAAGAATTTATAAAAAGTTTCTACCACTACTTTGTCGCAAAGGTAAAGAAAAGAAACAGCATTTTTTGTAAAGAAAAAAAAACAAACATTTTGGCAATTACGAGCGATTTGCTCAAAAAGACGAACGCAAAGAACTCAGATCAGGAGAGTGTGCTGAGCAACGATTTAAACCTTTCCTCTATAAGGCGTCGCTCAGTTTTTAATGAGAGATACGCAACGGGGAAAGAGGGCAGTAATGTGGAGGCCAAGTCTCAGATGATGAATGTGTCTTCCACGCTCCATTCGGAGCCCTGCACGAGTAACGCGAATGCGGGGAAGAACGCCATCAACGGAAAGGCTGACAATGCAAGTGCCAGTGGGGGTAACAACTGTGGCAGCACCATTTCTGAGGAGAGGGCAAGTGCACTGAACAGTTTGCACCTGCACAGAGTGAACGTAGAAAAAACGCTCGACGTAGGATACAAATATAAAAATATATACATAAAAGTAATAGACATCAAGCTGTACGAGTACATCTCGGATTATGTGAACTACATAAGGGAAAACAACAGCTACTATTACCTCAGCCCGTATTTATTTGTGTACAGATTTAGGGGCCTCTGCTTCCTGTGCATCCCCGTGTGCAACAACTTCTATTTGATTTTCCACCTGTTCTTTTTCCACTTGCTCAATTGCTCCCATTTTTTTAACTACAAAATAAGCTTCAGCAGGGGTGCGAATGAGGAGAAGGCCTCCAAAGGGAACTACATCCAGCACAGTAGCAACAACTTCTTGTACATTAATAACATTATAAGGATATTAAACGTTCATAAGAATAACAAAGCGTATATGAAATACTGCTCCCTGGTGAAGGAGCCACAGAATAGTAGTACCATTTGCCACTACTACAAATGGAAGAAGAACAAAATTATTGTTGACATTAGGAACTCTTTTTCGTCTCCGTATTTTATTCGCACGAAAAGTTTCATCAGTTTTATTGAAAGCACAAATTTGCACATCAATTTGAAGAAGCTGTACCTGAACAAGGATTACACGTTTTCTCTCAAACTGGACAAGAAGAATAAACCCCCGAACGAATGCTATTCGAATGCGAATGATATCATTTTTATGTTTAACCATTATTTTAATATTTACACGTATTTTTATGATGAGAAGAAGAATAGCCCAAGTAAGGAGCTGTTTCACCACAGTAGGTATATTATCATTCCCTATTTCAAAGATGTGTACATACGGCGCGATAATTTGCATATTTATTTGAAGATGCTGGAAGATGAGCACACGACGGACACGTTCAGTGACAAAATGTGCTTGGATGAAGAGGAGAGGAGCAGCAGCGAAGTGTACGATAAGGTGCAGGGCGACGAGAAAGACTTAAGCAAAGGAGAAGAGGAAAGGAAGGCATATAAATACTCCTTCATATACAATTTGTATGAAAACTATGGAGATATCTTCATAAACTATTTTTACCTCCTGTTGAATAAACTCATACTAGAAATAGCGAACGAAATAAAAGTAAATAACTTTTTAAGCATCCGAAACTTTCTACAATTATTAAACAAATATGAAGTAAATTTTGACACCTTTTTCTGGGTACTCTATGACAATTATGTAAATATTTACAAGAAATATTGTGCTCATGCGGAATTGGTGAAATTTTTTAATAACAATAATCGAAGTGAGACATACGATTTTGATTATTTAAAAAAAATTAAATACAATTGTTGCAATAAGAAGAAGTTTTACGTTAGAAGAATTTTGCTATTTTCAGTATGTGTCTTGTTGGCCTTTATTTGTAAACGCATATTAGAATTCTTTGTGATAAATTTGAACTGCCCCTATGAAAGTGTATTCAGTGGCATTTGCCTCTTCTTCTTTTCCAGCAGCAAGAAGAGGGAGCCAAATGATAATTTACATTTGAATCTGCTCAAGTCGATTTATTTTAACTTATTCTTGTCACTCAGCTTTGTCCTACAGTACATTCCGCTAAACGTTCAGTATTTAAATTTGTTTAAAATTATAAGGAAGGTTAGAAAGTATAAAATAATTCTGGCCTTTTGTTTAAACTATATATGCGGAGTAAATTTGCCCTTTTACATCCTCTACGAGCTGCAGCATATGCCCCAGAGTTTGCTAAACGAGTTTTTTTCTCTCAACAGGGAAGACGCGTCGAATTGTGCCTGCGGTCACGTTGAATTGGGCAGCGCAAAAAGTGCAAACGAATGTAAAGATAAAATCTGTTACGCGAAAAGGGAACACCTCGAGTGGGTGGATGAACATGGCGATTGCAGCATTCCCAACGATGCGTTACCCTTGAGCAAAAACAAGAAGATGAATAAGAAAATTTTAAAGCGCTATCGTTACAAGGCTGAAAAGAAAAAAAACCGGAATTTTTTGCAGCTCATGATTAAGATGCACTTTAATGCCGGTCCACGCACATTTACATTTCATGATTTCACCCAGGCGTCGGACAACATCCTCACGTACTTCTCCAATAGGAACATGCACCATTTGAAGCAAGGCAGGAGTGCCCATGGCGATTTGTTCGCCCTGATCTATTCTCACTTTGTTAACTTTCTCTTCTCCTTCTATCAAAGGGGAAACTTCAGGTTAAGCGAACTTCAAAGTGGACCAAGTGGAAATTATTCGAATGGCGAAATGGGGGACACAGAAATGGTGCCAACGAGTGAACTGTTAAATGATGTCACTAAAAAGGTGTCAGCCTTTTGTGAAAATTCAAGCGAGTATATAAAAGATGCAACCGTGGCGCTACCCCGTTGTAGCATGTTCAGCCTGCGTGCCGATTTCCCATATTTTGGGGTGCATCAACTAATGGAGGAAAACATTTTCCACGTTCTTCTGAACATAACCGAAACGCATTATTCTCACCTGCTAATCATTCTGCCGATATTTACGAAAGAGAACTTTAACCTGCTCACGCACGATCTGAAAGTGTACCTAATAAATATATTTTTTTACATATTCATTAGAACGGACAAGTATAAAATTTGCGACATGAGTAATAAAAAAAGACAGTTCGCCAAAGCGGGTAAGAGTGGTCCTATGAAACAGAAGCAAAATAACACCTTCCGGGTCAGCCGCACGAACGATATGTCAGGCGAAACAACCGCAAAGGATTTCTTCCTCAACAACGCACTGGACTATTCGACGAGGAACTACCTCGAAATAATAAGAACAGAAGGGAGGTACGCCCCAAGTGATAACCCTAATATAGATGAGTACGAATATGGATGCAGACACGAAGCCGAAACGGGGAATGAAGAAACAGAGTACGAAACTGAAAATAAAAGGGAGACAGAAAATGAAGCAGAAACGCAAACCGAAACGGATACCGACCTGGAGGGGGTGAACAAAAATGCAAAGGAACATGCAGTCTTTCAAAGGGAAGGAGGTTCGGTTGGCAATATGAAGGAAAGGGTCAAAATGATTCTGCTAGATAATGACTACAATGTGTACTTGATACAATTTTTCTTTAAAATTGTTTTGAGGATAATTCCATTTTTTAAGCAGAAGAGGAAGAATAAACACCCAAGCTCCGCAAAATCGACAATTATTTACAACGTTAAGATAATACTAAATTTGTTTAGATCCTTTCAGAACGTCATTTTATCCATGAAAAACAATTTTTATGTATTTATTTACTACTTTTTCATAAAGGGTTATATATCACTGATTTTGCTGAACACGCATAGAGCGCTGAAATGTTTTAAGAAAGTTTTTGTCCTCGTAGTGTTCTTTTTTGGAAACCCCATAAACTCCCTAAACAGCCACCCATTTTTAGTATACGTTACGTACATTTTGTATGTGCTAACAGTTTTGTCCAAGCTGAACGCGGTAAATTTTCACGAACAGTCAACGCAAGAGGGAAACAAAATTGTTGCAGATGACACGCATGAGAAGAGGCACCCGGGTCAGAGTGATGGCATAAACAATGGGGAGCAGTCAGGTAGTCACCAGAGAGAGAAAAAAGAACCAGCGGAGCAGAACGAAGAAAGGGGGGAAAAAAGCATCTCATTGGGGGAAGACAGTGCTCCGCCCAGCAACCCATGGCTGAAGCAAAAATACGAAGTATGGATGTACCTGGAAATCATTCGCACCATTAAGAGAAATTACGTAAAATTTAACAACAACATATATTTAGTCCCTTTGAATTATTTATTCATTAACATGAAAAAACTTTTTAAGAAATATTCGGACGAAGAGAAGAGGACTCACAAAATTCACAAAACAGATGATAAGGATGAAGTGGACAAGAATTTAAAAAGAAAAAAGACAAGTGTACCGAAGAAAGAAAAACTGGAGGATAACTCCCTATTAAAAGAAATCAACCTAAATGAGAAAATGGAAGATAAGAGCTTGCTTATAAACATTAACAACAGCTTTGTGTCATTATACCCGACAGTTAAGAATGTGAGGGTTCCGAAGGTCTACCTGAAGGGAGACATTGATAAGTCATTCCCATCGAGCGCAGATTTTGCGAAAAGGACAAATGTGTCTGAGCAGAAGGCGGGCTCTGAAGGGAAAAACAGGAAAAAAAAAGAAATACACGATGTTGCCGAGCCGAAGGATGTGAAACGTGACCACAAGGGTGAGCAAAGAGAGGAAGCAAAATCGCCGTCAAACGTGACACCACCCGTGGAAGAACCGCCAAATGCAAGGCAAAAGAAGGAAAAGAAAAGTACACCCATGAACGCGAGTGATTTGCCAAGAGATGGCCCCCCCCCGGAGAAGGAAGAAACCGTGAAGGACAAATGCGCGAAATTGATTTACGCCCGCGTTGACAAAAAGGACACCAGCAATCTGTTACTGTACAATCTAATCTATATCAACAAAATGAACAGAAAGTTGAACAAGTGCAAATTTGTTTCCTTTAATTTTAAGTACGAGCATTATAAAAAAATAATATCAGATTATAGCAAGTATTACAAAATAGTGTTAGAAACTTTTAAGAGGAAATTGTGCGAATGTTACTATGCGTATACCTTTGGAAATAACGAAAATGGAAGCCTTGCTATTGGAACCCCATCCTACCTAAAGTTGTCCCCAACTATTGGTTCGATGGGATACGATAAAAACAAGAAAAGCGTAAAAAGGGGCACAGATTTTTGGTTTACCAACAATTTGCAGCTAATACCAATTAAGGTAAAAAAAATGTGCATGAATGAGGGTATGATTTCGATAATTGACAAGAAGCATAACTTATACATTGGTGGCAATAACACTTTTTTTGAAACTAGGAATGAATTAAATTTTAAAGAGAAGAGTACGAAATTAAAAAATAACGAAAAAAGGAAACTAAAAAATAATCCAATAGGCAGTAATGAAAAAATAGAAATTGACAAATTCTTTACAAATTTAAGATTAAAAAAGATGAAAAAACAAGAAAAGAATTTTCTCGACTATAACAGTTCCTCAGGCGACAGTGACATTTTACTGTTTGGAAATTCATCGGGACATAATGAAATTACAAACTTCCTAAAGCCCATGTTTCATTGTGAGAAATTAATTGATTGTTACAACAGTGTAGATCATAAAAATAAGAGTCTGTGCAACTGTACTATGTGTTGCGCGCCGTTAAACGTTATATCAGATAACTTCAGCTCTTGCGAAAGTGACGTGTGCTCTTCGTTTGATAGTGAAGATAGCGACGTCACCTACATTAAAGTTAACGATGTTGATGAAATAAACAAAAATATGAATATAAACATGCTCCTTAACAGTGATACAGATAAGTCCTTTTATGTGAAAAAAAGAAATTATTATTTAAAAAAAGTGTCCATAGATAATTTTAACATTTATAACTCTATACTGTACTCGTCGTCTTATGCAAATCAGTATTTAGCGTATGTTCTGCCCGACCAGAAAAGTTCCACGAAATTAGTGAAAAGATTTTTTAGACAAATTTCTAATGAATACTATGGCGAAAGGGCTACCAATAGCTTAAAATATGATCCCAACGAAACTGTAGAGAGAGAAAAAAGGAATTATGATGATTACAAATATTCAAAAAAGTACATAAAAGGACAGAAAAAAAAAAACGCTAGAGGAAACTGTAAAAAAAATGCAGCGTCAACCAAGGGGAAAAGTGAAACCATATTGCTAGATAGCAATCTTAATAACAACAAATTCATTTATAATTTTATTCATGATATAAAAAGTAGAGTAAAATTTACTGATATTTACAATGGTGCAGATTTTGTCATTTCTATAAACAATTTTGGTCATGTGTATTCATGGGGAAACAATAAATATGGATGTTTAGGGACTGGTGATAAGATCAATAGATACGCGCCTACGTTAATTAACCCTGGGCATTTTTTTTTGTATGATTTTGAAAAGCTACAGATACACACGAATTATAAGACAGAAATAAAAATAAAGGGGTCAGAAAAGATAAATAGCAGGTGCTGTGAAAATATTTTGTACAATTCGTTAATCCTAGAAACAATAAAAAAGAATATTTACAATAAAAATAAAAGTGCGCAAAGTGCTTTAAAGGAGAGCTCTGTAAAATGTAATGACAGTGATGGAAAGTTAGGCAATTCAAGCAATTTACTAAATGGAAATAAATACAAAGATGAAGACTTTTTCACCCTAAAAACAAACAACATTTACACTTCAGAAAATATGTTTAATTTTGAAAATTTAGAAGTTAAAAATGTAGTGATAAGCGTACACAAAATATACGTCCCCATTAGTTCTATATTTTGTGGAAATAACCATGTCTGCGCATATTCAAATGGATCTATATTTATGTGGGGAGAACAGAAGCTAGGTCAAACGTCCGTTCCTTTCGAAAACATCTACTTTGATAGCTTTAACAAGTCGGAATTTTCAGACAGTGACTCAAATAATAACTATAAGAAAAAAAAAAATGAAAAAAAGGAAAATGACAAAAATAAAATGTCAGAACTTTTGTCTTCTTCCGTATCCTCATCGACCACGGAAAGTTACTACTTTAATATGATAGACAAGAAGAAAATAGAAAATATAAAAAATAAGTTTAACAAGGGTAAACTTTCGTTTTGCAAAAAAAAATTCAGTTTTAACGTTGAAAATCCCATTCAAAATAGTTTTAACATCACAAATAATGAGATACTGCTCAACGACAGAAAATTGAAAATACACTCCAATTTAAACTCCATGAATAATATAAAAAGGAAAAAAATTAACAACAATTTAGTTCTCGTTCCAATTCAAGTCTGCATATTTAATTTATCATATAGAGTTAAAAAAAATGAAAATAATGCGAATAATAAAATAACCAGTATCGAATCGATCGAGGCTAAGGACAAGTGCAGTGTACAAAATTTAATAAACCTACATTGCAATTTACATGACCTGGAAAATGATGATGGCAATGATAATAACAGAAACGTTAATAAGAGCTCGCAAAAAAAAGCAGAACCACAAAACGGCAATATAAAAAGAAAAAACAGCTATATTAGGATATTTGATTATCTGGAAACTTTTATAAAAGCAGAAGTAGTAAACATCTACATGAGCCTTTTTAGAAATGATATAAATATCTACACCAATATCCCGAATAATATTAACATAAATCCTTATATTTATGGAATGAAGTTTTATGATTACAACTTTTACGATGAAAAGTATATGAATGTGCAGGACTACTATAGTGAAACGCATAACAGAAAAGAGTGTACACATAACAGTAATAAAAAATTGAACGTTTCGAATGAAAATGATTGCAAACATGAGTATGATGATTTACATAAAAAAGGAAATGATGAAAAGGGCACTGATAAAAAGGATTATGACAATTCGCTAAATTCACAAAAAAAAATTGACATTCTTAATGTTGATGATCCAAATAAATTTGTAAAACTAATGAAAGAAAACGAAACTATTAATCCACAGATTTACGAATATATCGAGAAAGAAGAAACTGTATGTATTAATATTAAACTAATTATCTTCTTATTTTTATTTGTAAAAAAAAAGTACATGACGATTTTCTTGAACAATATTTTAATGGTATCCAATGTGTCATGTGGGGAGGCAAATACTGTAATAACGTGCTTTAAAAAAAGCATATATGATAAATATTACCAATATATAATGAAAAACATTACTTGCTCAGACAATTACAAGCATATGGAAAGCGAGAAAATGAAGTCAAAAATGAGTTCGAACTTTCCTGAATGCTATTTCAGCTCAGCAAGTGAATTAAGCGATTTCATATATAGGAATGACATATATGACATTAAAAATTACACCAGCACAATTGTAAATTGGGGAGATAAATCATTTGATGAATTTAAACTCATGAATTCAACCTATTCGTGTTCCGACACATCACGTTTATATCGTATGATAGAAGAAATACTGGCACACTATATGTGCATCTATGTATGTGGCAGGGATACAAACAATAACTTATGCGTAAATAACATTAACCAAAGTGTGTACACCTTTACCCGAATCACTAATAACTTTTTTTACTACAATTTTAATAATTTTTTATTTCTGTACAAGTACAATTATTACCTATATTACATACACAAAAATAACGTTCATATAAATCATAATAACGACACAACGCATATACAGAATAATCCCCTTACGACTTTTAAAAATAGATTTAATACATTTGCAAATAAGGAAAATAATACAAATATAACAAATTCGAAAGCTCAAGGTATTTCTCCAAATCAGTTTATAATAATAAAAAAAATTGTCTGTAGCAACATTGTAACCTGTGTGCTTGACATACAGAATAACGTATACATGGCAGGGGACCTGAAGTACTATTTTCCTAATTATTTTCAACACATGGCCTATGGATCATCACCTTTTATTAAAATTAATTTGAATAATACAAAGACCATAAAGAACATATCAATTAATGAAAATAATATATTTCTGATTTATGATGACAATTCTATAAAAATGTTAGGTTATAATGATTACATTGATTTTTTCAAATATAACCACCCTGTATTTTTTACTAATAAGCATAACCAGAAGCACCCTTACAATATGCTTACAATACCAAATTCCGATTTTTTAGTAAAACAAGTAAGTGTTTGCGATCTTTAATTTTTTTGAAGTGCATAACAACTTGATGTTTTATCCAAATGTGCATTTATGTTTTGAACTATTTGGAAAAAATAACTTATGCGTGTGTTAATGCACTTCCCCTTTTTTTTCCTTATAGGTACACACTGGAAATAATTGTGCTGTTTTTGTTATGAAAAAGAAAAGAGGGAAGAAACCTTCCAAAAAATCAATTAAGCATTTTAATTAATTTGAAACCCTTTTTTTCTTGTACTTGACGCATTTTTCATATGAAAATGTTTCCTTATTTTTTTTTGTTTTATATGTACATACCCTTTTTTTTATAATAAATTCACTAATTTTTTTGTTTTAAATGCTGTTGATTTTAACTGTTAATTTAGGGATATATATTATTCCATGCAATGGGTTATAATATACGTTTATCCTAACCTAATATAGAATACATTTTTTGTTTGTATTTTGCAAAATTTATATTCACGAAAAACGTTGTTTTATAAATCGTTATTTTTGTAAAGAAAAATTAACTTTCATATTTTCATGTTGTGCAAACAAAATTAATATTTTTACATAATTTAAGGTTTATGTTATTCATTTTCTGTCACTTTGTCCATTTCTTTTCTTCTCCCTTTTTTTAAGGTGTGCTAAATGATTAGTATACAAATGGTTTGTGCATTTAAAATATACACATATTTTAAAACCAACTGCAACGATAAGCTTATTTGTTAGCCTAACAATGTATTAGATATAAAAATGTCATGTTACCATATATTTGTGGCAAATAAATAAACACAAAAAGGAATATAATTTTCTGGTATTGACTAAAATTATTAACAAAATGTATGATAAGTTCTTTAAATTTTAAGCCCTCGTTTGAAATGAAAAATAACAAGGGGTACATGTTTTCTAGTTTGTATTTTTCTTTATGCTGCGCAGCTATAGCATTTTTAAAAGAAATTATTTCTGTTTCATCACACAAAATGTTGCTGAACGAAAATGTTAGGATCGCTACCCTTAGACTGTGATAATTTACATTTTAAAAGGGTAAATAAAATGAAATAAAAACTTTTGTATTGTGTAACACAATTTTTCAAAACGTTTTAAGCATTTATCTAAAGTTATGCAACGTAGCATGAAGCTTATGTAGAATTAAGTATTAAGAATGTTTTAACAATGCTTCAGGATTTTTCTTTTTTCAAAAAAAGCTCACCGTATTATTGATATATTTTACACATTAGTTTGCTGTCTCTCCTATAAAATGTACCGAAATGGATGAATTAAAATAATTCTACATCGTTTTTATGAATTGTAGAGCTCATGGAAAAACAATACTTATACTTTTAAGTTTGTTATATTTTTCATATAAAATAATAGGGCAAAAATTTATCATTCTTATCCGTCTAAAGTTAACATCCCAATTTACGTTGTTCTTTAGGTTCCAATGAAAATACAAAAAAAAAATGCTTAATATAGGGATTTGTTCACTTAAAAATAATTAGTTCATGTGTTATTCTCATTTGGCAATACCTCTCATATAAATAATAAACATATTCACCTCTTATTTTCTGCAAAAGAGAAACTACAATTTTGAAATACGCCTTCAGAAATATTTCTGTGACTCATTTAATGATATTTCTTAATGCGTATCCAAAGAACGGCACATTTTTCAAAATTATTTCACATGACGTGTTTTATAAATGATGGGCAAGTAAAAGGGAAAAAATAGATAAAAATAAAACGTTCACTGTCTTTTAAGACACGAGTCGTCTTTTACTAAATGAAAATAGTGATTTAGCTAGATTTAACATCTACATAGAATTAACAGGAAATGCCATCTCTTTTGTTCGTTATGATGTGTCTTATGTAAGAAGCATTTTATAAATTTACATCCATTTTTTGTGAATTCAATAAACAATTCTATTCTTTTCTGTTTAAAATTTCAGCATATTTTTCTTAAAGATGTTTAAAAAATTATAAATGTATATTATTAAAAAGAGTTCTTTTCATAATTGATTTTCAATTACATTTATGATCATCACCATTATTAATAAATTTTATAATACAAGTATAAAGTAAGTTTGTTTATGAAATGATGAGCTTTGTGCTGTTAAGTTGCACAAAGCGTGAATGTTTTTATTTGGAGATTAAGTTTATTTAAAGCATAAAATTATACGCAATTAGTTATGATAGATAACTAGGAGTATTAATTTAGAAGAAAAAATTGGAGGGTATATATAAATTTATAAATCAATTTTTCTGTGATAGAAAAAAAACGAAGTTTTCGCTCACAAACATGGTTCTATGCATGCACCTCTGGTATGTTCTTACACTAAGTCTTTTGTGAAAGTATGTACCATTAAAATAAGTTGAGTTTTGGGAAAAAATTGATATATTTCGCAATTTCTAATAATAAATTTAGAAAGATGACCATATACCTACAGGTGTTTTGTTTTTCCTCGAAAAAAGTTTTCATAAATAATATTATGTAATCTTATAACAGGTGCCGCATACAACTTGCTATATTGAACATATGCACAATACTTATCTTCCATTTTCTTTTTGCAATGCTGAAAGGATTAACTTTATATTTTTTGTACATTTCCAAAAAAGTAGTAGTATGATTTCCTTTAAAGCTTGTCTAGGTCTAATAAAACATATTATTAAGAAACATATCGTCTTTTCCTTATGTAAAAATTGGGTTAGTATACACCCATGTGTGTCAGAGTACGAAATACATTATAATTAATTCCTACATATTTGTATGATGAACAATGAGAACTTTAAAATGTAAAAAAATGGTAAAGGTTAAAAAAAGCATTTCAGGGTAAATTTCTAATGGAAGTATACATTTAACATGGTTCACAAATGAAGAAAGAGCTTGGAATTGTATATACAGTTTGTCACAAGTCGTATGTTGCAATGGACGATGTATTTAATAAGAGTTCCTGCGTTTAATGTAAGTTTTATAGAACAATTCTATATTGTAAAAAATTAGATATTGCCATAGGATACATGTAATTATAATTAAAGTACAAAATATTTTCCTTATCGTATATATCTCAGTATTAACATGTGTAAAAAATGATAATAATAATAATAAGATATGTTATTTAACATAAAATTGCATATTTAAAACATATAAAATGGAGTAGGAAATAATTATTTTCATTTTAATATGAGACAGTAATAAATATAGAAAAGAATATATATAACTTATTTAAATAAATATTAAAATTGAATATAAATATAAAATAATATATATAGTAATTGTAAGAATTAAAAAAAAAAAAAAACTATAAATTAATATAAAATAAAACAATTGTAAATAAAAATTAATAAACATTATATTTAAATACAAAATATAAATAATAATTATTATAATTATAAATAATTAAATATTAATAAAAATTAAAATAATTAAAAATAAGAAAGGCTTAAAATT